>NC_134701.1:122167771-122483708 GCF_043290135.1 Rhipicephalus microplus
CCTACCGACAATAAATACCATTACACCCTGCAAGGTTCGTCGGTAGGGAACCACTTTTCACTCATAAATTGTTGCTAGCTTTTTCATGAAAGTCCTCTTCTACGATGTAATATACCCAAGCATCGCGTAGCGCAACCTTTGAAGAGAGGTTGTTGCTGTGGTGGCGACATTGAAAAGCACCTGCCTCGAGGCCCTTGGACACAAGGGCGCTGATGAGGCACTTACTACGGTCAAATATTTTCACGCATGCTTTTATTATCAAAACCTTTTGTCACCCATTTTACTATACATATGACACCACTGTATTTTAATACATGTTTTACCCGCGTTAGCCCGAGGAATTTAAAGTATTCTATACCGCCACGCGCCATATCATTGTCCACATCTCTAGTCACTGAAATGGCGCTCTTTGGCCATCAATTGGCTCTTGCGCCAACAGCACCGCGCATCATCATCATCGTCCCGGGAATTCATTCCATGGTTACTTGAAAAAGTGCTTCAGGGCTCCTTAAAAAATGAAGTGACGTTCTCTCCATTAAGCGAGAAACGGCAATGTCCTCAATGTTCGTCTTTAAATGGAGAAACATTGCCGCCTTTTGCCACGGAGAAACTGTTCCTCCCCATGAAAATCAAGATGGCTGACCCCGTGTTAGCAAAGCGAGTAGGCCTGGCGAATGCATCGATTCTCGACTGATTAGTAGTACATGGTTCCGACAATTACAAAAAGCGGTCGCGCCCTAGATGAAACCGAATGAAATGTTTATAAAAATAAGCAGATGAACCTGTGGTGACGAAAACATTGCGAAAGAGTACGACGAAGCTAGTAGGTTTTGTTCGGCCAGCGAGACGACGTTCAGTTCGAAAGAGACGGAAACTGCGAAGTTCTCTCCCGGTGAGTGCATGTAGCGACGTTATCAACGCATTTAGAGGGCCGCAGGCCACGAGATGTGCCTCCAAACCGTAGACTCGCTCGGAGCGAAACCATTCCGGCCCAGCAGTGCGGTTTGAATAGATAAATGTTCAACGTTATATAAGTAGCTTGAGCTGTGAGTGCGTCACAGCCGTGAAGTAGGTGGTAGCTGGCGCCATCTGGAGGGAATGAACGATACTGAAAAGAAAGCCATGCGGCGACGTACGTTCATACACCCGCACGTCCACCTAGCAGATTGTTGGCAAGTCAGCCCATTCATTGATTACTCACTGACACCGGACGCCTAATATATGCTGATGCAATGAATATAGCTACATGTTTACATAAGAACACATCGTACACATACATACATACATATAGAGTAATCTCAATGAACTACAGTACAATCAACAATTCGCCACAGCAGCACACACTTCAAAGTGTTTACGCACAACCAACTACGAAAACCCATAAGCGTATATAGGAATGAATTTCTACTGACCATAGTGACACAAGTGACAAGTAAGCTTTGGTCAATTTTTTTATGTTTCATCACCACACCACAACATGCGCACACATAAATATATTGTATCAAATTTTTAGACAATCAGAAGTTTATCAACTAGGAAAGATATGCGCTAGGCTAGATAGGAAGCGATTGACAAAAAAGGATAGGTGTCGGTGCTCTGTTAAGCACAGTGTTTTGTTTGTGGAGTGCAGAACCGCGGTGGTTTACTGTTTGCTCATGTCGTGTGGGAAAATGTACATCGGTCAAACAGGCCGGTGCATAAATACAAGGTTAACGGAGCACAAGAGAGCATTAGCTAATAATGCTTACTCGCACTTAAGACGGCATTGCTTAGAATGTGGATGTTCCCCGCTGTTCTCTGAGACTAAGATTCTTTCCAGCCACAGAGATAAGATGACAAGGGAAGTGATTGAGGCCTTCCACATCGCAAAAAGAAAAGATTACTGTATAAGCCAAGCATCGATTATTTTGAGCGATTGCGAAGTTGGCTTTTTAGAAAATACGTTGTCATTGTAGCACGTGGTACACCGTCTTGTTGTATAATAACCAAGGTCGTTTACGAAATAAACTAGTTGAGAGTGCAGCGGTGTCCCTATCGTCTCTCTTTGTGTAAAACGTCGTGCGCTGCTTATTTGTAATCATGAGTTTATCAACGATTGCACAATGATGAACGCAATAATTACTAGAACCTATCAGGTTTCCTCGAAAACTATTACCCCAAGCCATGCATAGAATGCCAACGGCATTCCAAAGGCTGCGCCGTCTCTCGACCACTGCACCAGATAATTTTTAGATGCGGAGCATCTTATACTCGCGCCTTGTAGTGCGCCGTCCGCGCCGTCCGCACCGCTTTTCAAACATTCGACAGCTGACGCGCGCGCATGCGCCGTCGCGCCGTCGCCCACTCTTCCACCATCTGTGCATCCCTTCCTCCTCTACACACCGCGCGCGCTTCACTCCTCCACCATCTGTGCACCCTTCCTCCTCTACACACCGCGTTCGACATCTACAATTCTCCTGATTCTCCAGTGGACGCGCATGTGGCGTCGCGCTTCGAGAACATTCAACAGCTGACAGTGCATGCGCCGTCGTGCTGTATATATACTCAAGGTCGGCGCTCGCTCGCTCAGTTGCCGCTCGTCGGTTGGTTTGTACGGCGCGTCGACGTCAAAAGGTCGCGGTGAAATGAATTCCAACGAATCCACAAACACAATGATCGACGTCCCTTCGACCAGCGCCGCCCTTTCGCATACGTGTGTACGTGTTCACTCATTTAACACCCCCTCCTACAACCACGTTAACCAATTTAGCCATCGACCCAAGTAAGTCGCAATTTAACACCCCATTTCAAAACCACGTTAACCAATTTAGCCATCGACCCAAGTAAGTCGCACTTTAACACCCCGTTAACCAATTATATGGTCCGCATCCTCCTCAGTGTTCCCCCGAGGGAAGCTGCGGGCAATTTTTTGCTTGAAGCCTGCGAGAAGGCAAACTCTTGCCGCGCGCTTGCTATTTCGGAGGTCGCGTCTTTTTTTTTTTTTGTTCTTCCACTTGTTAGCCGGAGAAGGCGCATCATGCATGCCAGAATTGGTTCCTGTCGTGACGTCGACTTTGTTTAGTTGTTCCATGTTAGCGTTTGCTCATATTGACACACTGTGATTTCAAGTTACGCGCGCTGTATGATACCCAAGCCAAACGGATGGTTTGTGGCGCATGCGTCCGTGGGACCTAGCAGTGCATGACCCGGGGAAGAAAGAAGAAGAAGAGAGCTCTCGGGACTGCCAGGAGATTTCGTTCTAGCTGTTTTGTTATTCTTGGGCACAAGTCCGCCGTACTACCTACGTTGGTTAAATAAAAGTGTTCTTTTAACTGTGCGTTAGAAATTTGGTGGAGGTGCTGGGTATGATGCCAAGCCCTTCTCGAGTGACGGAACACAGTTCAGAAACACTCCGACTTGGATCCGACGAGCTGACGCCTGTTCATCAGCGCTGCACTCGACGCCTACGTGGTGAAGGTCCTGAAATTTCAACCTTTGTCAACTTCCCTTTCTTCAGCGGCTGGGAACGGGTACGCGACCGACATGACAGCTCATGTCACACCAGCTAACATTGCAGTGAACCAGCCAATGCTGCCAAAGCCTTTCCATGGTGGGAGCTACGAGGACGCAGAGGACTGGCTCAAACATTTCGAACGCGGCGGAAAGGCTAACGGACATGAGGTAGATCGCCAACATGAAAGTGTTTACTTCGCGCTAAAAGATAGCGCACAAACGTGGCATAAAAACCAGCAAGCTGCCTTCCGGTCATGGGGTGACTTTCGACGGGAAATTCTCGCTGCTTTCCTGAACACATGCCGCGAAGAAAGAACTGAAGCTGCGCTCCAGACAAGAAATCAGCGCAATAATGAGTGTCGCCATATATGTGGAAGATATGTCTCACCTATTCTGCCAGGCCCATTGAAATATGAGTGAAGACCGGAGGCTGCGTCATCTGATGAGAGGCGTGAAGCAAGAACTCTTTGCCGGACTCATTCGGAGCCCGCTTCGCACCGTCGCAGAGTTTCGTTTCGAGGTGACTACGATGAAGAAGACGCTACAACAACAAGCAATGATGCACAACCGGCCTGCGATCATCACTTCTCTGGACGTATTGCCACCAGTCATTGGCAACAGCATAAAAGCACTACGCGAGCTAGTGCAGTCTGTTCTGCGAGAAGAGCTCCAGAAGCAGCACCTTGACCAGAACGATTCAATGATATCGTCTCTGGCTGACGTGATCCGTGAGGAGGTTCGGCGGGTGGTACGTAAACCTTCGAGTAAAGTGAACAGTGAACAGTGAACAGTGAACTTTATTGACATCATGTACATAGTCCACACACATAGTACACAATGCCGGAGGCCGGCAGAAAAAGCCATCGCAAGGATAGCTTGACGAAGCTGCGGGCCCCCGTTTTGGCGCCAGCGTACAACGGTGTTCTCAGTACATTAAAAAATGTACTGAACAGATGAATCACTTAGTACAGGACCCGAAGGAAAATGTGAGCCCACTACAAATAACCACGTCTTGCGTACAAACCATACACAAAAGAAAATATACACTAACGGATGTACTAAATAGCTTAGTACATATAGATTACCTTCATAATACATGCATACAGATTAACATAACTTTGTAATTTACATAGAGTACACTATAGATATATGATTGCACAAATCATTCAATACACGACCGAAAGAAAATATGAGAAAATATGAGGTGGTTACAAATCGCCATGCCTAGCGTACACCGACATATTCTCTATAGTTGACACTCATAGGCATGCGCGAGATATTATATAGTGTCAATGTAATTATTTGCAAGAAAGGAACGTATTGCATTGAAAGTGTTGCTTTCCAGCTGAAAGTTAAATTCGTATAAAGCATTTAGTAGCCTCGGAAGTCTGTTTCCTAACGTATGTCGCCCATATGTTGTTCTATAAGTTTTAACAGTCCAAATTTCGCAGTTTCGCGTTTTATAAGGGTGACAATTTCTTTTAATGTTGGCAAGTTCAGTCAAGAATACATGTTTCCCCTTTAATTCTTGTTTATAGGCTTTCGCTAATCTAAAGTTGTACATCTTCTCAAACGGCATTACATTATACTTTTCAAACAACGGGTAGGTGTGGAAATGTGAAGGCACGTCCTCTACAGCACGTAGAAATCTTTTTTGTAGACAATACAATTTTGTATGTTTTCTTGACTAGTGGATGCCCAAACTAGATGGCAATAGTTAATTCCTGAGGGAAATAAAGAGTTGTAAATTCATATCATTACATGTCTCGGAAGGATCAGGCGATTCCGGTAGACTAGTCCCACTATTTGAGATAACTTACTTGATATTGTGTCGATGTGCTCATTCCGAGAAAGGTTTTCCTGGAAGATCACTCCTAGTGTTTTAATGTTGGGTACAATATCAACCGGGGTCGAGTTCAGCAGTATTTGTTGCGTCAATGTTACCTTCTTATTTTTACTTTTGAATATTAAGGATTTGGTTTTGCTCGTGTTTATTTTAAGATGGTTTTTCTCAGTTCAGCTATTTAGGTTTTCCAATACAAAATTTGCTTCGCCAACTAATTTGTCCGCCGAATTTCCTCGTAAAAATATGCTGGTGTCATTAGCATAAATAATAAATTCAGTGCTAGGGCTAATGCTGACCACGTCAATAATATAGATATTAAAAAGAAATGGTCCCAAGACCCTCCCCTGTGGTACACCAGAAGATAAAGGCAATAGATCGGAAAAGCAGTTGTCCATATGAACCCTTTGTTTCCGATGTTCCAGATAAGACGTAATTAGGTGCGCAGCATTCTCTCGAAAACCGTAACGGTCAAGCTTTTTAATTAGAATTTGGTGATTTATGTGATCGAAAGCCTTAGAGTAATCAATAAACTGCCCAAGAACCAATTCTCCTTGTTCTAGCGCTGCCAAAAGTGACTCTTTTTGTTTTAGCAATGCGAACTCCGTACTAAGTCCTTTGCGGAAGCCAAACTGTGAGCTGTTTAAGAGACTGTGCTTCTCTTCAAAATCTGTAAGACGATGTAAAATAACTTTTTCTAGCACCTTTGACATGACCGGCAGTATAGACAGGGGACGGTAATTTGCCATGTCGTTTTTGTTTCCTTTTTTGTGTAAGGCTGTTACACGGGCTACTTGCATTTTACGGGGAAAACAGCCTGGCACAAACATAGGTTAAAAATGTGGGTAAGTATGGGTGCGAGCAAATCGGAGGTGTACTTTATGGGTTTAATTTGGAAGCCATCGATATCTTTAGCCGTACTGGTTTTTAGGTTATGAATTATATTTACTACTTCAGCCTCAATAACTGGTTTCAGGAAAATAGAGCTGCTGTTATGCGCAATATTTTCAACGTCATTCTGCACTGTAGTAGGCTGTGAAACCCCTACAAAGTATTGATTAAACGCGTCTGCCAGAGACTTCCCTGTCAGCTGTACGTCGTTCACAATCACTTTGCTCACTCTATCAGGTGGGATGTTACGTTTTAAGATGGAATTTAATCTTTTCCAGATAAGATGGGCGCGCCCGTCAGCAGATTCAAATTGGTTAGAGTAATAGTCACACCTCGCTTTTTTTCAAGTCCTTGTTGAGGCAGTTACGAATTTTTTTTAGCACTGCCAGAACCACCGCTACAGCAGCAGCCGAGAATTACTGATGCCGATGTGCTACTACGAGGATCTCTATCACGTTCGGATGTCTCGGCCGCTACAGCTATGCAGTACCCAACGCCGCCGAGCACCCTGCAGCCACGGCCCGAGAGGAGACTCAAGAAGAGCGATGCCTGGCACACTCCCGATAGGATACCGCTTTGTTACCACTGTGGGGAGGCTGGTCACCTCTACTAAACGTGTCATTACCGCCAGGCAGCACTAATGGCTTTCCTGTCGATGCACCTGGACCAAGAAATGATGACCGCCCCTTCGAAATCTAGGAATATCTGTCGAGTCATCAAAGCTCAATTGGCTTCCCCCGATACCAACCTCGAGCATGACCACGGGGAGGTATAGGTCACCAACCATCCCGAATTTCAACAAGCTACCCAAGGTCTCGTTCCCCAAGCCCACGTCGGGAAAACAAGAGTCAGTGGCCTGTGGAAGCAAGGCCGTTGTCAACGCTAATGCAGAAAAACCTCCATCGCTTACTGTGAACGACGACCGACTCGAAAACCGGTGCTTAGATAGTAACGTTACTTCAGATTGAGGCTTGTTCGCTGACAGCTACAAAATCATAGCATTGGTAAATACAAGCACAGACTATTCAGTGATCAGTAGTCGACTTTCTAAACTACTGAAAAAAGTGCTGACGCCTTGGGAAACACAACAAGTTTGCACAGCAGGAGGGCACCTTATCAATCCAACTGGAATATACATAGCAAGAATCGGAATACGGGGTTTTACGTACGTCGCTACCTTTATTGTGCTATTGAAGTGATCGAGAAACTTGATTATCAGCATTATTTCTTACGAGGTTTTACATACGTCGCTACCTTTATTGTGCTATTGAAATGCTCGAGAACTTTGATTATCAGCATTATTTCTTACGAGCCAATGTTGCTGTAATCACCTAGCGAGAATATTTTGCCTCATTCTCGACTAGGCACGCATTGCTACTTTTGAAACAGAAGAAAACATATATGACATTTGTATTGCAGATGACGACGTCATGGTGCTGCAAAGATTGAGCATATCTGTCGCAGTGACCAACAAAGCCTTCAGTAAGTTCGAAGGATTTGCTGTCAACAGAACTGCCTTATTACTACAAAAAGAGATCTGCATGGCACGAGGCCTTGTTAGGTTACGCGAAGGATGTACGAATGTCTTGCTTACAATTTTTGGAAACGAGGTGCAGCATGTTGCAAAAGGAACCGCCATCGCCAGTCTGAATTATTTTGTCCAGGTTACGGAACGGCGCACCTTCGAAGGCAATGAGTCTTAATTGCAAGACCTGGAGTCTGTACTTGCAGCCATCGACATCGACTCCTGACTACTCCCAAGTAAAAAGAGCAAATCGAGGGCCTTGTGAGAGAATTCGCTGAACGATTCTCGTTGTCGTCTAAAGTTCGACGCAATCTCATTGCCAAGCATCCCATCATTGTTGATGAGTCAGTGAGGCCAATATACTAACATCCTTACGGAGTGTGGCCAAGATAAAGAGAAGCTATTGGTAATCAGGATAAAGAAAAGCTCAAGGGCAATGTAATGCAGCCTTCAAGTTCATGGGCGTGACCTGTTATCCTTGTGAAGAAAAAAAAACCAAACCTTACGTTTCTGCGTTGATTACGGGAAGGTCAACGCCGTCACCAAACGGGATGTTCATCCTCTTCCAATAATTGATGTTACTCTGGATAAGCGGCGAAATGCTTGGTATTTTTCTTCACTGGATCTGAAAAGTGGATATTGAGATCGTAAAAAAACAGTGTTTGATGCACGAAACGGTTTATATGAGTTCAAGTTACTTCCCTTTGGCATTCGTCCAGCACGAGCTTCCTTCCGACGGATTATGGACACGGTACTTTCCGGTCTGAAATGCAGTCGTGCCTAGTTTATCTCGATGATGTTGTAGTCTTTTCTGTTACCTTCGAAGAACATTTGGAAAGGCGCCGGGCCATAGTCACTGCTATCAAGTCAGCGCACTTGACGATAAAACCGCAGAATTGTCAATTTAGCTTTCACAAGCTCATTTTTCTCGGCCATGTCATCAGTGCAGAAGGCGTCCGCCAAGAGCCCGCAAAAATTGGGGCCATGACAAAATTTCCGAAGCCCAAACAGAAAAAGGCAGTTGGGCGAGTTTTAGGCCTCTGTGCCCATTACCGACGGTTCGTGGAATATGTTTGAAGAATCGCTTAACCACTGACATGGCTGACGAATGAATACATGCCTTTCATAAGGCACGACGAACAAGAAGATGCGTTCAATGAACTACGTTGGTGTCTTCAAAACCATCCTGTTCTCACCCACTTTGAAGAGGAAGCGAAAAATGACATCCACACAGATGCAGAAATGTAGGGCTTGGAGCCATACTCATCCGATGACAAAACGTACAAGAACGAGTCATTGCGTATGCCAGTCGCACTGTTTCGAAAGCTGAACCACTCAGCGACCGACAAAGAATGCGTTGCCGTGATATGGCTATTAGCAAGTATCGATTTTAATTATATGGTAGGCATTTTTGAGTTATAAGCGACCATCATTCGCTATGCTGGCTGGCTAGTCTCAAGGATCCATGTGGACAGCTTGCAAGATGTAGCCTGCGATTACAGGAGTACGATATTACGCATGTGTATAAGTTTGGTTGCTAGCACAGTGATGCGGATTGCTTGTCACGTGCTCCAATTCACCTTGCTGCTTCTAGTTCTACCGAGGACGGGAAGATTTTGCTTTCTTGAAAGCCGTCACACCGTCAGAATTGGCACATCATCATTAATCCGACCCTGAGCTACTCCTGTTAATCAAGCACCAACAAGGGCAGTCTGCCGATGTTCCACGAGCTTTTTCCAGCGGTTTGTCAACGTTCGTTTTACGAAACAACACCATGTATAAAAGAAACTTTGACAACAACACAGGGACATTCCTGCTTGTCGTCCCTTCCCTTCTACGACCAGATATTTTGGAGGCTTGCCACGACAATCTATCAGCGGGACATTTAGAAGTAAGCAGAACGTTAGCACGCATCCGCAATAAATACTACTGGCCGAAGTTGCTCAGCTCTGTACGACACTATGTCAGAACCTGCTGAGACTGTCAGAGATGTAAAACCTCACTGTTAAAACCAGTTTCCTTCAACCGGTAGAACCACCAGAGGCCCCATTCAAAAAAGTGGGAATGGACTTATTGGGCCCATTTTCTACGTCGTCATTGAAAAAACAGTGGATAATAGTTGCGACTGACTATCTAACCGGATATGCCGAGACAGTGACTCATGTTTGAGGATAATCCATTTAAGTAGCCGAATTCTTCTTCTCTTACATTGAACTGCGGCATATATCTTCAAAAGTGATAACCACTGACCGAAAAACTGCAGTAACGGCCGATCTGGAGAAAACTATTATGAAATTTACGTACCCCAGCCATGGGAAAATGACGGCATATTATCCTCAAACAAACGGTCTTACCAAACGGCTGAATAGAACACTTGCTGATATGTTGTCGACGTACATGGCAATAAAACACCGTACATGGGATAAAATATTACCATATGCAACATTCGCCTATAACACCGCGATGCAAGAGACAACACGGATGCCGCCGTTCCAACTTGTTTTAGGCCGGACGGTAAGGACACCTTCAGATGCAATGTTACCTATTTACGAGGCGCCCGAGAATGACTAATATGTTCACGGCTACATACAAAGAGCAGAAGAAGCTAGACAGATGGCACTATATCGTGTTCTCCAACCACAGAAAACTGACAAGCATCGATACAATCTGCGACGTAGGGGCGGACGTCCAATACGTACCAGGAGAAAAAGTATACGTTTGGATTCCCGCACAGATGCATGGAGTATCAGAAAAACTGCTTCGCCGCTATTTCAATGCATACAGAGTGCTCCACCGCGTCGGCTCGCTCAACTACGAAGTTATGCCAGAGGGACAGGATGTTTCATTACTACGATGGCATCGCACGGAAACTGTGCATGTAATCAGGACGAAACCATATTACGACTGGCAATGAAACATCCGAAAAAACGCTGTTCAACGTTAACTGCTTCCACGACAAGGTATTATAAATGACCCCCATACGACCAGTTCATCACCAGCATCGGGACAATATACTCTGGAATGGGGGCAATGATACGGTGTGATTTCGAGTTACGCGCGCTAGATGATACTTATGCCAATCGGATGGTTTGTGGCGCACGCGCCTGCGGGACCCAACAGTGCACGACGCGGGGAAGAAAGAAGTGAGCTCTCGGGGCTGCTGACTTCATTTTGTTACTGCCACAGAGATATATAACTCACTGCGTTTGACTACATCAATGCAACTACATTATAGCCGTGCTAGTAAACCCTACACTCTTAAAACTTTTACACACTAAAAGATGTAAAACGGGTGTACGCATTAAAAGCACCCATATGAAATCCTTTTTACGCCCCATATTTAAAATTTGAGGTGTTCGTGATTAAAATACATTCAAAAAACCCCATTTACACCCTCATATTTGTGTTGTAACAAACAAGGCTACAAATGATTGATTGATATGTGGGGTTTAACGTCCCAAAACCACCATACGATTATGAGAGACGCTGTAGTGGAGGGCGCCGGAAATTAAGACCACCTGGGGTTCTTTGACGTGCACCCAAATTTGAGCACATGTGCCTGTACAAGGGTACACAAATGCACGACATTTTCGGGCCGTTTTGCTTATACTGTTAGTATACATTAACCATCTTGATACCAGCAAGGCTCCTACTACTAGCTGCTAGTGAGTCTAGTAATGAATCGAAGCAGGATGTAATGTAACCGAAACGTAGTTTTCATCGATAAAGCACGCGAACTACAATAAGATGGAAGATACAATAGGAGCGCCATTTGTTCAATAGAGTAAGAGCCAATTCTCCTGTACCTGTTTTTTTCATCTGTGTCATTCGCGTGATAAGTCAACACTCACAAAGTGAACTGATTGGCCTGAACAAGGTAATGTTGCGCACAATGGTGTAGCCATGCATAGAACACTGCCCCCCTCCCCCCATCCGCCACAAGATCGAAGCTTTTAAAGCTGAAGATAAAACGTCCGCCTCCTACAAAAAAACAAAAGCAAAGAACAACAACAGCACTGTTGTTTAGCCATAACCACCACGTCAGCAGGCCATCAGGTCCCTTAACAACAAACATTGACGTCATGTATTTTTAGCAGGCACGTTTTATTTAATTACTGTAGAGAATGTTCCTCTTCATGTGTCCTTAAAGTGCGTCATTGAAATCAGGAAGAAGACACTGAGCAGAAAGAAAAATGCAGAATAAGGACATTTCGGTGACCTTGACGCAGCCTTGCTCTAAATGACGGGAGCCTTGTTGATTAAATTGCGAATAAAGCTCTCTTCAGGGGAGCCCGAACGCAATCTCTAGTTCTCTCTCTCTCTCTCTCCAATTTTTGTGTGTGTGGATCACCTTCTATTAATTTATGTAACTTCCCCAGCAGACGTGCTGCGGTCAAAGCCATGCCTTTGTAGGCAGTGAGAAAACAACATTGATGTAATCATTTTCAGCCGCGGTTTTGTGCCAAGGACTGCAAGCTAAATGCAAATGTGTTGTCTTTCATAGGTCCCGTCAATTCGGGAGGCAATCGCCGGGCTAATTCCAAAGGCCGAAGTATCGGCCCCCCGAACCGCATCACAAAAGCGTTGACAATTTAGAAGCGGTCCTATTTGGCGTGCCAGCAGACGCCGGCTTTGGCCCAAAGAACAAGTCAGAGCCGAGAGTTGATAAACAAAACAAAATTATATTCTCGATAATGGCAGATAAAAACGATATACAAATATGCACACTCGACATTAGTTGAATATGATATGATACCAATCAGACAACGTACTACACAGTACAATCAGCCACACTCGAAACAACGAACACAGACAACAATACGCACTACAATGCAGTCGCATGCATCAAACAACCACGACACTTAAAAACTAAAGAGTTAGAAAACTCATTCAGTCCAAAGTTCTTGGAACAAAAGTCTGAATGATAATCTTCCGAGAATCACTCACTCAAAGTCCAGCGTTGTTGTCGTTCCGCTGCCCCCGAAGTTTCTCTTCCAGGAAACCTCGCGTCTTCAATTGACCACTCTCCAAGCTTCAAACTTCTTCGCCGGAAACACGTCGGCTTCACACACGCAGCTGTTGCCACGCGTCTTCGCTCGATAGCGGTAGACACACACTCTTGCCTGTAGCTCGAGCCTTCACCCATCAGGTGGAAATCCTCTTTTTCTCCTCCTTTGTCACGGAAGACGAAAGGCTTCGCCCACAAAGCGGAACACCCTACGCACTCTGGCACATACTTTCTTCTTCTCATGCTTTGTCACTAAAGACAAAACCTTCACCGACTGACGCGGCGGGATACCCTACGCACTCTGGCGTTAACTTCCTTCTTCTCCTGATCTCCCATCTCGGCTGCTCGATTAAATACCTTCCGCGTGAGACTCCAGAAAGTTCTCATCGTTTCGTCAGTGCGATACGCAGCGAAGACTGGGGAGAGGGCGAGACGGTTCGAAGGCCGTCCACGACGGATGACGCAACCCGGCATCACCACGCCCCTTTCCATCTAGAACATTCCAGGGCTTGCTCAGGCGCCGATGAGAGAAGGTTCGTCGGCGAACCCACGCTTCCGAGGGGAGAAGGAAGCGCGCCCGGGGAGTCTTTGGATGCTTGTTTTCTTTTTTTTATCGTTGACCTCTCAGCGCTTCGTCGCGAGAATTTGGCGGCGTGCCCATTTTTGAGCGCTCGGTTTGTGACATTGTCGCAACGTGAAGACAGCAGTAGTAATTAACAGGTTGAGAAAGTAGCAGCAGGTCAGTATTTTTATTTACTGCGTGCCAGAGCGTTCCTCTTCTTTCTTGTTATTGCTTGCTGCATAAAAGCGTGCAGATGCGCGTATGCGCTGTCGTCTTCGTCTTCCTAGCAGTACGCACGTCGCAATAAACGTCGCAACCTAAAGTCAATGCTTAGCATACAATTCGATGACATATTTTCTCATAACGCGAAACAATTGGGATATAGGTATTTAAATGACCAGTTAGCAGATTATCTAGCTCACCTAGAGATAAGCAACATCATAGCGATTGATGCATCTGTGTCAAAAGAAAAGGCTGGGGTTGGCATCTTCTCTCCTTCTTTGGACTGGTCCTTTTCGATTCGACTCCCAGATTATAGCCCGGTATTCATTGCAGAATTATTGGCCATTGTTCTTGCCCTATGCAAATTACCCTCAAGCGAATCATTAGCAGTTATCAATACGGATTCCTTATCAGTTTGTAATGCACTTTCTCCGGCAGTAAATTCAGAGCTGATGAATACGTTTCGGCATTTAGTACCGAAAAACGAAAAAAAACTGCATTTGCTATGGGTACCAGGCCACCGCGGATTATATTTCAACGAAATGGCGGACTCTTTAGCAGCAGTATCCCTGGGTGGGCCCACCATCCCAGTTTTGACAGATACGGCTTACGTAACCGCGCTAAGCTTCTGAAATGCTTGCCTGCAATGGGGAAAAGGTAATTTGGATAAATTCAAAGATTTCGAGCATTTGAGCTATTGCTGGAATAAACAGTGGTGTGTATCTCGCCAGTTAGAAGTCACTTATACCAGATTACGCTGTGGAGTTCCACTATATATTATTACCTTAATAAAGCTCGGCTCAAGGCGTCACCGCTATGCATTTGGTGCAACGAAATTGAAACAACTGAACATTTCTTTTTATTCTGTCATCGTTATTCTTATCAGAAAAAAATATTTTTAGTAGCCCCATTACAAAAGCTAGGAATACAAGTAAATCTACCAGTAATTTTATCACTTGGCGGAACATCATTTGGTTACTGCCACAGGGATGTATGCTCCGCTGTGTTTGATTACATCAACGCAACTAAAAGATTACCATGCTAGTGAGCCCCTACCTTTTCAGATCTTTAGTTTATAATTCGTAGTTATGTCTTTCAAAAACAAAAGATGGTTTGACCGCTTGCTCAGCAAACATTTTTGTTTTTTGGTAGTATTATTTTAAGCTACTTTTTCAGATTGGCTTCATTTTCATTTTAGTTTCATTTAAGTATTCTGCCGCCCGGTTCTTGGCCCATCCCCCTTTGTGGGTAAGCGCCATCCATCAGAGGTCATCAGCATCAGCATCAGCAATATGTTCTCATCGAATAGTGTGATGGCCGATGCATGAAATGTTGCAATGTCTTTACCGAAATGAAAGTGCTGATAAAATATCGCCTGCTTGACCCTGAATGTGCAGTCCCTAAAGACCCTTAAAGCTAAGAAAAAAGCATCAGCTTAGCTTTAAAAATTCACTACATTAGGTCGGTGAAGGTGCGGTAAATATTGCTGCTGAATATTAAAAATGCGCGTTCCGACTAGTAGCTCGTGCTGGAAGCACTGCACCATCACGATGATCACTGCGATTCAGATGCACTGTTGAAGAACGAGTATAACGCAACAAATCACTACCGAAAAACAAACAGCGCCCGTGTTATCAGCAGAGGGCCGGAGCTAGCGTTAAACCGAATCTAGCCGGTCTGAGAGCGCCACAAGGCGCCATCAAGTCTCGTCGCCTAGACAACCTTGGCTGCCCGCCTTCCTCCATGGCGGCCCGGTATAGCTGCGCGCCGGGCGCACAGCACGGCAAAGGGACCGACATCGTCTTACATGTCACTGCGTGCGCTGGCGAAAAACCCTCCCGTGTGTGTGTGTGTGTGTGTGTGTGTGTGTGTGTGTGTGTGTATGTGTGTGTGTGTGTGTGTGTGTGTGTGTGTGTGTGTGTGTGTGGTGCGTGTGGCTTCTTGATCGGTAGAGTTTATTAGTCAATGTTTAGTTTGAAATATGCCTGCGCTCTGTGCTCGACCTGTGTGTTTTGTCAGTGCTGGTTATTGCGAAGGTGCTCATCCTGAACACTGGACCTGCGGATTTATATTGCTACATGCATGTATATTGATATTCTAGCGGAGACAACCCTTCGTCTTCCCCGTCAGACACACACGCGCGTCGCCCCCTAGAATATCAATATACATGCATGTAGCATAACATGCATGTAGCAATATTGTGGAGCACTCGAAATGAAATAGGTAGTACCACTCTCACGTTGTTTGTTCACTGCGTAAGCACGAGAATAACGCCTTATACAATTTTGTTTTCAACTAGTTGATGACAAAAAAGCATTTGTTTACGTAGCGAGAATATTTGTCTGAACTGTTTCAGGGGGATGATGGCGAAGTGTGAATGTGAGCAAGTTTTTTTTTTGTTTGTTTAGATTGTTTGGAGTACAAAGCAGAGTGAGCGTGCGCCGCTGAGGTTCAGCGAAGAAATTGAACAGACTTTTGTGGTGCCCTTTGTTAACAGCCGTTTTTAACGGGGCCCGCTCGTTATGCAAATTCATTTTACTTTACTAATTAATACATGTGGGGGGACGGCGCCTGTTAGCTCTGAGCATCAACCGTATCTAAGACGCATATGCTTGGGCATGTTGGTAGTTCATTTACGCTTTTTTTTTCTTATTGCACAAAAAGACCGAGAACGGAAAACAAAAGCATGGTGTCCATGTCGTTCTGGTCGGTTCTTTTTCGTTTTTTGCAGTAACCCTACCGTGATAACACGTGTTGATGCATCGGGTGACAACAAAGCATATTGCTTCGCGTTAGGTGTGCCTCGCGAAGTTTGCCTACTTGCTAATACATTCAATTTCGTTAAATTTGTCTTCACCGGTATTTTCGTTCACCCGCAACGTAGCGTGACACTGCCGACAGCCGTGCCTGTGTAGCGGATTGAGCACTGAAGCTGGACTTTAGTTTGAACAGACCTCTCGTCTATTTGTGTGGTCGAATTGCCTACTTGAACAGCGCAATCGCTTGTCTGGACATAACTGTTAACGTTCGAGCACATTCTATTCAGATTGTTTCCATCATGTGTAACTTTCAAAATATTCTTGTTATTCAGTGTTTTATTGCCATCGGCTCGCTTTGGCGTTTAACTTAGCTAAGTACTTCAGATTTTAAAGGTATTTTCGCTATGTGAAGTGTATTATTAGTTTTTTGTAGCACAAAAACACTTTATTGTTATACATACTGCACGGTATCTAAGCATGTGTTGCAGCCAAAATGTAAGACTGGGCAGCACATTTATCTGGGAACACAACACGCACAGCCACTGAACAGCCTACGCTGCTTCGGGAAGGAGTTATCCTTTCTCAGCCTGCCAGCATGATTGAAAGAAATGGCCCTATTTTAGCAGTATGCAATGGTCATTGAGAGAAGTTAACAGGGTCGCTTTATTTGAAATTTCCCAGCCAATTTTGCGGCTATGGCAAATGTGTTTGAAAAAAAATTGCGCTGATTTATTGCACTGAAATCAGTGAACTGCTTGATTATTTCGCTAAAAAAAGTTTTTGGTCACGTGGTTACCTTTCAAACTTTTCAGATTGCTGTTTGAGTGTTGTTTGTGAAAAAATATTTTACAAGTACCGCACCTTTTTTTATACCAATTTTGATACATGTTAATTAAAGGGGCTTTTGTAAAGTGTTTGAAACTCGGCATTATTAACACCAAGTTTCGGCTACATGTCTGCAAGAATTTAGCCAAAGTGTGTTATGTTTGCATTTTCTCATTGCGATACTGCACTTTGTATAAATATCTGAGCTGTGACTACTTACTTCACAAAAAAGATATTTTGATGACTTTAGCTGTTAACCTCTACGAGAAAAGATCACTCATTTCACAGAATTGTCATTTTTGTCCGTATTGAGACGCAATTTGCACCATGTGGTGGTCCAATTAAAAATCACCTTTTACCTAAATTGAAAGCAAATGAACAGTTCTTTGTATGTGACAAGTTTATTCGTTACAATTTCTATTTCAAGGAATAAAATACTTTTAGTTCCCATCAGCGGCAATGAGGAACTTCGAGGCGTCGGCTGCCGTATGACCAAATGACAAATAGGGAACTTGGAACTTCAAAAATCATTTTGGGGCAAAGCTCTTGAGGCGGTGGGTTGTTCCCTCCACTGAAGCTGTACAAATATTATGTAGCCACTTGATGAGTTGCACAATAGATAGCGTTAGTGGTTTTCACACCATATACACGAACAAAATGATGATTCGTGGGGCGAATCGTTCGTCCGTACATTTAAACTTTCGTCCGTACATTTGGACTTTCGTCCGTTCGTCTGTGCATCCATCTGTCCGGGCTTCCGTGTGTCAGTCTGTCCGCGAGTCCGTCCGTCTTTTTGTCCGTCCGTACTGGCGTCAGACTGTCTGTCCATTCGTTTTTGCGTCCTGGCGGACGAACGCTACGCCCCACTCATCATCATTCACTCCGTGGGTATGCTGTAATCTTTTTCTCAAAACATAAATTGCTATGACAAAATTTGGCACATGAAAAGAACAGTTTATTTGCTTTCGACTTAGGTACAATGTCTATTTTAATTCAACCACCATATGGTGCAAGTTGCGTCTCAATATAGGCAAAACAACTACTATATGAAATTTGCGATTTTTTCTCGTAAATTTTGACAGCTTGAGAGGTCTAAACTATTTTTTCCTCCAAATATACCTTATGTGGATTAAGTATTCACTTTTGAGATATTCATTCAAAGTGCAGTACTGATACAGAAAAATGCTGATATAACACATTTCGGCTAAATTATTTGAGGCGTATGTGGTCAAAAAATGGGAATAATATTACTGTGCTTCAAACACTTTATGCAAGCCCTTCACTTAACTTGTAGACCAAATTTGGCATGGAAGAAGACATACTTATGAAATGATGTTTTTCACAAACATCCGGACGAGATTCCAGGAAGGTCAGGAGGCAGCCACGTGACCAAAAAATTATTTGTCTGTGAAATATTCTAGCTGTTACCTTTCTTATTGCAGTAAAATCAGCACGATTTTTATTAATACATTTGAGGTGGTCGCCAAATCGGTTGTGATGTCTGACGTGGAATGACCCAGTATCCAATTCTTTCATTACATAACCGTGTAAATGTGATGCCAGTTCAAGAACACTAGTATCATTCGCATTTTAATACGTAACTGTACAGTACTTAATTTTACAAATTACCTGCACTGAATACCTTCTCAATGCGCATACCGTCATATATATATATATATATATATATATATATATATATATATATATATATATATATGCTAAGTAGAATTGTGCTTTTGTGCAATGCAGATAAAATATGTATATATTGTTGCGCGTCGTACTGTATTCCTTTTCATAAACTAATCAAATGAGTACCATGGTAGATCTGCAGAAATACAGATGCAGCTGTGTTGATGCATACTTGAGCATAGAAGTTGACATTCACTAAGATTGGTCTATGCATGCAGCTAATGGAACATTATCAACTTGGAGCAGCACCTTTTTATTTGCCTGCGCGAGCAAGCTGAAAGGGTAAAGTAAGGTTCATATTAACAGCACGAAAGGTATATTGATTCTGCCACAGTGCGCTTTTTATGGCGTTTATTGCTCAGCATACCTTTTCTAGCATTTCTCACCACAGTGGAGCCCGCTGCCACTGAATATGCTTGCTATGCACTCAATTTATACTTACACATAGAAAAACAGTTAGTTATGCAGGGTGCATACTGTACGTTGCACTCTTTGTAAAATTTCGGTCAATATTCCTTGTGTATATATTTTAGGTTTCCGGGATTGAATTTCCTGTACAGAAATAACAGCTTCGCCCCACTTGTGTCAAAGGCACCAGTCATCTCAGCAGCTGAAGATGATTGTGCAAGCAGCAGTGACGAGCTGTGGTTTCGCAGTCAGAAGTATACCAACAGTGACATTACACTGATACATTCCCAATTACACTACCTTGTCGAAATGTTTCTTTTTTTAATGTTGAAATTTATACTGCGAGATGTAAT
Organism: Rhipicephalus microplus; assembly: GCF_043290135.1. Lineage (NCBI taxonomy): Eukaryota > Metazoa > Arthropoda > Arachnida > Ixodida > Ixodidae > Rhipicephalus > Rhipicephalus microplus. Next base: position 122,187,349 of record NC_134701.1, read on the forward strand.
AGGTTGTATATGTAACTCCAGAAACTCGCTTATTTTTTCGACGTGTTTTTTCTATTGTATAGGTGTCAACGCCATACCACTCAGTCGTTTGCCCGACTAGCGCAAATGTTTTTGAAAGTTGTGGAGAATTATTGTATTGAAAACCATGAATTTTTACTGCAGAGAGAAAAAATTTGGGTCACGTGAAATATTTCAAAATGTTGCAGAATGCCATCAGAGTCCTGTTTGTCAGACTTGCAGTTTTTCTATAAAAGGGCAGATGTTAACATATGGGCTTAATTGTTTTTTTTTTTGCTTCGGCGTTATGCTTAGTTGAACCTTACGCTACAGGTTACTGCTTGGACTACTGTAGTGTGGTGCGTGTGTGTGTGTAAGTTCCTTCCGCGTCTTATTTCGTCGTTTTCGGCCCAGTCTACGTACACATATATATACACTGGTCTCATGCAGCTCATTCAAGACCAAGGCACGTTATTTTATCAGCTGCATGGATGCAGGTATAAGAGCAGTGGGTCACACCAGTATCTTCCTTCTTCCCTGTCAGCCGCAAAGAAGGTTCATATATACTTCTCCCTGTCAATAAGTGATGCTTGGGCCAGTTGGTGATGCATATTTGATGGAATGAAGTGCTATGAACGGCTCTCCTCAACACACAAGACTAAGCGTCACCTCCTGTGTCTGCTTTGGTTGTCCCGTTAATCCCGCTTCATTTCATCAAGTATGCTTATTCATATAACTGCCATCGTTTCAAGGGGTTTTTATTGTTACACACCACTCGCATGGGTGTAGCTTCATCCAACACCCATTGTTTAGGGGTGTTCATAAGAAGCTATTAAAGTGGGGTGTAACGTTTCTTTACACCCTACGGTTTCAGGGTGTTTCTAAACACCTTATTTTCAGGGTATCCTTAGACACCCTAAAAGAGTGTTGCCCATGAGAAAAAACACATACACCCTTATGGGTGTAAAACTTTTTAGAGTGTAACCTTTTCGTAACTTTCGTTTATAATTCGTAGCTGTGTCTGCCGGGAACAAGAGATGGTGTGACCTCTTGCTCCGCAACCATTTTTGTTTATTCGCAGTTTTATGTCTAAAGTAATTTTTCAGATTAGCTTTAATTTCATTTTAGTTTAATTTAAGTATCCTGCCGCCCGGCTTTTGGCCCTTCCCCTTCTTTGGGTGAGCGCAATCTATCTGAGGCTATCAGCATCAGCATCAGATTTCGTTTTAGCTGCTTTATTAAACTCAGGCACAAGTTCGTCCTACCTACGTTGGTAAATAAAAGTGTCCTTATAACTGTGTGTAACAATATTCTATTTACGTGCTTACCACAAGTGTGACCATTAGCCAAGGATAGAGTACACCGCTAGCCCTTCTTCTACAGTGTTTTTGATGCGGTTACGACCATTTCAGTGGTGTAAAAGCACGTTACAACGTGGGTCATGCGAGAAAACTAAGAGATGAGCTCGCACCTGATGGTGTTTTTTCGTGAGCGGTGGCAGTGACTGTTGGCGTCGCGGCAGCTCGATTACTTGAGTGGAAGAACTAGCGCTACAGTGCGCGAATTTGCTATATCATTATAGCATGCTGCGCCTACATACTTCTCTACTGCAGATGCGGCTCGCGACTCGCCTCGCGTGTCAACTTGGGGTCATTGTGCGTGCAACAATTGTGTTGTTAGCGCTGTGGCTATGCGGGTTACTCTGGATTTGGAATACTTTTTTCACAAAGGTGAGTGAGAGTGTTAGTTCTTACCGGCTGTGCACACTAGTTTCTAGAAGTGTATTTTGTGTGGAATTCACCCAACAAAGAAAAATCATGTGGAAAAGAGAGTCGTACTTAACGCGTGCATTACTCCATTCTTACGCTCAGTGCTTGCATGGGGAATTCAAAACGCACGCGATTGAGAATTCAGTTCCTTTCGGAAAAGCCATTGGTTTGCTTTTCAGAAAAGTGTAGTTATATATGATGATGCTTTGAACGTTTTTGACAATTGTAACCTAGTCTGGCAAATAAACACTTGGTGAAACTTTGCAGCCCGTTTGCCTTTGTGTTTCCACCTTCCGTGGCAGCATAGCTTCGTTTGGTGTCGCGTGACTATTCTGGAGGGCACAAGATTAACTCTCGGCCACAGCGACCATATTAGAATGGGCGGAAAAATCAAAGAACATCCAAGTGCTAATTATTGTATTCACGGCAAAAACTTCAGTGGGTTGAAATTCATCTAAAGACCCCCACGACGGCCTGCCTGATAATTTTATGGCATTAGCGGCACGTATAACTCCCGCAATCGTTTATGAGCGTACTTTCACGCGTGGACTGTGCAGTGGTATCACATTTTCTAAAATGTTGAAAAATTAACTATGATGCTTTTTATGTGCCTCGTTGAATTGATAAGTGCTATTTCAGCCTTGCGAAACTAAAAATGCGTATGCTTACCAAGTATGTGGAAACGGAAAAAATCCATCATTTGTGTACAGGCTAAGGTAATCAATAAAGCAAGCCTGTTTAGGGAAGCAGAGCTCGTTGTAATTGTGACAAATCGGTAGTATAAAACAACACGAGAAATACACGGAAGTGTGGGGAGCATCGTGCGAGTAAGTGGCAATGAAATAAGAAGGCTTTTAGTCTACACTAAATAAATAAAAGTATAAATGCCACTCCTCAATTGCTTGCATCAATCGTAGGTAAAACAAATTGCATGTGACCGGTCGCTGCTGCCTAGGTTCGGCATGCGCATGCGAACGTGACACCCCCGTGGTTGAGAAGTAAATTGAACACTGTAGGAGAAACTTGTAGGAGAAACTTTTTTTGGCCTTGCCTTGAGAGGGCGTGACGGGTAAGGTGCCCGAAAGGGGGAAAGTCGCTGCGTTGAATAAGGGACGGTGCCCGTTTCTTATTTTTTTCCTTGATCCTTCTTTTTTTCTTTTTGAGAGTGCATGGCTAGTACGCACATCAAGCCAACTGGGAAATAGCAACCAGAACAAAGGCGTGCACTTAAAAAAAGTACAAGCGAATTGGTGACAGAAAGTATTCTTAACAAGATGCACGTACTCATGATGATACATGAGCTTTAGTGAATCTGCGCATTAGAATTTGCAATCTTTATGTACCTGCAATGCTGACATTATGATCATAGGGTTCTGTTTATGCGCTGAGGTAGACGATTGGCTTACCATGAACATGGTGTAAACAGAGAGCGGCGAACTAAAGAATAGGATAAAGTACTTGTTGTTTCGCCTGCGCAGTCTGTTCAGTCGATGTGCATACACGCTGCCTGCTCACTTTTCTCAATTGTTAATTGTTTTTACGAGCTAATGTTTACAGCTGACCCCGAAATGAAAGACGTGATCGAGCACATCGCACAACGCGACATCCTTCTTTCGTGAAGGCCTGCAGCGTGACAACGTGAAACCATCAGATCATAAACAGGAAATAACTATCAGGTGAAAACATCGCCTTTCGTTTTTAGTCGGTGTGATCAACCACCCGCACCTTCTTCGAAAGATTTCTGCAAATTGCAAATAGCGTGGTTTTATGATCGAGCCATAGAGTTTCATGCAATGATACTTGATACTTAGGTCTATGGCTATGACCGAGCCATATAGTTTCATACAATGATACTTAGAGGGGAATCTGGCGCAGCGATCGTGTACACTTATAAGAATCATCGGAAGTACAGGCTTCAGATTCGATCGCGTTAGCCACAGAACTGTCTACGGATCTTTCTGTACAGTTTCGGTTTCACTCTCACGTAGAGTGGGTAGTCGGGTGGGTGCAAAAGACGGAAGCTGCGTCTTTGTTGATCAAAGAGGCTGAAAACTGCTAGGCCTCTCAATTTACTGCACAATGGAGTTGTGTCAGTCGTTTTCGACAGTTTAAGCGAAGCGTTGTCCACTCAACCCTGCGCATAGATGTAGCGCCCCATGCCAGTGAAGGATATTGCATCCAGTTCACGTTTGGTGTTATTGCGTCTTGCCAAAACTCGTTTAAATCAACTGCAAAACGACGGTGACGGGAAGTATACGCACCACCCCGCCGCGGTGGTCTAGTGGCTAAGGTACTCGGCTGCTGACCCGCTGGTCGTGGGTTCGAATCTCGACTGCGGCAGCTGCATTTCCGATGGAGGCGGAAATGTTGTAGGTCCGTGTGCTCAGATTTGGCTGCACGTTAAAAAACCCCAGGTGGTCAAACGTTTCAGAGCCCCACACTACGGCGTCTCTCATAATCGTATAGTAGTTTTGGGATGTTAAACCCCACATATCAATCAATCAATCAAATTGACACACCGCCACGCTCTTCTTACTCACCTTCACAACAAAGCGTGAGGTGCGCTGCACTACTTGAACAGGTGCACCTGGCATCAAAGTAGACGAAACGTTAAGTGTTTCTCTGTTAATACCCTGCTGTTATTTACATAAAGAGGTATTGGGCACTTTCGAGGGCAAAACAGGAATGTTTGTTTAGTAATGTTGTAAAGAATAATTCACTACATCTCGATGCCATGTCTGGAACGCAATGTCAGAGCAATGCATAGCCTGGTGATTAAATTTGTCAAGGATTCACTCCTACTGCCAAGTCACAAACACCTTTTGCAATAAAGTTTGCGAACAAAACATTGAAGCAGGTTTGAATTAAACATACCTTCAAGTCACTTTGTTTTACACTCAGAAAACAAGCATCGCGAATCGCAAGAACGTGATCCATCCGAAGCAAATCCGAAGCCTGTGCTTTCCATAACTCCCATGGAGGTACAAGCACTGCTGAAGGAGCCCGCGTAAACACTAGCGCTAGATTTCCCTCTAGGTCTTATTGTACGAAACTCTATGGACCGAGCAGTCATCTGGGACGATGACGTCACACCGACGTCACTATGACCCCATGAAAATTGGAGAGCTGTAACAGCAAGTGAGGTCGTATGGTGACGTCGACACGTGATTATTTTTTGCACTACTCATGTTGAGGCCACCCGCGCGGGGCACTGGTGAGCTTTCAAGGTTGATGAGGCACCTGAGGTTTACACTGAATAAAAAAGAATGAAAAATAAAACAGCAAACAAAAAATACAAAGCGTTGTCTCTAACTCCAGTCAGCCCAACTGGTCCCTAAATCAAACACTAAAATTTTTATTTTTTGAAATTTTTTTAGAATAATACTTGAAACATTGTGAAATCTCATGAATATTTAAAAATGAAACAAACGGGCGTACATTGATGTCCCTGAAGTTCTTTGGCTGAGTAGGTTGCTAAGTGGTTGCACAACAGGTGCTCGAGCAAATCAAATTCAATAAGTTCTTTGGTGTCATTTTTTTGGAACAATGATGTCTGTTTGCATTCGTCGGGTGTACCCTGACAGCACATGTTTTTTTTTAACTCTCTCGCACCAAAGGTTTGGATCCGTAGTGTGACAGGCTCCCTTGAGTAGTAGAGTCACTTTATATGTTGCCTTTAGGTAGCAGAATTGCGCCTCTGATATAAATTGCCTCTCGCACCTCATTCGCCAGCATACTCACGTGTTCAAAAAGCATGCTTTTGAGGGAAAGCCAAATTCAAGGCCGCGCGAGTGCTGGTGATCACCGCGCAACTGGCGCCAGCACCATCGCTGGCCAAGCAGTCGTCTGAGACGATCCCGCTGAGTGCGGAGTGTACTTCAATTCTGTTGCGGTGGTCGCTTCTGTTCGTCTTTCGTCCACGTCGCTGTTTTGTATAGTCTGCGCAGCACAGCGTGGTGACTCTGCGCTGAGAAGTCGACATATTCGCCCCACCATGGTGGTCTAGTGGCTAAGGTACTGGGCTGCTGACCCACAAATCAGATCACGGCTGCGGCGGCTGCATCACCAATGGAGGCGAAAATGTTGTAGGCCCGTGTGCTCAGGTGTGAGTGCACGTTAAAAAACCACAGGGTGGTCGAAATTTCCGGAGCCCTCCACCACGGCGTCTTTCATAATAATATGGTAGTTTTGGAATGCTAAGCCCTACATATCAATCAAGTCGACATATTCATCGGCTGGACAAATGTGTCGTCAGTCCATAGGACTCACTACGTATTCAAGCGTTACAGTACGTTCCAGAGTGCACGTCCCTACAGGCATCAAGCTGGGCTGATATACGATTATAAAGTGTGGTTGTACATCTCATCGAAATATCCCCGCGACTAGAGTCAGCGACAACAAACAAGGAAGTTTGCGTGCACTCGTTCACATATATCGAATAGTACTGAACAATACAATTGCGCACGAGTAGTTTAAAAGAATTTTATTTCCGGATACATTGTACACAGTTTATGTGCACACAGAAAAATGGACAATGGTGATCAATGCGTATGTACAATGCAAGCTGTTATATACAGCGAAAAGAACTTATTTCCGTATGCAGGGATGTACAATGCAAAAATTGAACAATAAAGACAGGACATTCATGACCACCTAGATGATAAAATTTAAATGAACAGTAAGGCTATGTGAACAACCAAGAGGGGGGGGGGGTCATTCACAGTGTAGGGTGATGTTTCGGCATTCACTTGTGAGGACAGTTTGCTCTCGTGCTCAAAAACAATATTGCACAAAAAGACATGATTCTGAAGAAGAAAAGGAAAATACACACTGTAATGTCACAGTGGTACAAACTCTAGCCCACCTCCTCAATAGGGGAGGAAGGGCATGGACACCCTGCTGTTTTTTACAATAATGAATCGTGGAGACCAGCGTCAGAGGAAAGCCTCCTCTCGCAGCATAAATAGTTCTGCGTTGAGATGCATAAGCATTACGTTTTTCGGTCGATGTAGCAGCAGAAACATGGCTCTCTGAGGACGTCTCCTCAGGCGAGCCAGTCCCCTCTGCTTCCATAAGACCAAGGCTCCGATAGACATTAAGAGTTCGACAAAGTTTTCCCTGTGGCTAGAGTTCCACAGCATACTTATTTGGAACATACTGGTAACCATGCGCCAAAAGATGCGTGCTACTATACATTCATGAAAGGCATGGTTCAGCGTTGTAAATGTTTATATATGCACCTTTCGCATTTATCAGGACGGTATAATTCAGTTCGGGCACTGTAAGCCACTGCATTTAGAGCCTCACAAAGTGTTCTGATTATAAAAATATGCCGAAAATAGCCGTTAGTTTGCGTTATTTGCAAGTGCTAGGGCTAGTTCAGGCAATTTGTTTATCGACCGACACACCTAATTGTTAAAAAAGGTGCGTCAAAAACTACTTGCAATGTATCAATTGCGGAACCTAATTTCTTGGCAATCGTGTTCGAGAATCTCAACAAATTTGGGAAAGTCTTTTATTGTTTGCTATTTAAAACTAAAATATTGCTTTTTATGGTAATTGACATGCAACAGGATATAGCACTAGGATTATCTAAAGGCAGTAATTTTTCGATTTTTTTCGTTTTTCTTCGAATCAAAAATGACAGCGCTAGCAACGGGTTATGAACGAGGGAAAAAATATGCAAGAACAAGGAGAAAAATTAGCAGCATATCCACGGAGTGAATTATGGAGAGTGAGGTGAAGCATTATTCCGCCCATTCATTCTTGCTTCCGTCCGTCTATGCGTCGGACTGTGTGACCATCCATGCGTCCATCCGCTCGTCCGTGTGTGCGTCTGTTTGTGCGCCCGTCCCCGCGTTCGTCCATGCATCCACCCCTGCGTCCATTCATGCGTGCATTCATGCATCTGTCTGCAAGTACGTTCGTCCATCTATTGAACACTCCAAGTACCACCATCTCGCATCTCTTCATCATATATTTCCCATATGGAAGCACCACCATCCAGTGGACATACCAAGAACTAAACGAGAGGTAGCACACCCACACTTTCTTGCGGCTTGCGCTTCAGGTCTACTTCCCACCTTTAACCACCTCGAGTTCGTGGTATATACTAGTTCACTGTATTCATGGCAATGCGGCCCAACGCTCGCTAAACCTTTCTAAAAGCAAGGAGGTTGTGCCCAGCGGGTATAACGTAGCAACCTTTTCCTGTCAGGTAGTGTTCAATGTACATGTCAATGGCTGCTAGTGGAAAATGAAAGACAGGAGAATTCAGCATTTACTTTCTTACGGCTTGCGCTTCGTATCTACTTCCTACCTTTAACCACCTCGAGTTCATTCATGGTATATACTAGTTCATTGTATTCATGGCACTGCGGCTCAATGCTCGCTGAACCTTTCAAAAAATAAGGAGGTTACATCCAGCGAGTATAACGTAGCAATCCTTTCTTGTCAGATAGTGCTCAATCTGCATGCCAATGGCTGCTAATGGGGATCGCAGCGCGCGCGTTAACTAAAAGCCGAATGCCCCTTTCTCTATTGACATGTACATTGAGCACCATTTTTTATTGTTCAACAACGCACAGACGAAATCTCTCAACGGCACCACCTTGGAGGTCAAAATGTTTTCCTTGTTACATACTACAACGGCTACGAGGGATGAACGCGTAGTGATATAAGGAGCCTCGCCCCTAAAAGTGCATGGAGCCGCTGGGCTGCGTCGGCTGTTACATTCGGAAGGGGTGGCTTTTCTGCGTTAAGTGGACGACTCAGAGGGCAAGATGGCGCACCTGTGCGCAGCTGTGCTTCCTAAAGGTACAACATACAGTAACTACTCCGTAATAAAAGCACTTACACTCATGTATGGCTCTATGGTACAGCGCTTCCTCGACTTTAGCGCTTGTGACAGTATGAGTTGAGACCGCTAGCGGAGCTCCACTGCTCTGCATAGTAAAAACACTTACTTCTGTCGCTCTCACACACACAGCATAGTAGTATCAATGAAGACAAGAACGTGAATTCGGCTGAGGCAAAGGCTCAGGAACGGCTGTGTACGCAACCATGAACGTCTACAATTATGATTAGGGAGGACCTTTTTACAGAACTTAAAGTGGGCCCATTACTGCTACGCATACTACCCGTTTCTCACGCACAAATTACGCACTGAACGTACTCACAGGTACAGATGAACGCGAATGAGCGTCTCAGTTGCTACTTTGCTGTGTCTGAAAAGCACGCTCTTTTCGCAAACGGAGGCTGTGCAATGATTGTAGTGACCTTTGTGCGCTCCGTTACTACAACAGAATTGTTTCATGCAAGCGCAATGCCAGCCAAGACGTATGATTCTCCCCACCAGTAAATTAGGGCGCATGAGAGATCATTCGCCCACCTCCTCTCCGTGGGTACAAGTACGCGTGAGAGATGAGAGCCGCCGCGCGCTAACTGCGCCACCTTGCTGATAATGCTGAAAACACGACAGTCTCTCCCCTCCCCCGATATGCCCACAACAGCGGTAAGTGGTACATATAAATAGCATGCCGTTTGAACATGGGAGCAGGTACCTCTCGGTGGCTCCGCGGTTAACGCCTCGCATACAAGACGCGGAGGTGCCAGGTTCGCATCTGAGCACCGGGGTCGTTTTCGTGTATATATATAAATATATATATATATATATATATATATATATATATATATATATATATATATATATATATATATATATATATATATATATATATATATATATATACATATATATATATATAAATATATATATATATATATATATATATATATATATATATATATATATATATATATATATATATATATATATATATATATATATATATATATTGTAACGAAGAGAAAAGAGAACACCCGATTTTGGGCCAGCTGTTCTTATTCTGTTCTTCGTCTTCCTCCTCCTTGCTCTAGCTATCCGCGCGCCGAAGCGCCAGCGTCTTTCTTGGTCATGACACTCGGCCATGACTGCGCGGGCGCGAAGCTGGCGGCAAAGTTTCTGGTGGATGGCACATGGCACTGGCTGCCTCGAGCTGGTCGCTCTTTTGCACGCCACGATGTCTTTTGAAAAAGTGCTGTGGACTCCGGTGGCCGGCACTGGCTGCCCCGTTACGGCCGACGCTCTCGGCCGCGATTTGTTCCCGGTATCTGCCAAAGGTAGATCTGGCGGTCGATATAGTGGCTGCATCTCGGAGGTCGGTCTTGGCCACGCTTAAACTGGGTGCCAGAGTCTTCCACAAGTCTATCGGGAGGTCGAGACTGGTTGCTGTTTGCATCTTGAGCGCCAACTTTCTCCTCATGATCTTGGTCAGTGACACCAGCAGTGGTTACCTTGGGCTCTACCGGCGCCATCACTGTAGGCGGTTCAAGCATAGGCGATGCTGATGTCTCTACTTGCCTCAGTAAAGATGATATTGGGGCTGGCTTCTCTAACTGAGCTGTATGAGAACTGGTATCAGCCTCTTTCACTGACATGATGGCATCGTGTACCGGCACGTGTACTGAGAGCAGCAGTGGCGTGTCGCACCTGCGTCTGACGTCATTCGTAGGACAGGCGGAGGAGCTTTCTTTTGCGCGGCTGGAGGGCTCTGAGGAACCTTCGATGTGTTGCTCCACTTCAGCTCGGTGTGCGAATGAGGCTGCGTCGGTGAAGGGCAATGAAGCACAGTCGAGATGATTCTCTGCGGCTGTTTCGTTGGAGCAACGCCCTTCAAGAGGTCCGACTTCGGTAGCAGCCTCTGGCCGCAGTGAACTTGCTTCGGGAACATCTCGTGTGGTAAGCTGCAGCGCACAGCTGCAGCCTCGAGGTGGAAAGCCTCTGGAGCTTGCTCATTGATACCGGCCAGGTTGGACGGGGTGGTAGTGGAAAGGTGGTAAAGATTACGACCGAAAGCAGCGATGAGGTAGCAGCTCCATGACTGCTGCTTCCAGCATTCATACCGGTGCCACGCCACTGCACCTTCCCGAAGACGATCTACAGCCACGGTCCATTTCTGAGATTCCGTCCAGGCCTCGCGCATTGCTAGCGCGTTGACGGTTGCCACCCAGCTGTCGGCGTCGTGCCGGACCCCGTCAAATTCCGGCAGTTCGTAGGTGGATGGCGATGGTGGGGCGGCACGTGAGAATGCGGATATCACTGAGACAACGCCGTCCAGCTGGTCTGAGAGCTGCAGGAGGGTGCCCCAAAGCTGCCTGCGTTGCTCCAATGGGCTTCCCTCAAGGTCGTGCGAGGCAGTTACGTCCAACACGGCGTTAGTGGCACGCACTTGTGGCAACATTGTAGGACCTCGCTCGGAGATTGACGCTCTCAGTTCGTCAGTCTTGACGCGGAGTAGCGCGATGTTACGCCGCAGGTTCATGGCGCTGTCGTGTGTGAAGTCCGAAGCGTTGGTGATCGCGGTCTTCGAATGAGTAGCGGTTGCAGCTCTCACGCTGGTGAGGTTGACGAGCAGAGAAGCCTGGACGGCGTTCCCTGGCAGCTCGTATGTTGAAAAAGTGCGGCAATGGGAATGTAGGCTACGGGAAGCGTGAGCGGCATTCCCAAAGGGCAGAAGCCGGTGCGAATCCCTGCCGCGAAATGGTGGCAGGGTGCAAATAAGGTCATGTCCTACAACCCCAGGGGAGGCCTGGACTCCGTCCACTGGTGGTTTGAAGGGTAGCTGAAGCGGCGGGTGGGATTTCATTGCCAAGGAAAGTGAACGGCATTCCTCGATGGAGAAGCCCACACTGCCGACGAACCACGAAGACACGTACCGGTGGATTCCCGCAAAGGGTTCACTTGTCGGCTTGAGCTGACGACAGAATCAATAGCCAAGGACGCGTGTACGGCGTCCCTTGTGAAATGGTACCGGTAACGGGTACTGCAGCCGCCGAGGAGGCCTTGATGCCATCCCCAAACGGTGGTGGCAGTGGCGGCAGGTGATCAGCTGCCAAGGAGGCCTTGACGCCGTCCTCAAGCGGCGATTATCGCAGTTTTCCTGGATGACGAAGCCGGGACGTAAGTTTTCTTCGTCGACTGCGCCATTGTAACGGAGAGAAAAGAGACAACACCCGATTCTGGGCCAGCTGTTCTTATTCTGTACTTCGTCTTCCTCCTTCTTGCTCTAGCTATCCGTGCGCCGAAGCGCCAGCTTTTCTTTGGTCATGACAATATCTATATCTATATATATATATATATATATATATATATATATATATATATATATATATATATATATATATATATATATATATATATATATATATATATATATATATATATATATATATATGGGCATGATGGTTGAGTGGCCGTAGCGTTGCATATAGTCCAGTACATCCTCCGTGAGCGGTCACAACGTGGTTTGTAGGCCCGTGTGCTCAGATTTGGGTGCACGTTAAAGAACCCCAGGTGGTCTAAATTTCCGGAGCTCTCCACTACGGCGTCTCCCATAATCATATAGTGGTTTTGGGACGTTAAACCCCACATATCAATCAATCACAACGTGGTTTATTTCGACGTTTCAGCCTAGAGTCTGGCCTTCATCAGGATTAAAGATACAGTTTGTTGGTGCTCAGCTTTATACAATTTCAAATCAGAGGCCAAGGAAAGATGAAAAAAGACAGAAAAGAAAAAAAAAGAAAAAAGGAAAAAAGAAAAGGAAAAAAAGAAAAAAAAGAGAAGAAGAAGAGAAAAGTAATATACGGTGGACTCCCCTCGGGCGCCCCCCTTCCACTCTTCCTTCCACTTCCCCCCTCCACTCTTCCCTCCACTTCCCCCTTCATCTCTCTCCCCCTTCTCCCCTTCACCTTTCTGATGTCAGCGGTCTGTGTATGTTTCCTTTCACTAAGTGAAAGGAAACATACACAGAATACGTTGTAGCCTACGCTAGCCGCACTCTGACGAAAGCCGAAAATAGTTACAGCGTGACAGAAACAAAGTGTTTGGTTCTGATGTGGGCGCTTGGAAAGTACCAGCCATACTTATACGGCCACCCGTTCGATATAGTAACTGATCACCACGCTGAGAGACCCTTCTGGCCGCCTTGCGCAATGGGCACTCCGCATTCAGGAGTACGACATTCGCGTCGTGTACCGCTGCGGACGCAAACACTGTGACACTGACACCCTGTCCCGCTCACCTTTGCCGCCAGATCAGACATGCGGAAAAACTTGCCTCCAGACCTTGTCATCGCTAAATCATGACTCGATTGCCACCGAACAATGTCGTGACCCGTGGATCGCATCTCTTCTCGAATATCTATCCGGCACGCCCAACCTTCCGGTATCCTGATTCCTCCGACGTCAAGCTTTTCATTTTGCCATCCGCCATCAACTTCTTTATCGACGCAACTACTCTCCCGATGGCCGCCGGTGGCTACTGGTTATTCTACGCACCTTACGACCGCAAGTATGCGCCTCTCTTCATGACGATACACAATGTGGCCATGCCGGAGTGTTCAAAACATATCAATGCCTTCGCCATCGCTATTACTGGCGCGGCATGTACAATTTTGTACGCAAATTCATGCAGTGCTGTCCTGGCTGCCAGCGACGCAAAACAACACTGTTACGTGCGACTGGCAAATTGCAGCCACTTCCATACCCAGCCAAGCCATTGGATTGCGCTGGCGTTGACCTCTATGGCCCCCTTCCATTGACACCAGATGGCAATCGGTAGATTATAGTAGCGGTCGATGATATAACAGGCTACGCCGAAACAGCCGCTTTGCTGAGCGCTACCGCTCAGGATATCGCCTCTTTCGTTTTACGTCGCTTTATCCTTCGACATGACGCACCTCGAGAGCTTTTTAGAGACAAAAGCCGCGCTTTCCTCTCCGAGGTTGTCGAAGCTCTGCTTTCGGAATGCCACATCATTCATCGGAAAACGACAGCATACCACCGAATGGTTTAACCACAAGCTGGGTGATATGCTCTCAATGTACGTGGCATCTGATCATAGCAACTGGGACCGTGTTCTCCCATACGTCACATTCGCATATAATACTGCAATACAAACAACCAATGGATTTTCACCTTTCTTTCTTCTTTACGTACGCGAACCTTCCCATACAATCGATACTCTACTTCCCTACCGTCCGGATGATTCCGAGTGTCCACCTGTCTCCGATGCTGCTCGACAAGCCGAAGAGTGCCGCCAGCTCGCCCGTGCGTTCACCTAGGAAGAGCAGCAACGCCAGAAAGAAAACCGTAGCACCTCTCTTCCGGATCCCAGCTATGCCGCAGGGTCTCTGTGTGGCTTGCCATCTCATACCAAACTCCGGGACTCTCATCAAATTTTGTCCTCCGGTACGAGGGGCCTTACACCGTCTTAGAGAAAAATTCCACGGTTAATTACCTACTTGAGCCAGTTTCTCGATCGGATGACATGCGCCGACGTGCACGTGACATCGTCCATGTTTCTCGCCTGGAACAGTATTATGAGCTTCTCCCTGAAACTTCTTCGGTCGCCTTGTTGGCTCCTTTTTCAGCGGGGCCGATTGTGAAGAAGAAGATGTGCCTGCAGCAAGCAGCATCGCCAACGCCCGGCTCTCTCAGCTCATGCTTCGATTCATTGCTGCGCCAATCGCTGGACGGTTATTCACGCTGTCTCGTCGCTGTCCTTAACGGCTAATGAATCTCTTCACTGTATGTATATATATACGTCATAGCTAACACGAGGAAGATCCAGCCCTAACAGCATTCAGTTTTCGAACTGTTTTTTTTTTATTATCGCGCTGCACCCGCCGTGCGGCCCAATGACAAATTCTTTCTCCTTGACGAGCGTCGCATTCTGGGGCGCGACAGGGCTCCCCCCCCCCGTAGAGCGAGAGCCGTAGGATTCACCACAGGAGTCACCCAGAAGACATGCTTGGATGTGGGCATCGAGACTGAAGATTGGAACCCCGCGGCCGCGAGAGCGGCGATATACGCAGGTTTCAGTCGATCAGCAGCCACGACGTGTTCACGGCCATTTATTTCCAGCATGAACGTCTTTGGTGTACGATGGAGTACGCGGAATGGGTCATCATAGGCTAGTGTGAGTGGTAGCCGTATTTCGTCACCCTTGATGGTCGGAGCTAACACGAGGAAGATCCAACCCTGACAGCGTTCAGTTTTCGAACTGATTTTTTTAGTATCGAACTGCACCCGCAGCGCGGACCCATGCAAACTTCTTCCTCCTTGATGAGCGCCGCATTCTGCGGTGCGATGTATGTATGTAGGTATATATATATATATATACGGTGCATGACATCGACGCAGACGCCGATGGCAAAATGCAGCTGAGAGTGTCCAAAGATTTGCACACTCTCGGCTGCATTTCGACACCCTCGGCAAGTCCAAAGGTTTGGGTAATCTTTCCACCGGAAGATAAGCACGCGCACGCATGATCGTCTACCTACCACCCTCTCCGTGGGGCCCAGTACACTTGGGATTTGAGAGTTAGCCAACGCTCCGTGGCAATGGGTGTGTTTCAATACTCACCGTATATGGCTAAATAGACAGCTTAATGGTCGGCAACCATCACATTACAATTTTTGCGTAGCCCGCGTAATAGACAGCTCCGAGAAGACGGCATCGTAGACAAAAACGATGCAGGCTATTTTGCTGTCTAAAGAGATGGCGGCTCAAATGCTTGGATACATTCAGTCCTGTCGGAATGGTCGTCAAAACGCAATCAGACCCTTCTTCAGACGCTCAATGTGATTAACACTCATTTGGTTTAGAGTTGAACATAAAAAAATTACCAAAATAACCGTTGAATTTGTTTATTGCAAGCTTTTTCTTCTCCACATGAGGTAACGCTGCGTCGCTTAGAAGCATTGGAGTTTAGGGACAGTGAAGGCAAACTAGTTTTTAAACGCGTAGAAATAACCAGGAGGAGGCTAACTGATTGGTGGCTACATTCGAGGCGCAAGTGAAATTCAATCCTTAAACACACAGTGATAGTACTTGACTTTATGGCCCCGCCACGGTGGTCTAGTGGATATGGTACTCGGCTGCTGACCCGCAGGTCGCGGGATCAAATCCCGGCTGTGGCGGCTGCATTTCCGATGGAGGCGGAAATGTTGTAGTCCCGTGTACTCAGATTTGGGTGCACGTTAAAGAACCCCACGTGGTCAAAATTTCCGGAGCCCTCCACTACGACGTCTCTCATAATCAAATAGTGGTTTTGGGACGTTAAACCCCACAAATCAATCAGTACTTGACTTTATGTCTAGATGACGTGAGCAAACACCCGATCTAAAGGGCACAGTTGGATACATTCATCCATCCCATCCTGCCGTCCAGGCGTCTTCCATTTCTCAGACAGCATGGGCTCGATGCTGTCTTCTAAGCAGTCAGCGAGACTGTCCACGATGCTGTCTGTGAGTTTGAGCACAGTCAATCTGGCGACGGGCCCTCATTGCGCCATCTCGCCGGTAATACTGAAAACACGATAGTCCCTCTGAGATGCCTATCGCCTGTGGTGAGTGTAGCAGAGTTCACGAATGCTTTTCTGGTCATGAAACTTCTTTGTAACGCTATGGGAAGAGCTTGCTTTGTCGCCCCCACTGTCCGCGGGGTGGCGCCAGGAGCACTTTTGGGGCTTTAGGGATACCTTCGCTGTGTGGAAAGAGCTGGAGGTCTGAGGAATTCACTGGCATCGGTGTTCAGTTTTTGTCGTTTCTCTAAATTGTGTGACTCACGACTGTGTGAATCGTGTGCGAGGACACAGATCGTACGCGTAAAAGACGATGCACAGGACTTGCTTCGTACTGAATTACCACTCCAGCTACGGAAGCACGAGCGAACAGGTGTCGTTTTGTTTACCGAGGGACGGCAATGTTAGAAAGAAATGGAAACGTGTGAAACTGCGACAAGTTCGCGGATGTAACTTCGAATCTGAACAGGTGAGAGTGTACGACAAACTTTTTGATGCCACGGATGTTACTCGAACGGACGACTACGTAGTGAATGGTAAAAGTTTGTTGTTAAAGCGCGGAAAGACAAAGTTGCGGACCGGCGTCGTTTGTCATTCCTCGCTTGATAGAAGGATTACCGGCGTACACGAGGAAACCGAAGCCACGATCCCTGTGAGCGAGAACAAAGCCAGCGGCTAAAAGGTTTTGGCTTTCCTCACCTGACTCTCAAAGAGAAGACATTCCGTTTTTAAGCACGGCAACATCCGATACAACGGCACCTAGCGATGAAGGTAACCTATGTATCTTTGCCTAGCCTCGGCGCTCATTTCATCCATCTGTTTGGTGTTCCCAAAGGCCTTTAGCAATGCAATTGCCCTTTGTATCAAGCTCTTGATTGCGACAGTCGACGTCGAACTGTGCACTGGCACAGCCTGCCAAACAGGCGAAATCATCCACTCTTCTTCGGAGTTGCAAGCTAGGAAAGGTCAGCTCCGCAGTGCGACGCAGCAACTTCGCCGGTGCCAAATAAACCTCGCAAAGATGACTGGGTCGGCGAACCGACGCAAACGACAGAATGAGGGTATTCGAAAGCTTTCCATTTGCGAAAAATAGATACTTGATCAGTGGCTGCTGAAAGTGAATGCGAAGTCTCCTACAGCTGTAAGTCAAGTTACTGAAACGTGAGCGAATCTTTATAACTTAAATTGGGCTCTCTTTCTTAAGCGCGCTTTGATATCAGTTTTAAAGACTCGCACGTCGTATATAGCCTCTTCGCCAAGAACATTTAGCATTTTGACCACGTAAGCTTGTAGTTCTGTCTGACAAAAAGGACATATTTCATTAAATATGCGAAATCGCTAACTGAAAGCTAGTCATCTCTTCATCTGATGACCCTGCGTGCTTATTAAAAGCAAAGGGATGCAGTGAGGTGCCGCCTAGGTGTTATCATACATAGATTTATATAAAATTAGTGAATTAGTCGTGTTTAATTAGGCAACATTCCTTCGTTTTGCATTGTGGTTTGTTTTCACATGGTTGCCAGCATTAAAAAACAGCGCCTCTTCTATCGTACCATTTCACTGCTTGAGACATCCTTTTTATCGTTGCCGTTGCTTGTGACGTTTGCATGTGCTGCTTTGAGTGTAATGTCGAACGTCATGCCAAAAGTACTGCTTTTGGTGATCGTAGCCTGTACCAGAGCCCTGCCTGTAGCTTATCTAGCAGCGATGCATGCAACTCGCAACTGCAGGTATATTTTGTAACGTCAGGTAACATCATTCGACTGCCTCATTATGTATGCACTGTGCATGCTAGCGCATGAAAAATGACTGGGTCTGTGTTTTTATTCCAGTATCAGGCAAACACATTCTTCTGTATTTTATGGCTGAGTTTCCAGGGCTTTGTGCGTGCATTAGTGAAATATGAGCATGTTGCTCATATACCACAAGTTGGGAGAAATTCAAGCAAGCTACCTAAATGACTTCTATGGCACTTGTGCATTTGTTGGCACGTTGATGAATGCAAAACACGTGCTCTGCTGCATCCTTAGGTACAAAAAGAAGTGAATATACGATTGCTCACTTTTCAGGCTGAAGTCGACAAGCTGCCTATGCTTTCTCACAAAATTGGATTCCTTCTCTTTCCCAACCTTCGCACGCTATATAGCTATTTGAAAAGTCTCAAGCCCGACTTTGGCTTTGATGCAAGTTTATTTGATGTCTTGAAAAAGAAGCTACATCAGTTTACATCAACACACAGTAGCGTAGTTCTTGAATGAGCACCACATTTAAAGAAAGCATTTTTGCAGGTGTACTCATGTTCAATGAAAGGAGTGTGCAGAAACCCAATGGGCATTGAAACACCGATGAACATCCACTAAACAACAGCTTCCAGACGTCTCGATCGTCCACTGGTCGTCCGGAAATCGCCAATTGGCGTCCAGTGGACGTCCGCAGGACTGTAAGGCGCATATAATTGGCGATCCAACGAGAGTCCTGCGGGTGTCCAGGGCGGATATGCGGATGTTCAACGGACATATATGCGGCTTAATTTTATTGTATTATTCTTTTCATTGCCCCCTCTCCACTAAATAAGCATTGGGTAATTCACAGATAATTAGCGGACACCTCGTCGAACATTCCATTTTATTTATAATGCTTGATTGGTGCAGCTGGCCCTATATGATATAGGAGGTTTGATGCAAACACAAGAATAAACAAAACACGAATGGTGTTTGTCTTGTCTCGTTCACTTCCATGTGGCAGAGACATGACAAACACCATTTGTGTTTCATTTGTTCCCGTGTTTGTGCTTTCACCGGCTTCCTTTTATCTATATGACCAGCAGGAGCAACCAAGCATTGCAAATAAAGCTGAACGTCCAGCTATGTGTCCTTCCGTGGTCGGTGATCTACCTAATGAATATCTGGTGGAGTTTGCACGCTACTTTTCATGAAAACTTACCAACTATAGTGAGAGTTGCATCGTTACGCACTTTTTCACATTTATTCATTCAAATAAACATATTTCTGTGCCTTGCAAACCACAATTTCAACTGCCATTAATGAAAAGCGTCATGATATAGGCCATCACATTTTCCTTTTTGTTTAAATGTGGACATTTTGTGTATATGCATGATAGTCCTCAAACGCACGCTTCATTCAACTGAAAACTATAAGTCCGCCATTTTTATGAAATCTGATGTCTTGCAACTGTACTGTATGGTTCTTCAAGGCAGCATGAGGACGCAAAGGTTTGTCTCAAAGATGTAAGGATTTCACCACCGACTTTCTGTCTTTTCATAGCCTCCATCATGTGCGTGTCCCGTCTGTGACCGCCCTTTATGTATTTGATATGTAACCGTTCAGTAAGTCTCCCAACTGTCATAATATTCCACCATGATTATGTCTACTCAAATGTGTGTATTGTATGTGTCCTATAGGTAGCCTACCTTCATGCACACCATAACTTAGGCCAATTGATAGCCTGTATGGTGCTGCATAATTGAGACTGGTATAAGTGGAAGGTATATCAACAAGCATGTGAAACTGCGAAATTTATTCATTTTCATTTGCACTGTAAAGTTTAGAGCATTTTACAAACAATATTTGAGCAGGTAATATACAACAGCTGGTGGTTAAAGGCAAATAAGATAAACAGACCAGCATTAACCGAATGAAGCTTGAAGATATACATATCATTGTAAAAATTCTTGCCTGTCCAGTATTTTTCTAGGTCATTGAGAAGACATTCCTTTCTCGAAAGCACAAAAAACAAACGTTCTACATAATGAACTCATCATGACAGTAATTTCTGAGCAGAAGGCTCTTTTCAAGGCATTCGAAACACTATGGAGAGTATACTTAAATTAGCTTTGCACACAAAAATTTGCCATCTCTTGTATATTACAAAAAGTATATCACAGTGACTTCTTGGGCTTTATAGGCTAATGAAAATTGTGTGCAGCCTTACAGAGTATAAAAGACGGAACAATCATAGTGAGAACCAACTCACGTGGCAATCAATAAATATTGCAATAAATTAGAAATGTGATATAGATAATGAAGAATGCGACAAACGCCATCAGTGTGCTAGCAGAGATACCTGGTGGGCACCACACTGCAGTACTTAGCATCCATAATTGAGAGTAACACCACAGCTCACAACCAGCAGAACCCTTGATGTAATTTTTCACTGCCGAGCTGAAGGCCGTGGAGTCGAACCCCGGCGGCAGTGGCTGCAATTTTTACCCAAAAAAAAAGGTTTGAGACCCGTTCGCTTACACATAGGTGCACTTCACAGATGGTCTAAATTTCTGAAATCTTTCACTATGGCATCCCTGATAGCCATATATTGTGGTTTTTAACACGTCCAACCCTGCAATTATTATTCTTATGACATATCACGCAAAATGTAGCAAGCAAATATCACTATGTAGTTTCAAGATGTCACCATTCCCCCTTTATTTTACGGACCTATATTACAATATTCCAGAATCCTTCTGTAAGTTAGCATTAACAATGTCAAACATGATTAAGTATTCCTGTTACATATCTCACAAACTTTATCATGATTAGGTATGGCTGTAGGAAATCACTTGATTGCACTTATGACAATAAAATCCAGAAGACAACGAACTAAGTTTATAAAACATATTAAAATAAATTTTTAGACAATATTAGAACAAAAATTAAATAAATGAACTAATACAGCCTTGTCACATTGCAAAAAGTTCAATTTTAAAAGTGACTAGTTTCACATGGCACAAAAGTTAAAACAGGACATACAAGTTTTGAGGACACCTTACGAAGTAGATTTTCAAAAATATATGCTTTAAAAAACTTCAGAAGCAGTGCTGACATATTCAAAGATGTGCTTTGGGCTTGCAACAAAACTCAACCCTAAGAATATAAAACCGCTTTTCGAGATTGGTTATGTGTCCAGGGAGACGCGAAGACAATAATGCTGTCAGCTGCCTAATAAACTAAGAATAACAAAATGTTGGTGGCTGCAGTAAGTGGGTATGTTTGCATTAAAATTTTGTGGCAGTTTCTACGAGCATATATATGCTCTTCGAGCATATCTTCAAGCACATCTAAATTCTTCGACCATATCAATGCTCCGAGACATGCCGCTCCGAAGTCTAATTGCGCTTTCCACGATTACACATGCAAGGCAGTGAGGATCAGCAAAATATTATTCCATGGTGGGACAAGCAGTCACTGTTAGCTATGAACAGCCGGTAGTAAAAGGGTAACCATACAATGTTTGACGATGGCTTCAACCCAAGGTCCGATTTTATGTGGCCCATTAAGGAGTAGTGACTGTGTGGTAGCGCTCACTGTCCTGCATGCATAATGATGGAAGCCGCAGTGAAACTTTCTTGCAGGATGTCTTAGCACAGGCATGCAAGAGTTGTTTGGATTTATGTAGAAATGTGACTGGCTCAAATTTTCAAGACATGCATGGGTGCCTGCTTCTGTCTTTAATCAGTTCAATATTGAATCCTATTCAACAGCGAAGCTGCACTGATAAGTATTGTTGCTCATTGTGTCCCCTTGAACACATTGCTATCTGCAAAAGTGGCTTTTACACACATAACTTACAGCACTGACTTTGTAAAAGAAAAACAAAGGGTTAACTTTGAACATTCTGAACATGCCAGCTGGCTCAGTGAAGTTCCTTTTCTATAAGAAACAGAAGCTATACGCAGCTGTTGTACATCTGCAGCCAACTACATCACGAGTTATTGATGACAGGCTTGTTCGGAATTCTGTGACACTCAGTTTGCACAAAGAGCACGCATTGGCTGCGAGGGAAACAAAGAAAAAACAATTTAGTGACATCAGTCCCTTGGCAAAACTGAATTTGTCGCTCTATTTAAATTGATTTGGTACAATGTGTCTTAAACTAGCAGGATTTACACAAACTAGAGATTTTACAAGAAAAACTTTCTTGGTGTTCTTGGGAAACACAGTTGCAACCTTATAAAGTAATATGCAATATCCACGTGTAAGATGTGTCGAAACCATGCTTGAATTGCGCTCGCGAATAGCGCGTCGACATGCAAATTCAATATTACCATAAAACACATTTGATAGTATGCACTATCATCAAGTATACATTGCATGTAGCATATCAAATTGAAATACGAAAATGATTTCAAATGCAACTAATGTAGCTTTATTCAGGCTGCTCACATTAGAACAATTATATCTATAGTGTCAGAAAGTAATGTCACTAAATTACTATTGTGTGCTGCTCAACTATGGTCATTAGTTTCGACGATTATGGTAGGCTAAAACCCGCACTTAAGCATCCCAGGCTAACACAAAAAATAGAAATAGGTTTAGCCAGGTTTCAATACCAAGGTCAGTCAAGGCGCATACAATATTTATTAAACTAAAATAAAATAACGAAATTCGGACAAAGCGGAACAAGCAGAGTAAAATTGATGGTGCTCGAACGCCTGGACTAATGACCGAATTGGTGCTCGCGCAGTAACGTTGAGCGATTCGGTCGTATTTACCCATAAAATATTCGTTCTAAAATGCAGTTCACGTTCAACGAATGGCTTAAAATGCACGGGTAGCAGCCGCATCAGGCAATCTATGTAGCAGGTGTATACCAAAAGTTTGAATTTCACCAAACGAGATGCATGAACACCTAAGCGTAAGTCAGCCTTTGCGAGACCTACCTAAGACGATGCAGCACGCTGCACAAGAACACCCATCAACTCGAGTATCACCGTAGTTTATAAAGATGCGTGCCAGTGTGGATGCACAGAGCGGCACATATTCGGCCACTCGCAAGAAAAAAAAACTTCTCTGATAGTAGCCATAAAGGATAACAATACTGCAGCTGTTTATACTGGAACGTACAGCGTACCAAAGTGCCGTAGAGACGCTCACTTCAATTGCGCAGAATATTTATGACGGGCTTCCGCGCCTTAGCCAAAATCAACTCTCACAGCTAGCAAATGCCCAAGAAATAATAAACAAAAATAGTGGTCATTCGCCAGCAGGGCCCCCCTCCAACACAGACAGAGGTGGGCGCCACCCCAACGCAGCTCAAATCTGCCACCGAATTCCCGCTGCTTCATACTCCGTACAAAAGAAAAGGCCGTGCCTATAGTGCCGGCAACTGGCATATTACCCCGGGAAACAAGTTACCGGCAGTTTTCTTTTATTGACTGCCCATATCCATGGGACTTATCTGCCGGCACATTTCTGGTCAGCCTGGCTTGCCAGCTTGCTGTATTTTTAGCTTTACTTCGTAATTTAGCTATTTTTGCTCTCCGACATTTCGCAACATTGATCACTATTGTCAAGGATAGTCAAGAACCTGAGCTTCTCTAACATAACCTAAGCTTACGTAACCTAACCTAACACGCCCTACAAGCATCGTCGAGGCAGTATATACGGCTAGGTCGCAGTGTCGCAACCTAGGCGTGAAATTATCCACCTCAGAGCTATCTCGCAGACGACCATCTTGGAGGTGGACAGTATCACACCTTGGTCGCGGTTTTCCTCTAGCCTGGGCAGCTCCTCGCCATTCGGCAGCACCAGACCAGCCTTAGCACATTCCCCAGAAAACGTCACTTGAAATCCTAAAGAAATGCCGGCACCCGGTCGGTTGATATACTCTACCGGCTGTCGGCAATATAGACACTACCAAAATAAAAACTCGTCATTGCTTAAGCTTGCACCGCTTTGCTTTTACCCTGGTGAAATGTTACAGACAAACGAGCTTGTCACGTACACAAAAGCTTTTTTATCATGCACATGGTACCGAAAACGTGGTGAACGTGGTGGCAACAGAGCTCCGACAGCAGCAATGTGGTATACATACCTGGCGAGTGCTTCATGATACGAAGCCAGACGTCCTCGCTTCAGTGTATCGCATCTTCATAATCAGCAGCACTTGCAGAACACAAAACGCGAACACAGAACGCAAGCACACTTCACATTCGAGAGATGTCGACTCAAACACAACGCTTCAAGAGGCAGTCGTTGGTCGAGCAGCGGGTTGCACGCCCAATTTAATGAAATGGTTTCAGCCGCGCAGACGCACACCGCATTTGCGCATCTTATTTTCTTAATGCTGACAAAAATGTTTTAATGGCATTTAATTATGCAAAAATATGTGAATATACACTACATAAACACGTAAAGCATTCACTATTTTGATTTTTAAAAAAGAAAGAAACGTAAAACTTTAGAGGCGTGAAATTTGAAATTTCTATTGAAGGTACACAGCATAGAGTTTCATACAATATTACCTAGAGGGCAATCCAGCACTAGTGTCTGTGTGGACTCCTTCAGTGGCGCTGTACCTCAATTGAAATGATTGGAAGTACAGGCTTCGGATCTGCTTCAAATGGATCACGTTCTTGAGATTCGTGACGCCTTTTTGCTGAGTGTAAAACAAATCGATATTAACGTATGTCTAATTTCAAATTGCTTTACTTTTTTGTGCGCAAACATTAGGGCAAAAACTTTTTCTGACTAGGCGGTAGAAAAAAAACCTGCATGAATTTAGCCACCACGGTATGCATCGCTCTTCCATAGCGTTGCAGATATGGCTTCAAGATGTAGTGGATTATCCTTTACAACATTTCAAAACAAACATCATTGTTTCACCCTCGAAAGTATGTGGCATCTATTTATAAAAATAACAGCACAGTACTAAGTTGGAAACACACAACCTTTCGTCTGCTGCGATGCCAGGTGCATCTGTTGAAGTGGTCTGCCCCCAACACACCTCTAGGTTTGTTGTCTAGACGAGTCAGAACAGCGTGGCGGTGCATCTATTTTGCGTCACCGTCATTTTGCAGTTGATTTCAACGAGGTTTAGCAAGACGCGCTGACAACAAACGTGAACTCGATGCAATATCCTGCACTGGCATGGAACGCTACATCTATGTGCAGCAGTGAGTGAACGACGCCTCACTCAAACTGCCAAACACGACTTATACAGCTCCGGCGTTGCAACAAATTGAGAGACCTAGCAGTTTTTAGCATCTTTGAACAACCAAGGCGCAGATTCAATCCTTTGCACCCACTTCACTCCACACTATACGCGAAGAATGAAACTGAAACTGTAGACAAACATCCATAGACATTCACTGGCTAACGCGAATCGATTAGAAGCATGTACTTCCCGTAATTCCCATGAAGATACATGGTCGCAGCGCCAGATTCCTCTCTAGGTATTATTGCTAGACGCTTTATGGTACACAGTAAACGTAATTTGGAACAAACAATTGAACAACAGTGGTAATAACTGTCACAAAATATTCATAGATTGTGAAAAACATATACAATTGCTGATGCAGAAATAAACACATGAAAGTCTATTGTGAGTGATATGGCTTCATTGCAAGCCGATACCAAATACAAAGTATGCGATGTAGGGCAAGGCATATTAGATATATATATATATATATATATATATATATATATATATATATATATATATATATATAAACGTGTACAATTTCGTGTACAATTTCGCTGCTGCGGTAACGACGGTCAGTTGGCACGACAAGAGGCGTCACACGATAGTTGACAGGTGAAGTCTGCTCTAAAACAACACATGGGCCGATGAATCGAGGCTGGAACTTGTCGCAGAGACCAGGTGTGCGAATTGGTGTCAATAGCGGCACCTCGTCACCCGGTCGGAATGATACCACACGATGAGAGGTGTCGTAGACGGCCTTCCTTGCTTGTTGCGTAGCTTCCGTGTTCATACGAGCGCGCTGGCGGCACTGGGCAAGGCGAGAAATATATTCTTCGCAAGAAGATGGTGAGGTAGGGCCATTGCTGGTGAAGAAGGAAATATCGATAAAGAAAGTAGGTGAACGTCCGTAAACGAGATAAACGGTGAGTAGCCTGTTGTGCGCTGAACAGCGGTGTTGTAGGCGAAAGTGAGGAACGGTAGAAGTTTATCCCAGTTTCTGTGATCCGGTTGAATGTATACGGCTATCATGTCGGCAAGGGTTCGATGAAATCTCTCGGTCAGACCATTTGTTTGAGGATGGTAGCTAGACGCCATCTTGTGTGTGGTACCAGAAACGCGAAGAACTTCACCTAAAAGCTGTGATAAGAACACCTTTCCACGGTCACTCAGAAGTACACGAGGTGCACCATGACGTAGTCTTATGGCCTGAAGGACGAAGTCAGCAACTTCCGATGCTGAACCAGTAGCTACTGAAGTTGTCAGTTGTCTCGGCGTAGCGTGTCATATGGTCTACTGCGGTGACTATCCATCTATTTCCAGCACCAGTAACAGGAAGGGGTCCATAAAGATCGACACCGACGACCTCGAAAGGTGTTGTAGGGCACGTCATTGGCTGTAACTGACCAGCTGGGGGAGATGTCGGAAGTTTGCGAAGTTGGCATGGAGAGCAGGAACCCACGTACTTTGCTACGCTGGTAGAAATCCCAGGCCAATAAAAGCGGCTTCGAATGCGGTCGTAGGTTTTGTGAAAGCCTAGGTGGCCAGCAGTCAAATCGTCATGAAAGGCGTTAAGTACATGATGTTGAAGAGCGCGTGGCAGAACAGGTACCCAGCGTGTGCCGTCAGGATGATATATGTGACGATACAGCACACCGTCCTGAAACTTGAAGTGCTCGAGTTGTCGACGAAGGCGTGCATTGGGTGGACGCGTAGCTCCTGAAAGGTGGTCTATAATGCGCCGACAATACAGGTCAGCTTGCTGGTGAGAACTGAAGGGTTGTTCATCGTCGATTGGCGGTTGGTACAGTGAGGCGAGCAAGGCAATAGAAGTGGGAGTCACGTCCGCACTGGTGTCGTTGGAGGTGGCAGCTGGAGTGTCGAACGACGCTGTAGGTAGGGGGCAACGAGAAAGAGCGTCGGCGTCTTGATGTTTTTTGCCCGATTTATAAATAATTTCAAACTGATACTCCTGTAGGCGTAAAATCCAACGACCCAAGCGTCCGGACAAGTTCTTCATTGTCGAAAGCCAGCATAAGGCGTGGTGGTCCGTTACGATGGTGAATTGACGGCCGTACAGATAAGGACGGAACTTTTGTATGGACCAAACCACAGCGAGGCACTCCTGCTCAGTGATGGTATAGTTTTTTTCGGTAGAAGTTAGCACTCGGCTAGCATATGCGATGACCCTTTCCCGCCCAGAGTTATCGCGTTGGAGGAGAACAGCACCTATACCGCAGCCGCTGGCGTCGGTATGCAGGAGTGTTGGGGCGGTGTCATCAAAATGGCAGAGTACATGTTCTGACGTCAAAGCTTTCTTCAATAGGTGAAACGCCGACTGGCATTCCTCGGACCACACAAAGGGTGCATTAGATGCAAGTAGTTTGTGAAGTGGCACAGCTATTGAAGCGAAATTTTGTATGAAGCGACGAAAATATGATGCGAGGCCAAGAAAACTTCGCAAATCCTTAAGTCTTGTGGGGCATGGAAATCGAAGGACGGCAGCGATCTTTTCGGGGTCAGGGCGAATACCGTCCTTGCTGACGACATGACCGAGAACCTTGATGGATTTGGTGGCGAAACGGCACTTCTTAGTGTTGAGCTGCAGACCTGCACCGGCGAGGCATTTTAGGACGTCATCCAAGCGGCTCAGGTGCTGAGAAAACGTTGATGAAAAGATGATAATGTCATCAAGGTAGCAGAGACACGTCTTCCATTTCAGACCACGCAGGACGGTGTCGATCATGCGTTCAAACGTCGTGGGCGCATTGCAGAGCCCGAAAGGCATCACGTTATATTCGTATAGGCCATCGGGGGTTGCAAATGCCGTTTTTTCTTTGTCGTCATCGTGCATGGGAATTTGCCAATATCCCGAACGCAAATCAAGGCTTGAAAAGTATTCGGCGCCTTGCAGTGAATCAAGGGCGTCGTCGATGCGTGGCATGGGGTATACGTCCTTGCGTGTGATGTTGTTAAGTGCCGGGTAATCGACGCAAAAGCGCACGGAGCCATCTTTTTTTCGTACCAAAACAACAGGGGATGACCAAGGGCTAGTTGATGGACGAATTATTTCTCGTTGGAGCATGTCAGCGACGTTTTCCTCGATGATTTTTCGCTCAGCGAGAGACATGCGGTACGGGCGGCGATGTACAATAGATGTTCCCTCCGTCTGAATGCGGTGCGCTGCAGTGGTAGTTCGGCCCAACGTTGAAGAGCAGGTGTCGAAAGAATCGGCGTGTTTCGTTAATAACGCAAGCAACTGCTGCGCCTGCATAGCTGTTAAGTCATCACTGATAAGAGCTGTGAAGGGAGAGGATGAGGCAGGCTTACTCATAGAACGGTCATTGGTAGAGGCAGGGTTAAGTGGCGTGACGCTGACAGGCTCAGCATCCACAACACAGGCTACCGCAGTGCCCTCTGGCAGGAGAACTTTCTCTGGCGTTTCATTCGTAGCAATGACGAGCGCGGAGCCATGGTGGAAGCGTACGACACCTGATGCAAGTGCTATGCCTTTTGCGACGCAAGTCGACGAAGGGGACACCAAGACGTCACCGTGGTCAATGTCCTTAGAGATCAGGGTCACAATTCGTTCTTGGTGTGGCGGTAGTTCGAGATCTTCGTGAGCGAACAGGCGTAGAGGCTTGTAGACACCTTCGTCGAACATGGAGTCCGTATTAGTTAGGTGCAGAATCCGTTCACCACAACATATAGCGGCTGAAGAAGAAGATAGGAAGTCCCACCCTATAATTAGCTGGTGAGAGCACCGGGTAAGCACAGTGAACTCGTTGTAATGCAAAATGTCATCAATAAACGCACGAGCAGTACAAGGAGCAAAAGGGCGGATAGCGTTCCCCTGGGCTTAGACTAGATTGGGTCCATTATAAGGTGTCATTACTTTCTTCAGGCGTTTGCACAAATCATACCTAATCACAGAAACTGTAGCACCGGTGTCCACCAAAGCGTCCACGAGAACTCCTTCCACCGTAACAGAAACCATGTTGAACGGGCGTGCTGGAGGAATATGAGTCCTACTGTTACATGCAGTTTCTCCTCCGAAAACTGCATCATTTAGTTTTCCGACCGGTTATCAGTAGTAAACGAGGCTGGCCGAAGAGGAGAGGAGGAGCGACGGAAGGGCGAAGGTGATCGGCGTCGGCTTGAACGGTAAGTGTTCCGCGTCTCAGTCGACGCGGGCGGAGATGGAGACCGCTGCTGTCCAGATGAATAACGCCGAGCGTAAGAATCCCCTCTGGAAAAGTCCCGTTCGCGCATGTCGTACCCGCGACGCTCGTCCTGCTGGCGCTTGCGGCAGAAGCGCGATATATGGCCACGATATCCACAGTAAAAGCATGTTGGGCAAGACGGGCGCCAAGGCGGGTAGTAGAGGTCGTTTGGCACACCAGGAGATAGCGCACTCAAGTGGACTGACGGAGGGTCGGGTGGAATTGGCCGGAAGTGGACCGGTGGTGCAGCAGCAACCGGCGTGAATGATGGCAGCGGTGAAGTAGAGTTTACGTTGCGAGGAGGCGCGGCCGCAACTTGCGCGTACGTTGGAGGGCTAGACGGAGGTGGCTGGACATAGGCTGGACCGGTGAATGATGTTAGTTCCTCCCTTACGATGTCACGGAGGGCCATGCTTGAAGGCTGTGTGACAGATGGAGAAGGTTGTGAGATGCCCATTGATTGAAGTTCTTCTCGTATGATCTCCCGTATCATGTCACGCAGGTCCCGGTCTGCGGTACGGTGTTCACTATTGCCCGACTGAAGGCGAACAGAATCAAGTTCGTCGAGACGCTGACACGTAGAGACGACGTCCGTGACAGTAGAAGAATTCTGGGCAACAAGGGCATTGTAGGCAATGCTTCCGATGCCCTTCAGGATGTGGCGCAGTTTGTCCGACTCGGACATCGAAGAATTGACGCGCCGGCAAAGCGCAAGGACATCCTCAATATGAGATGTGTATGACTCGCTGGGATGTTGTTGGCGAGTATCTAGGGCCCTCCTCGCTAGAGCGGATCGAACGGCTGGCGTGCCGAATACTTGGCGAAGCTGCTACTTGAAGGCAGGCCAGTCGGTGAGGTCGATCTCATGGTTCAAGAACCATGTCTTGGCAACGCCCGTGAGATAAAGCGATACTCGGCGGAGCTTGTTAGAGTCGTCCCAGTGATTAGTTGTGCTTACCCGCTCGTAGTTATCGAGCCAGTCCTCCACATCTTCGCCGCGGAGACCAGCGAAGATCGGAGGGTCACGCTGGTGGTTTACGATGTAAAGAGGAGGGGCTTGCGGCGCAGTGACGGCTTGCGGCGCAGAGACGGGAGCCGAAAGGGCATCCACCCACTCACTCTGAGACATGTTGGCGGACTGAGGGTCCAAGCGGCGGCCTGAACGGAGCTCCAGCGAGTAGGCGTTGTAAGTAGAGGTACTGGGAACGTCAATCCACCTCCACCACGTATGACGACTCGGTTGTAGCGAGGTTTATTGGCCGTGAACTCGGGAACGAACAAGCGCAACGGACCCGACAAAGAAGCGCTCGTGCCAAGCAGATGATGATTGTCAGCCAGAACATATGATGATGATTGACTGCTGTTCAGACGAGGATGAAGCGCATATTAGATGCCTACAATATATATATATATATATATATATATATATATATATATATATATATATATATATAAGGGAAAGAAGTGTATACCTAAGGGCTCGTTTTTCCGTGTTTTAACACAATATTAATGAGATATAACAGACAGTAATGCCAAGGAATGTACAGGGGAAGTTATTAAAACCAATGGAATGTATATAAGAAGAAAGAAAAGTGGATGAAAAAATTACCAACTGTGAGCAAGAATCGAACCTACGACCTTCGAATTACGCGTTCTATGCTCTAACCACTGAGCTATCACAGCGGCCCTCCCTCCATCCACTATTTTTTGGTTTATCTGTGAATTTAGAAGTAGGAGCGACAGTCAGCGCCATCTATAAGCCAAACAACGAGTGTGAAAACACTCTTATGCGCATGTTTGGCGTCACGTAGCACTCGAACTTATTATGAGCGGGCAGCTGATTAATTGTCCCTCTTATACAACCTAAACACACCAAGTCTGCCAGTACGAGACCCTCGTTCAATGAAATAAGGGAAAGAAGTCTATACCTAAGGGCTCGTTTTTCCGTGTTTTAACACAATATTAATGAGATATAACAGACAGTAATGCCAAGGAATGTACAGGGGAAGTTATTAAAACCAATGGAATGTAAATAAGAAGAAAGAAAAGTGGATGAAAAAATTACCAACTGTGAGCAGGAATCGAACCTACGACCTTCGAATTACGCGTTCTATGCTCTAACCACTGAGCTATCACAGCGGCCCTCCCTCCATCCACTATTTTTTGGTTTATCTGTGAATTTAGAAGTAGGAGCGACAGTCAGCGCCATCAATAAGCCAAACAACGAGTGTGAAAACACTCTTATGCGCATGTTTGGCGTCACGTAGCACTCGAACTTATTATGAGCGGGCAGCTGATTAATTGTCCCTCTTATACAACCTAAACACACCAAGTCTGCCAGTACGAGACCCTCGTTCAATGAAATAAGGGAAAGAAGTGTATACCTAAGGGCTCGTTTTTCCGTGTTTTAACACAATATTAATGAGATATAACAGACAGTAATGCCAAGGAATGTACAGGGGAAGTTATTAAAACCAATGGAATGTAAATAAGAAGAAAGAAAAGTGGATGAAAAAATTACCAACTGTGAGCAGGAATCGAACCTACGACCTTCGAATATATATATATAATATATTGTTGAGACGTTTATTGGCGGACACTTGTCGACGATGCTTGACAGCGACAGTCAATGCGGGTACCAACTCTCTGCACGAGCTTCTCTTCTTTTTGCTAAAAAGGGCAACCCACTAGAAGGCGCTGAAGAGGACGACCCACTGTTCGAAGGCTTCGCCACAACTACCCCGGGTACGAAAAGGGAGCCGCCTGGCGACCTAACAGCTGGTTACTATGAGCGGGTCGTGGTAGGCTTTGAGGCGCTCCACGTTGACAATGTCGCGCCCTCGACGGCGCATGTCCGAAGATGGTTCGATGGGTTTGATTAAGTAATTTACAGGGGAAGTGCGTTCGACGACACGGTAGGGGCCTTCGTATTTGGGCAATAGTATTGAAGATAGGCCAGTTGAAGTGGTAGGAATCGAGAGCTAGACGAGCGCTCCAGGGAGGAACGTGGGCGCAGTAGTGCTGGTGTCAGCGCGAATGCCTTTTTGCCGCTCTTGATCATGCGCTATAAAGGTCCTTGCAAGCTCTCGACACTCTTCAGCAAGCTTGGCTGTAGCAGAAATAGGCGCCCACTCTGACGGATCTGGCTTGTACGGAAGTATAGTGTCGATGGTGTGCGACGGGTGCCTCCCATATAATAAAAAGGAAGGTGAAAAGCCAGCAGTGCTCTGAGGGTCGGTGTTATATGCGTAGGTGATGAAGGGTAGAATGGAATCCCAATTTGTGTGATCGGCGGCGACGTACTTGGAAAGCATGTCGCCGAGCGTACGGTTGAAGCGTTCAGTGAGGCCATTCGTCTGCGGGTGGTAAGCAGCAGTTTTGCGGTGAACAACGTTGCACTCTTTGAGAATGACTTCGACGACTTCAGACAGGAAGACGCGGCCTCGATCACTGAGCAGTTCTTGAGGTGGACCGTGTCGCAGCATGAATCGTTGGAGCAGGAAGGAGGCCACATCGCTCGGTGTAGCCGCGGGGAGAGCAGCAGTTTCGGCGTATCGCGTGAGGTGGTCCACAGCAACAATGGCCCAGCGGTTACCAGCCGACGTTAGTGGAAGTGGCCCATACAAATCGATGCCAACGCGCCCAAACGGCCTGGCAGGGCAAGGTAGAGGTCGCAGACCTACCGGCGACAGGTGCGTTGAAGTTTTGCGGTGCTGACATTCTATGCAGGAGCGAAGGAATTTCTGCACATATCGGTACATGCCGCGCCAAAAGTACCATTGGCAAATGCGCTGGTAAGTCTTCGATACCCCGGAGTGTGCACATTGCGGATCAGTATGAAAGAATTCGCATATGTCAGAGCGCAGACTGCGGGGTATGACTAGTAGCCACTGGCGGCCGTCACCGTTGTAATTGCGTCGGTGGAGAAGGTCGTCACGAACGGCGAAATGGTGGGCTTGACGACGCAACGCGCGAGTGGATGGAGTGGATGGATCCGTCAGGAAGTCTATCAGGGAGGCAATCCATTGATCTTTGCTCTGTTCAGTAGCAACGGCATGAATGCTAATGGAAGAAACGGCAAGGTGAGACGCTGAGTCGTGGGCATTGTCGTCAGGCAAGGGAGAGTGTGACAGGGCGTCGGCGTCAGCATGTTGCCTTCCGTTGCGGTACAGCACGCGGATGTCGTAGTCTTGCAGGTGAAGTGCCCACCGGGCCAGACGGCCTGAGGGATCTTTCAATGATGACAACCAGCATAGTGCGTGTTGCTCGGTGACTACATCAAATGGGCGACCATATAAATAAGGTCGGAACTTGGTAAGGGCCAAGACGATTGCCAGACATTCTTTCTCAGTGACCGTGTAATTAGTCTCGGCTTTTGTAAGCGTACGGCTTGCATACGCCACGACATATTCCGGGAACCCTGGTTTGCGCTGCGCAAGGAGAGCGCCGAGACCGACACCACTAGCGTCCATGTGTACCTCTGTAGGGGCAGTACGGTCGTAGTGGCGGAGTCTGGGAGGCGACGTCAACAAACGACGGAGCGTTGTGAATGCGTCGTCACAATGTGATGACCACGAATGGAGAGGCCCGTTACTACCGAGGAGCTTTGTCAGCGGCGATACGATAGACGCGAAGTTTCGGATGAAGCGCCGAAAGTAGGAACACAGTCCTATGTAACTGCGCAGTTCCTTGACGAATGTCGGCTTGGGGAACTCGGTCACGGCCCGAAGCTTGGCTGGATCGGGGAGAATTCCGTTCTTGGACACGACGTAGCCGAGTATTGTCAACTGCCGAGCTGCAAATTGGCACTTCTTTAGGTTCAGTTGCAGACTGGCGTCACTCAGACGCGTTAAAACATGCCGCAGGCGTTGAAGGTGCGTGGAGAAGTCCGGAGCAAAAACGACGACGTCATCGAGGTAGCACAGGCACGTGTGCCATTTCAGGTCACGCAGAACGGTATCCATCATGCGCTCAAAGATGGCGGGCGCATTGCACAGCCCAAATGGCATGACGTTGAATTCGTACAAGCCGTCGGGAGTGACGAAAGTGGTCTTCGGTCGAGCGGCCTCAGACATAGGTACTTGCCAGTACCCTGAGCGCAAATCTAGAGATGAAAAGAATTTGGCTCCTTGCAGGCTGTCAATCGCGTCATCCACACGCAGTAGTGGGTACACGTCCTTACGAGTGATCTTGTTGAGACGTCGGTAGTCCACACAGAACCGCACAGAACCGTCCTTCTTCGCGACGAGAACGACAGGAGACGCCCAGGGGCTGTTAGAGGGTCAAATAACATCGCGGCGTAGCATTTCATCCACTTGCTCGTTGATTACACAGAGTTATGTGGGAGATACGCAATATGGACGTTGCCGTAGTGGTGGTTGTGCGCCTGTGTCAATGCGATGCGTAACAGTGGATGTGCGGCCGAGAGAAGGTTGAGCGACATCGAAAGAAGAGCGGAATTTTTCCAACAGGGCCAGAAGCTGGGAGCGCTGGACCGGCGTAAGGTTGTCGGCAATGGAAGGACCGAATACATCAGCGGATGATGAAACAGGTGTAGAAACAGCACTAAGCGTATTGGAGCTTCGGCAGTGCGTGTCATCAGGTTGATCCATGACTAGTGCGTCTTCGATGGGTTCCACGCTGCCGAGACATTCCCCTCGCACCAACGTAAGACTGTACGGGGATGAGTTCAGAACAAAAATGGTGGTGCTGCCGCGAGTTACTTGCACGGTCGCGAAAGGAACCAGCAAACCTTTTCTGGTGAAAACACGATGAGATGGTAAGAGGAGTGCAGCGGTGTCGGAAAGACTTGCGCAGTAGACCGACACCGCCGCGGACGAGTTTGCAGGCACTTGCGTGTCGTCCCTGACGAGTAACTTGCTTGCAGCAGATGCACTGTCGGCCGGCGCCAAAGAAGAGAATGGTGTCAGCTCTATTTCTGCTGGTGCGCAATGAATGACGGCGTCGTGGCGGGAGAGAAAATCCCATCCTAGGATGACGTCGTGAGAGCATGAAGGAATTATGATGAATTCGACGGCATACATCACGTCCTGAATCATGAGGCAGGCTGTACACATCGCTATAGGGTGAATGCTTTAGGCGCTGGCTGTACGGAAGGAGAGCCCGGAAATCGGCGTGATCACTTTGCGCAGTAATCGTCTAAACTTTGCGTCCATGACGGATACGGCGGCTCCAGTATCTACAAGGGCAGATACACGAACACCATCCACAAGCACGTCTATCACTTTCGATGGTCTTTGCTGAGAGCTTCCGAAGTTCGAAAGCGTCGCAGCCCTTGCCTCGTGAACTGCGACGACTAGTTTTCCTGGTCACCCTCTAGTGGACGTGGCCGCATCGTTGACAGTGAGCGACGTCGCGAAGAATGTGAACGGCGGGTAGATGGAGCGGGGTGGGACGACGGTGACGTAGGTGGCGGTTGGTCATAAAAGCGGCTCGATTGGCTGGGAAAATTGGAGGCGACCTGCGGTCGCTGCACACGATTGCAGTAGCGTGCTACGTGACCGACGCAACCACAAGCAAAGCAGATGGGGCGATTGTCCACAGTGCGCCATCGGTTCGTGGATCCCATCCATGTCGAAGAACGCGATGAGCGAGCCGGCTGCTGATATAACTGCATAGTGGGCGGCACACGGGGCACGTGGATGACGTCGGTATATGTAGGAGGCACAGTTTCTCCGAAGGCCTGGGGTCTGGCGATGGTTTCGGTGTAACCAAGGGGGCCAGTCACAGGAATCGGTGGGGGTGGCCTGGCGACAACTTGGGCGTAACTGAGTGGTGTAGATAATGGAGGCAGCTGGTGATATTCCGGAACGACCTCCGGATTTCCTGCTGATTGGCTCGGCGGAGGGGAGGCAGAAGTGTGCTTGATGACTGTTCAGCACGTTGCGGGGAAGCAAAGGCCAGTAAAGAGACCTGGCGGGCAACTTCCTCACGAACGAATGACTTGATTTCAGCAAGCAAGGCGGTGTGGTCAGGAAGTGTTGACAAGGCCGAGAGATCAGCGTCACGTGAGGGTGGTCGACAGGTCATCGAGCGCTGCCATCGCAGCTCCTCGTAACTTTGGCAAAGTGTAATGATCTCTGCCACATGGCGAGGGTTCTTGGCCAGGAGCATGGTGAAGGCATCGTCGGCGATGCCTTTTAGAACATGGGTAATTCTGTCGGCCTCTGACATCCTTGCGTCCACTTTCTTGCACAAGTCAAGGATGTCATCTATGTAACTTGTGAAGGACTCACCGGTCTGGTGTGTTCGCTCACGTAACCGCTGTTCGGCTTGGAGCTTACGAACGGCAGGACGGCCGAACACGTCGACGACAACGGTTTTAAAAGCGGACCAAGTGGGGAAATCGGATGCGTGGTTGTTGTACCGCATGCCGGCCACACCCGCGAGGTAGAAAACCAGGTTGCCGAGTTTACCTGCCTTGTCCCAATGATTGGGGACGCTGACGCGTTCGTACATAGCAAGCCAGTCATCGACGTCGGTGCCATCCGCGCCGGTGAAGACAGGAGGGTCGCGGATGCGGGGGACACCGGAACATGGCATCGGCGCAGGAGGAAGCGTTTGCTGTGCGGCGTCTTGGTGCATGGTAGAAGGCACGGTGCGAATCGAAGCTCCAGGGGCATCAAATGCTGACCGAAGGTGTTAAAAGGGCACAGCACTCTTCACCAAATTGTTGAGACGTTTATTGGCGGACACTTGTCGACGATGCTTGACAGCGACAGTCAATGCGGGTACCGACTGTCTGCACGAGCTGCTCTTTTTTTTTGCTAAAAAGGGCAACCCACTAGAAGGTGCTGAAGAGGACGACCCACTGTTCTAAGGCTTCGCCACAATATATATATATATATATATATATATATATATATGAGATCTAACGGACAGTAATGCCAAGGAATGTACAGAGGAAGGTATTGGAGTCATTCCCCTGTAAATTTCTTGGCATTACTGTCTGCTAGATCTCTATAATATTGTGTTAAAGCACGGAAAAACGAGCACTTAGGTATACACTTCTTTTTCTTATATATATATATATATATATATATATATATATATATATATATATATATATATATATATATATTCGCTGTGTAGAAGACGCACGTACGAAGAAATTTTATTGACGTTTCGACCGCGGCTCCCGCCGTCATCAGAGTGCAGTTTATGGCATATGGCATAAGTGTTGTTTATATACATGTGCATATCAATAAGATAAATTTATGGGCATATATAAATGAAGTCACGTAATTTAAAGTGCACCCGATATACGTGTAAAAAGATATCGTTTCGATGCGCGAGCGCGTGGCAAGCACGCTGTTTACAAATAAAAGATAAAACGCATAAACGATAAAGCACATATATAAAGAATAGTTCGACCAGTAATAACAAAGGCGAAAAAAGAAGAAAAAGTTATAAAATAATAACAAAAATATCACAAACAGCTATATAAAAGAAGTTACAAAGCTGCTACGTAATCAACCGATAATGACAATGGAGTGTGACTTGCTGCGCAAGGCAGACAACAGATGGACAGGGTGATACATGTTACGCAGATAGGCAGCTAAGTTTTCCTACGTTTTCATTTAGACCACACGCGACGGCGTCGAACTTAGAGAGGAGGAATGATTCACGGGTTTCTCTTTCATAATTTCTGTGGAAACCAGATTCGAGTAATGTGACCTGTGGGTATTCAAAAGAGGGGTCAGGGAGGTGCACGTGTCTTGAAATGGGCAAGTTGTAATATAGATGCAAAAAAGAAAAGTGGGCGTAGAGATAACTCGCCGTGGGCAGGAACCAAACCACAGCCGACGGCAAGTTATCTTTTCATTTACTTTTCTTTCTCCGCATTTGCATTACAATTCGGTCTAATAACTTCCCCTATAATTTTCTTGGTATTATTGTCTGTTAGATCTCATTATTATTATGTCAGAACACGGAAAAAACGCGCCTTTAGGTATACACATCTTTCTCATATATATATATATATATATATATATATATATATATATATATATATATATATATATATATACCAACCTTAGCATAGACACAATCATCAAGGATAATCTCACGAGTATAATTGCGGAGTGTGCAGTGGAAATCGAGGCACGGTAGTTAGACAGAACAGTGGCAAGTTTTCTCTGAAAGCAAATAATCTCATTAGGAACCGTCAAATTATAAAAGTATCAAGTAAAACAGACCAAATAAGACTGGCACAGCTTTCACAGTTAATTAATAAGCGATAGGTATCCGATATAAGAAGGTATAACTTGGAGAGAATTCAACACGCTCCGAAAAACGGAGGAAGCGTCAAAGCTAGGAAGAGGAAACTTGGGATAGGTAAAAATCGGATGTATGCACTAAGGGACAAAAAAGGCAAAATAACTGCCAATATGGATAGGATAGATGAAATAGTGTAGTAGTTTTACAGAGATCTGTACAGTATCCGGGACAACCATGACCCTAATACTATAAAAAATAGCAGTAACCCAGATGACAACCACCACAGTAATGATAGAAAAAGTCAAAAATGCCTCGGAGAGCATTCAAAAAGGGAAAGCTGCTGGTGAGGATCAGGTAACATCAGATCTGCTGAAACACGGAGAACGCATTGTATTACAAAAACTAGCCATCCTATTTACAAGGTGTTTCGTGACGGGAAGAGAACCAGAGTCTTGGCAGAATGCTCACATCATCTTAATACATTAGAAAGGAGATGACAAGGACTTGAAGAATTACAAGGCGATCAGTTTGCTTTCCGTATTACAAGCTATTTACAAAGGTAATTGCTAACAGAATTCAGACAACAATAGAATTCGATCAACCAAACGAGCAAGTCGAATTTCGAACAGGCTACTCAATAATCGACCACATTCATTATATCAATCTTGTAATAGAGAAATGCTCAGAGTATAGCCAACCACTAAACATAGCCTTCACAGATTAAGAAAGACGTTTTATTCAGTACAAATATCAGCAGCCATGCAGACGCTGCGGAATCTGGGCGTCGATGAAGTATATATAAACATCCTGGAAGAAATCTACAGGGGATCAACTGCTACCATAGTGCTTCATAAAGAAAGCAACAGAATACCAATCAAGAAGGGTGTAGGGCAGGAGGATGCAATCACCAATGCTATTTACCGCGTGCTTACTGAATGTTATCTGAGGCCTAGAATGGGAACAGTTAGGGATAAGAGGTAACGGAGAGTACCTTAGTAACCTGCACTTCGTGGATGACATTGCATTGCTGAGTAACTGAGGGGATGAAGTACAACTCTTGATTACGGAGTTGGACCAGGAGAGTAGAAAGGTGGGTAATAAACTTATTCTGCAGAAAACGAAAGTAATGCACAACAAACTCGGAAAAGAACAGCGCTTCGAGATAGGTAATAGTGCCCTTGAAGTTGTAAAAGACTATGTCTACTTAGGGCAGGTAATAACCGCAGAGCTGAATCGTGAGAAATTTATGTAGCGCGAGGCGAAAAAAACGAACACAGGAAAGAATAGACTTAGAATGCAGAGCGCTCATCAATTTCTTTCAAATGTTTCACCTACAAGCCCACATCGCCACTCTTGTCGACTACATGAATCGTGAGATTGAAGAATGGAGGGAGCACATTTGGCAAGCACTCTCAAATTATGACAGGTATATTGCCGTGCACTATCCCTTAAGAGGGAGGCACATAACAGCTGTATCTTGCTGGTACTTAGCTACGGAGCAGAAACCTGGAGGCTTGCAAATTGGGTTCAGCTTAAATTGATGACGGCGCTGCGAGCAATGTAAAAAATGGTACCTATAACCTTAAGAGACAAGAAGAGAGCAGAGTGGATTAGGGAAGAAACATGGGTTAAAAATATCATAGTCGAAATCAAGAAGAGGAAATGGACACGGGCTGGGCATGTAGTGCATACACAGGATAACTGCTGGTCATCAAGCGTAACCAACTGTATTCCCAAAGAAAGCAAGCGGGTTAGGTGGGGGGGGGGGGGGCAGAAGGTTAGGTGGCCATATGAGAATAAGAAGTTTGAGTGTATAAATTGGCAGCACCAAGCACAGGACCGAGTTAACTGGCGGAACATGGGAGAGGCCTTTGTCCTGCAGTGTGCAGTGGACGTATATAGTCAGACTGATAATATATATACATATATATATATATATATATATATATATATATATATATATATATATATATATATATATATATATATATATATATATATATACATATATATATATATATACTCACAATACGTCCTCCTCGTTATGTTACGAGGTAACTTCAATGCAATTTAGCCATTAGAAAATATATACATTAGAGAATAGAACATTTCAATTTTGGGTAAAGTGGAATATTTTGAACACACAAGACCAGGGCCCCATGAAAAGGATGGTAACCATGTGCTGGCGTTCTTGCTCATGCCGTTCCATGGTAGCTGATCCCTTACGGTGGGCAGTTTCTGTGCTTCTGGTGCTCCTCAAGGCTCAATAGTCGCATAATTATTACTTCAATGCATACTGCACCTAACAAATGCTGGTGTTCTGTTGATGTCATCACAAGTGACTGTTGACACGACAAATCAATCAGCCATGAAGGCTCCGGGCAAATATCGAACTAATTTGAGGTAGATTTCATTTAGGTGATTGGGTCACTGTATTGATTGAGTGGCTTGGGAGAACTGTTCTGGCATCAGCGCTGAAAGGAACAACACCAAGAACAAGTTTCCACACCTGTATTAGCCATCACAATCTGTTTGCATGGTTATAGACCACCCGTATATATACTCAAGTTCATTCGAAATAATCTGCTGAAGGTTGGAAAGATTCCTGTAGGTATAAAGGCGCTCGTGTATGCGCTGCTACTGCTTGACATCACTTGTTTTATCTTGCCAGTCCTTTGTTTTGTTTTCAACAGCTTTGACAAAACCAAAAAAAATTTCACAGTGACTATTCAGCCCT
This sequence comes from Rhipicephalus microplus, assembly GCF_043290135.1. NCBI lineage: Eukaryota > Metazoa > Arthropoda > Arachnida > Ixodida > Ixodidae > Rhipicephalus > Rhipicephalus microplus. The sequence continues at coordinate 122,228,680 of NC_134701.1, forward strand.
GCTCGAGTATGAAAAAGACCAAGCTGGTCTTCGCCCAGTGCCCAAGCTGACTAAATCACGCATTTTCTCAAATGCGTTTAAAGAATTCGGTGTGTGGCTTGTGCTACAGGCAAGAAAGCATTTCTACTATCTGCGTTTTATTACAAAGCATGTTCACTGGAAATCGTGGTGACCTAAAAAATTCTCCTGTACAACTTACAGTCGTTTAGCGCAAGCACTGCAGTAGCTATAGAATTTTATGCAAAACAACAAACGTGCAAGAAGCTGCATGACTGATCAACAACATCTGGCTTCACAAGACTAATAAACAAACTCATGCCTTGATTTTCGCAGGCCAGAGCATGTGACATACAATCAAGCCAAACATGTCGCTGTAACTGATAATATTTTTGTATTATTACCAGTTATCGCTTAAGGTTAAATTATTGAATATCAGACATTAAATAAAACATAGCATGACTGAATGATTGGCAGAAGTATGTTAAGTCGTTGCCACTGCAGAGACGTAAATGTTTCCTGGGTGAACCCACATGTGCAGCCCTAAGAATGACGCTGCACAGTACAGTAGAACCAGACAAAACTCTCCTGAGCACTGGTTTTTTCTATGCGCTGGTAGTAAACTTTAAGCAAGATACTTTGGAAGTGCATAGATTGACACCTTGAGGCTTTGTGTTAATTTTAAATTATTTCTTGTTCCAGAGCTTTTTTTTGGAATTGTGAAGAGCGTTGCTGGTGATGGAGGGCAGCCTACTATCCAGAAATTCTTATTGATATGCTGCATACTCTCAAATAATAACTTGGTGCGGCCACCTAAACGCACTTCTGTTGACGGGGACAGGCCCCAGCTTCTTCTAAAGCTCCAAGACCTCTTTGAAAAGGGAGGACCTAACAATCAGGTAGCACACGATCTTTTACTCCTCCTGGAAAAAAGTAAACAAATAGAGGAAGGCACTTCGCTTCCTGGGCTCTCACTTGTTCATTTTTTGCTATTAGAGCACTGTCAATGAACAACCAGCCAGCCATTAGCGGGTTAAAATCTCGAAAGTACACATTGCTTCATGCTGGCAAGAAGAGTAGTGCAGCATGACTACATTGAATGTTTAATTCAGGTTGACACCCTGTCATTTCTATCCGATGACGTTCGGACAGAGCCACCAGGCAGTGCGAAGGACACCTCTGACTCAAACCAAGTGCTTTCTTCGAAAGAGGGCATCTTGGATCGCCGTGCAGGATATCTGACCGAAAATGTTTTATTTATAAGCAGCCTAGCTGCGGGGAATGTTTGAAGGGCTCGTCTCTGCAAGCAAGTGACCTAATAGCTGCAAATAAAGAAGTTTCGTGCTGGTGCCGACTGCTAAGTCTTCGGCAGATCGTAGAGCGTCATGTAAAAAGCTCACTGTCCATACAGTGGCATTTGCAGATGAGTCAGATGAGTACATAAACATTGTAGAGAGCGTTTCGCTTGATAACCGGACTTCAACAGCCGCGGTAGGCACTTAATATGCAAGCATCACGGCCCTGGTTGTACATGGTTTACTAAGGTGCCGCCTGAACTTCTTTACGAGACAAAAGAATAGAGTTTCACGGGCAAATAAGCGTGCAACATGTCCGGTGAATGGAGGCAAGAAAGTGACTTCTTAAGTTGCTTCATGAACTTGTTCATAATAGATATGTGCATCATAGATTCTTTTCTTGTATTTTTGAGTTTACATGACTCTCTCGTTATGTTCAACAGCAGCATGCTTGCTGCACGTGCTGGCTTTGTAAATAGACCAAATATATTATTGAAGTGTTAAAAAGAGACTATGTCCAAACATGGTCACGAGAGAGATGTGAAGACACCACAAATGCTAGTCAATGTTTCTTTAGTGAGTTTAATTAGTCGTGATACTTTCGCAGCTTGCTGGTTTTGTTTGTGTTCCTGCCAAGTGCTGTGCATTGTTGTCTTGTCGGCCTGTATATAAAGCATTTTTTCTTTGGATTTGCATTTAGTTTGTATCAATGTAATATTTATGTTTTTTACTGTATTTCGAATTTGTTTAGCTTTTTTGAAGTAGCCTGCTTTGTTCATGTCCTGGACTTGTTCAGAACTTTCCTAAGTCATGCAAATATATTTTACAACATTCAGTTTACTCGAGACTTTTTATTCAACGAACATTTTCTCTCTTTCTCCTTCAAAAATAGTATTTTTGCTCTATTGTGGACTAGTGACTTGACATTGTCACGCTCTCAAATATCCGCACTGAAATGAGCAAATCATAGTTAAGCATAGACGTGTAATCTCTGGCGTTTCCTAATCTTGACACGATGGTGCGTATTTTGCCTCATGTCACATTTTTCGCATTTTCAATAAAACAAAGTGCTATGAACTTCTCTTTTTCAACATGTATGCTGTTTTTCTTTCCTCAAGTGAAACACAGCTTCATTCTGTTTAATCAAGTTTCTTCGGTGACGACTTCATTACAAAACCTATTAGAATATGCCGTGCGAACGTAGCCTGTCCAAGCAGGCTCAGTAACACATGTTGTGATTTGTAAAAGTGATACCAGGGCTTAGATGGTAGATTCTCGAGTGCCCTTGCGTAGCTGCACAACTTGAAGTGTTACACACTTTCGCTGGCGCATTGTCTATGTAACAGGAACTTGTGAAACTTGGAGGTAGCAAATGATCAGGGTGTTGTTTAAAAATTCGGAGTTCAAAGGCATAGGATAAACGCCAGAGACTGGTTGGTATTCACGTGTTACACGCACGTTACCTTGCGAACGTTTCGTCATTCTCGACTTGTGAGGTAGGCTGCAGCAAAGTGGGTGAAGTTTTTGAAAACTATCACCATGAAAGTAGCGCTTTTACTTTTTTTATGCGGTAATATGACATTCCCGCGGCGCAGGTGGTGTGATTGTAAACAGCGCGATTGGCACAGGCTCAGCCGTCACTGTGAGACTTCATTTTACGAGGTGGTGAGTTTACAACTCTTGCCCAGTGCCAGCAGTTTACGTAAATGCCCTTTTCCTGAATAAATGAACTCGCGCTCCATTTCTTGGGTAGCAAACCCCGCTAGGATGACATATGAGGGAATATCTTTGCTTCTTTGGCACGGCTTGATCCCTTGCAGCCTTGCTATCTTCATTAAGAACGCGAAAGTAAGCTCTTCGTCTGTTTACGAAACACTAATATTGCCACGGGCATGGAACAAGATTAAGCCATGCCTATGCAAGTATGTGTCATTTGTGAAAAAGAAGACTAGTTGTTGGGCTCGAAGTCCAGTGCTGCTGTTCCTGTTAACAGACGTTGCGCTCTACCCGTAATCACGTGATATTTTCTCGTGGAGGTGCTGCGTAGTGTTGTATGCACTGCCATTAGCAGCAAGAACCCGGCACTAGTAACGTCTTAGAAGAACCAGGTCACCCATAGCGTAGCCGGGGACAACTAGGCCTACCACCTGACTTTGGACCACTTCCACCACCGGACTGAACTATGGCTAGCGTGGGAACGAAACCAAAGAGACATCGACGCTGCCTCCTCCATGGTTATTTAACGCCCCCGAACTCCGAAGCCGTTCCAAGGTGACTCTTACGAGGACGCCGACGACACGCTTGACGACTACAACCGTTTCGCCAGTGCAATGAATAGAGCGAGCACCGAGAGCTTCGGTATGTATAATTTACCTCGAAGGACTCTGCGCGCACTTTGTTCGAAAGGCAAGAAGCCGCTAAGACTACCTAGCCAGAGTTTTGCAACCAGTTGCGGAATACCTTCCGAAGCTCTGTCCGAAAATAGCAAGCGGAAAGGCTCCTCAATTCCCGAAATCAGCACCCAAACGAGAGTGTTGCCGTGCTTGTTGAGGACATGTCGCGGCTGTTGAGGCGACCTGACTCCTCAATGAAGGAAGAGAAGAAGGGGCGCCTACTAATGCGGGGAGTGAAGAAGGAGTTGTTCGCTGAACTAGAGCACAACCCTCGCAGCACTGTAGCGGATTTCCTCCAGGATGCCACGACGATCGAGAGAATGCTAAGGCAGCGTTTGTCTCAGTATGAGTATCCTGGCAGTCTTTCATCAGTGTCATCGTCCCTGTCAATACCTGGAGCCACGACTATGAGAGACTTGACGGAGCTCTTGTGCCTTGTTGTGCACGAGGAGCTGCAAAGGCTTCACGTGGTGCTTTCTCACCGCCATGTTACTGTTCTAACGACTGTCGTTCACAAAGAAGTTCGGCAGCTGGTGCAACCCATGATGACTCTGCGTTCAGCCGAGTTCCAACCCATGATGGCCCTGCATCCAGCCGAATCTCTGCTATTAACGTACGCAGAAAGATTACGCTCTTCTGCACCGGCTGTTGGCTAGCCGTCCCGTCCATCCACCTTGCCGACGGCGCCGTCATTCTACTCAGGACCACCGCAGTTCGGCAACCCACCACTTACACGGAAATATAGCGTGTGGCGTGCTCCCGACCACCGGCCTCTTTGTTATCTCTGTGCTGAACCACGTCACAGCTACCGTAAGTGCGCGTACAGGCATATGGGTATTCCTGGCTTTTATCCAGATGCTCGTCGAACCAGCGATGGTGAGTAGCCCCATGCTATTGCCGAATATTTGGTAAGCCAGCAGTCCCCAATCATTCCGCGTCACCAATCCCACTTACCGTTTCCACGGCGTCTACGTCACCTGGCCAAAAATCGACCTTTACGGACGTCCTAGCAAGATGATCGCCTAGATCCACAAGCCCACGTTGGAGACACTAAAAACAGCAACCTCTGGGGGTGAGGCTGCTGTTGATCGACTGTTACAAGACTCTCCCCCGAATCGCCTGCCGACATCCGACCACATCCTCTCACTGACATCGGCCATCGACGACAAACGCGTCTCTGCTCGCATCTCCGTTCTTGTCGACAACCACCCGCTAACCGCTCTGGTAGATATGGGTGCCAATTATTCCGTGATCAGCGCTGACCTCGCTGCACAGCTGCAAAAGCTAGCGGCTCCTTGGGGACATGGACCCAACCTCCCGACTGCGGGAAGTCACCTATTGTCAACGCTGAAAATATGCACTGCCCGGCTCCTAATTCGTGAGTTGACATGCATTACTACCTTTGTCGCATTATGTAAAGGCCCCCAAAACCTGTATCTCGGAATGTATTTATTGCACGAGCATAGAGCCATTATTACCCTTCGCGACGTGCTCATAACGTTCTCTGACGACCATATAGACAGACAAAAGGATGAAGCTGCGCAGACCACAACACTTCGAATTGCTGATGACACCATCGCACTTCCGTCGCGAGCTAGCATGTTGGTAACTGTGGAGAGCGACTGCGACAACAAGAGTAGTGGTATCAACGAAACTAACCTCTCGGTGCTCTTAGCTGGGAAGATTTGTTTGGCGCGCGCTATCGTTCAACTAAAACACCTGAGGACTGCCGAGTACCAACACTTGGCAAAGAGAACAGCGATCGCGAGCTTTGAAGTCATTGATGACGAAGCATGTTCCACTATCGCCCCGTTTTCCACTGCCGCCGAATGTGACACTGCATTGGCCAGTACAGTTGAGTTGACTTGTCAGCTATCCTCTGCACAGCAGCAGACGATACGCATCATTTTACGCATAGTGACTGCTTTGCTTCCACCCCCAAAACCAAGCAGACCCCTACCGCGAAGCACCTGATTATAATGGACCCTTCCGAACGGCTTGCATGGCAGCACGCCTACCGCATGTCGCGTATTCTTCATAAATTCTTTAGCTTCCCGCCATATGTACTTCACATAGAGTGTGTCCACTTTTTCTAATACATCATAGCGCTGTTTATTACATGTATGTTGTTACCTGATCCTTGCCACAGGCCTTGACTCTTTGCATTTTCTCTAGGGCTCCTACAATTTCTGTTATCGTTTTGGTGGCAAGTCGCCTGTGGGCTATTGCTGATTCTTACGCTATCATCATGAGAGTCTCGGCTGCTGCACGAACCTCTGTAGAACTCTTCCACTTCCTTAGCTATCCTATTCATACTGGTAGTGACTTCATCTTCCTTTTCTCTGATGTGTACGCCTAACTTGCTTCCTGATGTCACGTGATGTATTCACATACACATGTACTAGAAGGTCCAGGAGCGTCAGCTTGTCGAAAGCCAATTGAGCGCAAGCTCGGGTCTCGTCCATATGTCACCAACGCTGTGTCCTACACGAATGGTTCTATCGTTGTCGCCTCGCATTGTTCACTACACTGCCCCCCCCCCCACCATAAAGAGCATAGCCATCCTGGTGACTTAAGGCGTAGTCAGTACAGCAGGGTCATGATAGAGCAAGAGACGACTGACATAAACCTTTCTATGTCCCGACGACGTAAGTCGTCAGATAGTGTCAAATGCTTAATGTCATGATCCGCTGGTACGGGCATAAATGTGGTAAAGCCTGTGGTATTGGGCCAGTTATTTTCACTAAAGGGCAGGAGTACCCAAGGCAATCCGGAGCCAAACAAGAGCACCAGTCGTGAAAGTAGGAAGAGGTAGGTAGGTGTCGTGCATGTACATCAGATGCGGTGGCTTCAGCCTTCCTGGCGGCTTCGTCGTCGCCTCGTATTGTTCAGTCCACTATGTAGGCCTACAGGTCTGTCTTCACAGCTTTGAGGTTTCTTCCATTCTTTAGAGTATCTTCAATTCTCTCCGCGTTATACCTGGTGTCGGCTACCTTACGCTAATTGATTAACTTTAAAAGCTCCGCCATCTCTATTTTGTCTTTAGCTTTTTAGGCTTTGAAGATGCCGAACGATTGCCATCCGGATGTAAAAAAGTCTGCGTGATGGTGGAACGACACGAACCCTGGTGTGTCGCCAAACTAGAAATTAAGGCTGGTAATGCACTCACTCACCGAGCAGCATTAGCCACTCTGGTGCGATACTTCGCCACTAGCCCCCATAGGAATAAACCTAATAATCATGTGCCTTCCGTCTCAAGTGGCTGCGAAGTAACTGATCAATGTGGTGGTAAGACCTGCAACACAGTGGAGGGTGCTATGAATCTGTAGAGTGCTCTACGTAGGCGCATTATGTCTACTTATTTCGGTCTTGATTGACTTGATTGCTAAACTTATCACCAGAAAGTCAACACCTGAAATATTATTATAATTCAACTTGTATTGAAAGAAGGCACGCCGACAAATAAAATAAAACGAGCACGAACGCTTTAGTAGTTTATTAGAAAATCGGCGTTAAATATGTTTCAAAAGAAATGGAAATTACACGGCCTTACCCGTTCCCTTTAGGCGCTTGCGTTCGCTGCGAGGGTACGAAGGTTTCACACTCACCGCCTTGTTAGAATGTTTATTGCGACTTTACGTTTTGCCGGCGGCGTTTACGTCACCGTCGTCGATCATCGTACATGAATACGTATATACATACATATATATATATATATATATATATATATATATATATATATATATATATATATATATATATGTGTGTGTGTGTGTGTGTGTGTGTGTGTGTGTGTGTGTGTGTGTGTGTGTGTGTGTGTGTGTGTGTGTGTGTGTGTGAAAACGCAAGAAAAATATAATCCAGGGAATGACTCCAGCGCACGGAATCGAACGCACAATCTCCTACTTTTGAGTGTACGGCTAAAGTGTACTAGAACTTTTGAGTGGCGCGACCGAAACGCTTTCCCCTTGCTTTCTCCATCCCCAACTTGTGGCGAAAGTAGCGGCGGCGCTGCCATCGCCCAATCTTCCCACTTGGTTTACTTGGCTGGCTCGGTGGCATGGCCAGCATCTCGGTTTTAGTCGCGAAATGACGAAGAAGTAGCGTCTAAAGCATTGTTACGCGCCAGGTTGCACAACTGGATATCCGCGTGTGCAACAAAGTCGGAAGTTATCACTTTTTAAGGCCCCGAAAGACGAAGAACGACGACTTCTTTGGGAGCGGAACCTCCATCGGCTTGACAAGCCGCTTGACGCCAATTGTGCTGTGTGCGAGTTATATTTCAAACCGCATTTCATTGTGAGAGACTACGTACATTTTATCAATGGTGTTCAAGTCCGAATTCCTAGGGGAACGCCGACACTTGCCCCTGGTGCAGTCCCGACGATCTTGCCCAACCTGCCTGCATAATTGACGCTGAAAACTCCGGCTCCGCGGACCCAAACAAAGCGGCGTCATCAGTGTGTGCCGGCTGAGAATGACAACAGAAAACGGCGACGCATTAGCACTCCTGCAAAGCTCCTTGTGGATACCAATGGTGCAACTTCTGCAGATGGCGACGAAGCTGACGAGGCAAGCTCAAGTCCCTCGTCTGACGCGGTTGTCACTCTCGGTGACCTTCGTGGTCTTGTCCTACCATCAAAGTCATGGGCACTGCACGAGTTTCCTGGATTTGCCGGCGTGTCGTGCGTAGCGTGCTCACTGAATCCTAGCACTCGTGAACTTTGCATTCAACGAGCCGTATACTTCACCTGTGCAGACAATGGAATCGTGCAATGTGAAGCATTCGTGCAAGAGAAACTAATCAGCAAGTCCAGTTTAGTAACTATTCGAGAAGCCTCAGATGCTCTGCAGCTTGTTGCAAGCGTCCTACTCTGTTGTGGAGCAGCAGAACCTTCATTTTTGCCACCATCGGACCTTACCCACGGTCTACACGCGCAAATGAAGTCAAGATGAGAAATCTTCTACAGTGTAAAAAGCGCACAGAAGCACCTAAAATTGAGTAGGCTATAAATTGCTAGAGTGGCGTAAAAAGGATGTCATTTTTCGTGCATATTTTCTTACACTCTTAATTTTTTGACGGTACACCAAGAAGAAAAACAATTTTTCCTAGAAAAGGCTTGTAAGCGAGAGAACGTGCAAATAATCACGGGAAATCTCAAAATAAATCTTTGATCTTGAATCTTTTTGTATTAAACCTGTGATGGTAAGTTTAGCAGCATTAGGGATCTCGGTGCATAATTTATTGATCTAAGCCAATTCATTGCTGCACTTCAGTGTCCCTTCAAACAATCTTTCGACCATAACATCTTTTTTTTTAATGCATTTTGGAAAGACAACCTTAACTCTGTCGTTCTGTTTGCTTTGCTTTATGTTATCTTTTGTATCCTGGCTCTATATTTTACGTTTTTTACAATTTACCTAATTGCAATTGTATTGTTTTATAAATATGTAAACCTTGCATTTTATGTTATCAATTATCATTAACATTAGTTACGACTCTGCTTTGCAGTGTTTGCGTTTTTTAAACTCTCAAAATCTTCCACTACTATGTTTCACCTAAGACATTCTTTTGCAGTATTACGTATTTGCATTTCTGTGGGTCCTACAACAATGAATCTATTCCCATATTTCAAAACCGAAGGGAGGTTTGGAAAAACTCTGCTGTTCTTCAAATAATATCAATAAAGCCTACTTTTTTGTCGTGTGTGCACGCAGCCACAAGCAATGAGCCTTTTATTTGAGTCCAGCTTTGGTGTTTTACGTGGAATGGACCAAGAGTTCTTCGTTTTGTGTGCACCATATTTCTTTTTTTTGGGGGGGGGGGCGGCGCTTCCGGTGTGTACCGGCCAGCCGGTTTCTTGTATAAAATGTGTACACTTTAAAAAAAAGAAACGCGCTCGTTATATTGTACGATGTGCTATGCTGCTTCCGGCTGCAGTGCGGTCAGCAGCAACTTCAGTAACAATAATGTCAAATAACCTTTATTTGCGCGAAAATGGGGAGTATGTGAATAAGAAAAAAAAGAGGGAGATCATCTTCACACTAGGCGCGACAGAGAGGTACCAACACGTACGCGGAACGCCTGCCAGCCATTCGCCCGGGAAGATTGGTCGACGCCAGCACCACCGCATCATTCCACGCCGAAACGGCCGCTCCTAGGCAGCTGCTCGCGCCACTCAAAAGCTTCTAGTACACTCTAGTACAGCTAAGCCACCGAGCTACGAAGGAGCACGTCTTCAACGCTGAAACAGCGAGCTACTTATATCTACTACCAGAGTTCATCAATGCTTTCCTGGTCATGAAAATCAGCCCGCAGTTTTATGCAGGGACAAAAGCTGCTACTAGGGTTGCAGCAGTGAATGAGGGAGCCTCGGTGCTTGCAAGGCTTCATTAGGGTTAATGTTGTGCCGATTCGAGGCAACAGCTTGTCTTGCGCCAAACCGCCATAATTGAGCTACCATTCATACTTCTCCTGACATGCAATATTGTCACGTGATTATGAATAGACCGCAACGTCTGTTCACAGGAGCAGCAGCACTAGACGTCGTGTCAAACCGAGCATTAGACCACGAGCACATCAACCAGTCTTTTTTATCACAAACGGCGCATACTCGCACTGGCATGGCTCAGTCCCGTTCCATGCCCATGGCATTAACCCATTTCAAAAAAGTACCACCCTGATGCTGAATGCGGATTAGAAGTTAAAGTAATCGCTTACACGCACAAAGACGCATGATGAAGCAGTGTCAGGTGTGTTGGGGTAGCGTTGATTCATCCGTGACACATGAACAATGTCCGCCTGCTGCGAACGTCGCAATCGCTGAGTTGTGTCTTCAAGCAGAACTTCGTAGTTGACATCTGTGAGGCGCCCTAGTACTCTATATGGACTGCAGTAGTGGTGAAGTAACTTTTCCGAGCAGCCCCTTTGGCGAACGGGCATCTACAGCTGCACCACATCATCGGGTTAATAAATAACATGGCGATGACGGGAGTTGTACCGCTGCGTGTCGATGCGTTGTTGTTTTCGGATCCGCTCGAGTGCAAGCTGGCGGACCGCGTCGTTGAGCTGGACAAAGTCGTCCGCATCAATAGGAATGTCGATCTTGTCAGGCAAGAACATGTCACCAACCATCGTAATTGGTTCTCGGCCGTGAAGCAACCGGAAAGGAGTGAAACCTCTAGTCTCTTGAACCGTGGTGTTGTAAGCGAACGTTACGTATGAAAAATTTCATCCCAGTTCTTGTTATCGCTGTCGACGTGCATGAATATCATGTCAGCAAGCGTCTTGTTTGATCTTTTCGTCAGACCATAGTTTTGTGGATGGTATGCGGTCGTTTTGCGATGAGCTGTTCTACTAACTCTCATGACGTCTTGCGTCAGTTGTGCTGTAAAGTCTGTTTTACGGTCGTTGATAACAACTGTTGGCACTCCATAGCGGAGGACGATGTGTTACATAAAAAATACGCAATCTCATTGGTGGCGCTACGTTGTAGGGATTTCATTTCGCAGTACCTTGATGAATAGTCAGTAGCGAGTACGATCCAGTGGTTGCCATCATGTGACTTCGAGAAGGGCTCAAGGAAGTCCATGCCATTCTGTTCAAATGGTTGTGACGGTGGTAGAACAGGCTGCAATAAACAAGCCGGGTGCCCATGTGGGGCTTTACGGCCCTGCAAATGATTGCACGTTTTCAAACGTGATGCTTGACATCTCGGGTGGGCTTTGGCCAGTAGTGTTGAGTCCGAATCCGCCAAAAGGTACGTGTGAGTCATCGGTTGCAGGTGGAAGGCTCGTAGTGGAAGACAGATGAAATGTCAGCAGATAAAATGTCCCTAGTGGAAAGACGAAAACGTATTTAGTCGCATAAGGTTCGAAGTTATTTTCATAGAGCATGTCGTTGCGGGGACAAAATAACACTGAACGTGCAAATTCCAACGGTCGACTCGAGCTGTGGCCTTCAAAGGATTTGATTCGTTGTCGAATCTCTGAATAAATACGCTCTTGTTAGGCCAAGTCAGATTCACTGACTGCGAAAAAAATGGCCATCGATATCATCGCTCGATGTCGTCGTGAGGGAAGCGCGCGAAAGGATATCGGCATAAGTGTCATCATCATCATCATCATCAGTCTGGCTACGTCCACAGCAGAACAAAGGCCTCTCCCATGTTCCGCCTCCCAATATGGTTCTATGCTTGCTGCTGCCAGTTTATACCCGCAAATTTCTTAAGCTTATCTGCCCACCTACCCTTCTGTCACCCCCTAACCCACTTGTCTTCTCTAAGAATCCAGTTATTATTCCTTAATGAGCAGCGGTTATCCCGTCTACATGCTACATGCCCAGCCCATGTCAAATTCGTCTTCTTCAACTATGGTATCCTTGACCCCGGTTTGTTCCCTAATCCACTCTGCTCTCTTCTTGTCTCTTAGGGTCACGTATACCACTTTCCTTCCCCTTGCTCGTTGCATCGTCCTCATTTTAGGCTTAACCCTCTTTGTGTGTCTCCATGTTTCAGCTCCGTAGTCAAGTACCGGCAAGACGCAGTTATATACCTTCCTCTTAAGGGACTGTGGCAATCTACCTGTCATGATTTGAAAGTGCATGTTAAATATGGTCCACCCAATTCTTATTTTTCAAATTACTTCAGTCTCGTGGTTCAGCTCCATGGCTATTACCTGTCCTAAGTAGACAAAGTCCTTTACAAAATCAAGTCCACTATTACCTGTCTCGAAGAGCTGTTCTCTTCCAAGGTTGTTGTACATTACTTTCGTTTTCTGCAGATTAATTTTAGGACCTGCATTTCTGCTCTCCTTGTCTAACTCCGTGACCATGAGTTGCAATTCGTCCCCTGAGTTACTCAGCAATGCTATGTCATCGGCAAAGCGAAGGTTACTAAGGTACTCTCCATTAACTCTGATGCCTAGCTGCTCCCATTGTAGGCTTCTGAAAACCTCCTAAGCGCATGCGGTAAATAGCATTGGGGATATTGTATCACCCTGCTCTATACCCTTCTTGATTGGTATTCTGTTACTTTCATTATGAAGCACTATGGTAGCGGTTTTTCCTTTGAAGATTTCTTCCAGGATGTTTACATATGCTTCGTCGACGCCCTGATTCCGCACTTTCTGCATGACTGCTGATATTTGTACTGAACGGAACGCCTTCTCCTAATCTATGAAGGCTATGTAAAGTGGTTGGCTTTTATCTGAGCATTTTTCTATTACCTGATTGATAGTATGAATGTGGTCGAATGTTGAGTAGCCTGTTCGAAATCCTGCTTTTTGCTTTGGTTGATAGAATTTTGATGTCTTAATTCTGTTAGCAATTAACTTTGTAAATAGCTTGTATACTACGCAGAGCAAGCTGATCGGCCTGCAATTCTTCAAGTCTTTGTCATCTCCTTTCATAAGTACTAAGATGATGTTAGCATTTTTCAAATTCTGGTGCTCTTCCCGTCTGGAGACGCCTCGTAAACAGGATTGTTAGTTTTTCTAACACAATCTGTCCTCCATCTTTCAGCAAATTTGATGTTACCTGATTCTCACCAGCAGCTTTGCCTCTTCGCATGCTGTCCAACGCTTTTCTGACTACTTCTATCATTACCAGTGGGGTATCTTCTGGGTTACTGCAAATTTTTATAGTAAGGTCGTATTTGAGCTGGCTACTGTACAGATCTGTGTAAAACTTCTCCGCTAATTTTATTATCCTATCATATTGGTAGTTGCTTTGCCTTTCTAGTTCCTCAGTGCGTGTACATTTGGTTTTTGCCTATCTCAAGTTTTCTCTTCACATCTTTGACGCTTCCTCCGTTGTTCTGAGCGCGTTTAATTCTCTCCATGTTTTACCTTCTTATATCGCATACCTTGCGTTTATTAATCAACTTGAAATGCTCTACCAACTACTGTATTTTGTTTTTGTACTCGAGACTTTCCTGCTTTGACGGTTTTTGTTGAGATTCTTCGTTTTCTTGGACAGCTTGCCAGTGTCCTGTCTAACTACAGTACCTCCTATTTCCACTGCACACTCCGTAATGATACTCGTCAGATTATCATTCATTGCGTCAATGCTCAGGCTGTTTTCCTCGATAAGAGCCGAGTACCTCTTCTGAAGCGAGACTGAATTCCTGTACTTTCCCTCGCAGTGCTAGCTCATTGATTGGCTTCTTGCGTATCAGTTTCTGTCGTTCCTTCTTCAAGCCTAGGTGAATTCGAGACTGTACTAATCTATGGTCACTGCATCGCACGTTACCATGTGCTTCCACATCCTGCACAATTCCGGGTTGTGCACTCAGTATCAAGTCTCATTCGTTCTTTTTTTCGCCATTACGGCTCGTCCCTGTCCACTTACGGTTCCTTTGTTTTCAGCAGAAAGTATTCAAAATTTGTAAACCATAGTGTTCTTTTAATTCTACTAAACGTTCCCCTCTGGCATTTTAGTACCGAAGCCAATATCCCTTACTGCCTGGTCTTGAGCATGTTTCTTCTCTACATTTCCACTGAAGTTTCCCATCAGTGTATTATGCTGTGTTTTACTTTACTAACTGCCGATTCCACGTCTTCATAGAAGCTTTCAGCTGACACGTCATTACGGCTGGATCTAGGCGCATAAGCCTGTACAACCTTCATCTTGTATCTCTTATTGAGTTTAATTACGGTACCTAGCACCCTTTCAATAATGCTATAGTATTGCATTATCTTGTCAGCTATTTTTTCTGAATAAAGAGCCCCACTCTCAGTTTTCTTCTGCCAGCCAAGCCCCGATAGCAAAGGACATGCCCATTCTGTAGCACCGTATAGGCCTCATCTGTTCTCCTAACCTCATTGAGCCCTAATACATCCCATTTATTGCCCTCTAGCTCCTCGAATAGTACAGCTGGACTTGCCTCACTAGATAAGCTTCTAGCGTTAAACATTGCCAAGTTGAGGTTCCAATGGCAGCCTGTCCGAATCCACAGATTCTTAGCACTCTCTGCTGTGTAGCAGATCTGACCACCGCCATGGTCAGTTGTTTCGCAGCCTCTTGGTACTGAGGCCGTGAGTTAATTTACGTATGCATGTGGGAGGTAGTGGCTAGATACAGCACCAGGGTGACCAATCCTTCTGTAGGAAGGGAGTGCATTACCGGCGGTGGTGACTGGTGAGGCCGCCCCCCTTCCGGTCTCTACATGCAGTTCCATCTCCACGCGGACTTTTTTTGATCCGGTTGGGAACTGCGCGGCACTGGGATCCGAGCCACGGACCTCTTGCATGCGAGGCTGATGTTCTAAACACTACGCCATCGCTGCAACCCGGCCTCAATGTGCCTGCGGCCAGACTTGTAGACGACTGTAACCTCAAATTCTTGAAAGCGCTAGCTCCCCCTCGCGAGGTGTCCTGAAGGGTCCTAGATTGGCCAGCCAACAGAGGGCATGATGGTCCGTAACTACTCTGAAACGATGGCCATACAGATACGGTCGAAACATTGATATTGTCCAAATAGGAAAAAGTCAATCCTTTTGTGTGGTCTAACAGTTAGCTTCCGCAGATGACAAAATGCAACTAGAATAAGCAGTGGGACGCTCGGAGCCGTCTTCCCACTGGACGAGCACTGCACCAAGACGAATGTTGCTTGTTTCAGTGTGCATTTCGGTGGCGGCAACTTCATCAAAGTGCCCTAGTAAGGGCTCAGTGTGAAGACGCTGTTGAAGATTGGAAAAAGCAACTCTCTGTTCTGGATCCCCATACAAAAGGAGTATACTTTTTCGTTACGCGTGTACAGAGTTCATCGATGTTAGCAAAGTTCTGCACAAAGCGTCTGTACTAAGCGCAGAGATCTAAAAATCGGCATAAATCCTGTTTGTTCGAAGATGGAGTAAATGTAGCAACGGCCCTGGTCTTTTATGGGTCTGGTCAAATGCCATCGTGGCTGACAAGGAGGCCGAGAAACTTTAGTTCCTCGTAGCTGAACTGACACTTCTCTGGTTTTAGTGATAGGCCTGCAGTTTGAATAAAAACGAAGAAGGACTGAAGTCCTTCTATATTTCGCTCAAATGTTCTGGAAAAAACAACTATGTCATCTAATTAGACGAGGGAGGATTCTCACTTAAAACCAGACAGCATGGTGTCCATCATCCTTTGAAACGTTGCCGTTGCAGAGCACAGTTAAAACGGTAGCACTTTGAATTTGTGAGGCCGTCGGGAGTTACGAACGCTGTTATTTCCCTGTCACGTTCGACAACCTCGGTCAGCCAGTAGCCGCTGCGCAGATCCATCGACGAAAACTACCAGGCATGTCGAAGTCGCTCCAGTGAGCCATCTATGCGTTGGAGAGGGCAGACATCTTTCTTCGTCACTTTGTTGAGCTTACGGCAATCCACGCCAAATCGAAAAGTTCCGTCTTTTTTTAACAAGTACGATGAGCAACGCCAATGGAGTGTTCGAGGGTAGAATGACGTCGTCGTTGAACCTCTGTTTCACCTGAAGATGTATTGCCTCTTGTTCTTTTCGCGACACACGGTAGACATGCTGTCATACAGGCCGTTAGGAAGTGTCCGTTATATTGTGGTGCTTGGACTAGAAGAATGAGGGCATCAAGGACTTTTAGAATTAGAGGCCGACCAGGTCGAAGGTCTACAACCTAATTGCAGAAATAACAGCTCATAGAATTAGAAAGACATTACACTTCCATCAACCAAATAACCAAGCATAATTTTGTACAGGCCACTCAGTAATAGTCCATTTTACACTATTAGTGGATTGATGCTGAAATTCAGAAAATAGAAACAACCCCTATAGATAGCATACATAGGTTGCGTGAAGGCACTTGGTTTGGCTGAGATAACAGTATAGTTGCAGGTGCTGTGGAATCACGGCCTCGACGAAGCTTGTATAAACGTAGTGTGAGAAATTCACAACGAATTCAGAGCCAAAAGAGCCGTTCATAGAGAAAACGACATAATCCAGCTAAGGAAAGACCTAAGGAAGGGCGACACATATGATCAATGCTATTCACGGCCTTTGTACAGGAGGTTTTCAGAGAACTAAGAGTTAGAGATAAGAGTTAATTAGGGGACATATTAGTAACCTGTGCTCCGCGACGTTATTGCATTGACAGTAACTTAGGAGACGAATCACTTCTGGGCACAGAATACAAAAAAGTAAAACTGAAAATTTTTGCATAAAAATGGGCTGAAAATAAATTGCACGTACAAAATTGTCAGAAGAGAACAGTGCTTTGCGATAGAATGTGAGACACTGACAGATGTAAATGAATATGTCAACTTACTACAGGTATTAACCGCGAGGCCAAACCATTAGAGTGAACTAACTGGAAAAATAAAGGAGTGGAGCGCATTCGGGCGAGTATTTCCAAATCTTTGATAGAGGCCTACGACTATCTAAATGAACAAATATAATAACCTCATCTTACCTGTACTAAAGTAGTGTTTGGCGCATCAGACTAAGAGGTATGCAGTTATAACATGACAGCAGATAGCGCATGACTATGTTGGTGGGTGTTACATGGGAGAGGCCATTACACTGCAGAAGGCATAGTCAGGCTGATGATGATAACAGTATTGAAGCTTAGTAAATCTCTGGTGGTGTTGGGCCTGTTTATGTGAAAATTCAGTATTCTGTTTCTTCAAAATCCTTTGAAATGGGGCAGATGTAGCGAAAATTTGTTTCGTGATGCATTGACAAATAAATAAGAAAAACAAGTTTTTACACCTTTTTTTAAAGACGCTCTACTGAAGAATTTATTGATTAGCAATGTTCTTTAGAGTATTGACGTGATTTAGCTTTTTGATTTTTATCTTTTCTTGGTTCCCAGGCTCCTTTTGTCACATCTCCTGTCTAGCTAATGGCCTATCACTGCCGATGTCAGTCTATGTCACCCAGTCACATAACAGTGTTGCACCTCGATGACTCCAAACAACTTCAAGAACTCGCACCATGGAGGCCTTTTGTAATGTCAGATTGCAAAGAAAAGTAGCAGTTTTGAATGTTTCCATTACGTTGCGTTCCCTACTAGTGCCACAGTTCTTCTGCATTCTCTGCAGACACTGTAGTCACGGTTTATAAAAACTCCACATCGATGAAAGTATAGCCACTGATACTACAGCGAAAATCTTGCATTTTGTTCGGTGCCTTATAAAGGCACAGCTTTATTGCTTAAGTGTTAACACGAGTTCTCCGGTCTCGTTTTGTTTAGCAGCCCAAACTTGTCAGTTTACATTTACTCTGCAATTTCAAAACAGTTTATTTGAGTTTTCGACGGGAGAATCTATTTTACCACCACGACAAAGTCATTAAAAGCGTTCGTAAAGTCAAAAGGAAAGCACAGAATTGCGTCTACGTGAGTGTTTCACACACAAAATGTCAGTGGGCTTAGTTAAATGCGACACACGTTCAAAAATTGTGCCATGTGCTGTTATATATCTCAAATAAATTTTTAAAACATGATAGTCTTGGTGAAACAGCCAAAGCTACGGGGGCGGAGCTTCTGCACAGGCGTTACTTCGCCAAGTAGCCTGTTCTTGCGCCAACATACACGTTTTTGCAAGACAAACATGCATTAGGTCTTACAATTATATGAGAGAAAATAAATAAATTGTTCATTTTTAAAGAAAAGAACACCAAGCTTCTTTGAAGCGTTGAGATTTTTTTCATAAAAAAGGGTATGACCGAGCAGTTACTGGGCGGTTGGAAAAACGCAAAGCCAAGAAACCATTTCCTGAATTTCAGTATATGCTTGGTCGGCATCATTCTTTTCCTTTAGAGACGCAAGAGTTTTGTGGAGATGCTCACGTTATTCTTTAGGGGACACGAAGGTACTGATGGGGAGCAGAAATCTAGGCACCGATCAGTCATGAACGCTGTTTTTGCACAGTCAACAGGGTAATATACATGAACGCGTCTGTTACCCAGACATTAGCAAAGAACAACTCCAACCGTAAACGATGACGAGAGTGCTGTTACGGTACTCAATTTTTAGCGTTATCGTGTCAACAATATTAGACAGCCTACACACCAATCACGCATACAAAGCAATTTAGGGAAAGGATCATTAGTTCATTAGTATACGTAATGCTTGCAATCGCACTTTTTGTTCCAAGAAGCGCTGGTGTTGCTGAAAAATTGCAGGTCACCGGCGTCACTTTCACTGTGGCTGTATCAACTAGAGTCCCAATTTCGCTGCTGATATCACTCGTACGTGATTTCTCGGCGATTGCATATGCAGAAAACAGAGTATTTCACGACGCACTACTGTCTTCGTTTCTCCATGCTCGATGAATACGGATTACCCATTGAACACGCACTCATGCTCGCTCACAAGCTCCGATGTGAAGTTGCTGCACCCTAGTGACGACATCGTTCTTCGCCGGGGGAAGGAAAAGGTGAAGCGGCACCAGAGAACCAGAAAATTAAAAACAGAGAAGAAGAAAAACAACCGCGGGTTACTATTTCCAAGTATAATGTGAATATTCTTGAACATATTATCATGCATTCTTTCTTTTTTTTTATTTCCCATCACGTAAAGTTAACGTTCATGGAATACAAGCTGAAACGAAGTAAAAAATGGCGTGCTTCTGCTTCATAGCTTTGGCTCTACGGTCACAGAAAGTTGTCACCGAGTACAGGTTATGCACCGTCAAGAAAAACTGGCTCGGCTTCTCGTCGGTTGGTCTCGAAAACAAGGTCTCTTTGGTTCAGTCAAAGTGAGCGAAAATGTGTGAGTCAATAGATATTTTAAGGCGTTATTTTAAACAAGCAGGAAATCCAAATCACTAGTTATAAAAAGTTTATACTACACTGTGCCCTTAGCCACTCGATTCATTTCTTTGTTTATTCCTCGCTCTATTTTTTCTTCTATACCAAACTGTGCCCTCAGCTATCCAGGGACGCTGACAGCACAAAGAATATACTTATATAGTATAGTATACCAAAGGCGCCAAAATGGCTAGTGAAAGTGAGCAGGAGAGAAGTGAGGATCAAGAAAGACTGGTGGGGAGACAGTAAGCATGACATGTAGAAATGAGGAAGGGATAATATACAGAGCAAGGTATTTAGACAGAAAAAGACGGAGACAGAAAAGAAGTAACATTTAGAGGGAGAGAAGGAGAAAAAAATAAAATTTCAATATAGAGAACTGTCTTGAAGAAATTGAACACCAAGGCCGGATTAACGAGAAATGGCATCGAACTTCAAGAGGAAATTTGGCATATCCTTCACCCCCTTAGAATTCACGTTATGTGAAGTGTGCGGAGAGGTGGTGAATCTCGTGTATTTTTTTTTCGTTGGAATGTTATGAAATGACATCAATGAGATGTGCAAATGTATGGACAGACATATGTTAAATAGTCGCGTATGTTTTACAATGTTACGAGTGATGATCATGAGCCGCCATGGCAGACTGAGAGACAAAGAAGGCTGGTGTCACGCACAAAATTCTAGTAGCTATTCAGTGGCACGAATTATTGTAATTATTGTACATATATTCACTTCAGTTTTCCTTGTCGCTTCGTGTTCTCCGTGGTAATTTCGTGGAGCCGCGGGGTAGAATAAGTGCTTTACAATGATATTCCGCAGTGTGCGTTCACTTGAAGCATCCATGACGGAACCCGAGTACGATACAGCAACCACTTCTCTATTGGTCTTGACAACGTCTGCACTGACCACTTCAGCGCCTGCATGGCACTCATCACCAACATAGTACGTTCTGACGCATGCGAAAAATCATGGGACGTTCTGCGGCAGGGTTGAAGCCGACGTAGAAGTGAGAATCGCTGGCTACGAACGTACTGGTGCGATCAATCGCAGTGGCCCGGCCTTCATTCTGGTAATCTTGGTGTTCTACCTGACAGGCATGGCGAAAGTGTGGTACAAGAATTATTAGGAGAAGATCACAAGCCAGGAAACTTTCAACCAATAACTTGGCAACTAATACGGCAAGCCCACGGGTCAAAAAGCCGCCGCAAAGAAAGATCTGTCCATCCGTGCTCAGACATCCACTGAGCCAAACATCTGGTATGCACAAGACGTGCTGTTTAATGGCGTAATATTAACAGTGGCATGTCAGAGCCGGAAGGCTGGCCACGGGCTGTAGGAAATGGCGGAAGGTGTATTCAGCACAAAAAATGTGCCGGAACTGTGCGATCATGGGCGAAATCATCGAGGCATTCCGGTGTTTTGAAAAGGTCAAACGCCCGCGTATTCCAAAGTCGTTCACAAGGCTGCCAAACTGCGCTGCAACGTCCTCATTTGAAAATTGACTGACCTCTCACGTGCAGTGATCACCGGCGTAGGAACGTACGCGAATCTCCCGCCAGGAAATTGAAAAAATCACAGCTTCTCTTGCAAGCAACGTCATTGTGGATTCGCACATGCCTTCGGTTTTCCTTGTCCAGTCAATTGTGCAGGAAGAACTCGGCAATTTCGGCTTCATCGTCTCTGCCGTTGCTTGGTCTCAGACGACTGAATACCCCTGAATGTCACTGCCTCACACGATGTCGCCGTTCCAGGAATGGTCCTTGCCATTCGACTGAGTACCGGACTGCAGATAGTCGGCGGATGAAACCAGTATGCTGCTGTGGATCGCGCCGACAGCACCCGCCGTTTTCAGCTTCCTGAGCCATACGCGGATAACCACCACAATTCCAAACCTTTGGAAACGTACACCCACGATGCCTCTGCTATGATGCACAGCTGCTCACCATCGTCCTGTAGTCACCCGTCCTGTTAGCCGCCAGCACATTGCTCGTCATCGCAGGCTCCTCAACGGTGCGACTCCACCACTCAATCTCTGACAGGGAAACAGAGAGATGCAGCTCATGGAGGTGATGGTATACCCTCTGCTTCCACATCTCATCCTCTTTTTTAAGGACGAAGCTATTTATGCCAGGGATTGTGCG
Organism: Rhipicephalus microplus; assembly: GCF_043290135.1. NCBI lineage: Eukaryota > Metazoa > Arthropoda > Arachnida > Ixodida > Ixodidae > Rhipicephalus > Rhipicephalus microplus. The sequence goes on from NC_134701.1 coordinate 122,250,256, forward strand.
TTCGCGATGTATGTAGTAGTAGTAGTAGTAGTAGTAGTAGTAGTAGTAGTAGTAGTAGTAGTAGTTGTTGTTGTACTTAGCCACCCCTCGTTCTTAGTGCTTGGAATGTATGCTGGACGGTGGTACTTCCAATGATGATTATATGTTGTGCGGATGCGATACTGTGGTGCTTCAGGTGCTCATTAGAAGGACGGACGAATGCACGGATGAGCCCGTGGATAAACGGATGGATAGAAACCCAGAAAGATGCACGGACAGACGGATGGATGGCTGAATGCACGGATGGACGCACAGACGTACGGACAGACAAACAGATGCACGGACGGACGGATCGATGGAGGCACAGATGAATGGATGTACGGGCGAGTCGACACATGGACGGATACACGGACGCACGTAGGACAGATGAACGAGTGGATGGTTGCACGAACGGATGGGCGGACGGATGGAACCGCGCACGGGATAATGGGAGCTTCACCCGACTCATCATCATTCAGTCCGTGGATTTTCTCTGTTTTTTTCTCGTACCACAACGACGAAATTTAATTGACTTCCACATTGACAGCCTGACTTGTTCTGTGCAGTTTGACACTGAGGCATATATTTCTGTGATGTGTGATAAACTTCGCCGCTGTCTGAAGAAAGTGCTGACCCCGGCTGCTTCAGGTATTATTCTTGTCGCCGACGAAAGAAGGCCGGCCGTCATAAAACGTGCACAGCATGCGTTACCATTGCCGATCCACACTCCTGTTTTGTTTGCTGTTCTTGAGCAATGCCCAAATGACGTCATTCTCGGATTGGACATTTTTTTCAGCCATGCCACTCTAATTGGCTGTACAACCTGCGTTCTTCAACTTGATCCGGCCTCGGCTTGCTGATGTACCAGCTTCCGCGTCAGGCCGCTTGTGCTCTGTTTATTATGTCTGGATATTACTGCAGGACGCCATGTGTGGGTCCTTGAACACTTCCCCCTCGCTTCCCAATGCTGTATACATACCATCCCCGTTTCTTGACGTCCTTTTGGTCTTAAATATAGATGTGCCTCACACTCTCGTGACTCTTATCAACCACTGTGCCAAGTACCCACTTCTCAACTTCGGCAAGTGAACCCAAGTTCTCCTGCAAGACCTTTCGTTGGACAACGTCTAAGTGCTGGATGCATGCCATGTCATGACATGAGATGCTGAAAATTGCTTAATCTCTGTTGTGACCAGCATAGCAAGCACACCCACAGACAAAATAGCGCAAATGATTGGCGCTTACCGTCTTCCCAGTCAAGTCGCGCAACTCCACCCCTTTCTGACCAGCTACAGGAATAACTCCGACTTCGATGACCACCATTAGGTCAGACGTCATTCGTACGCCACCGAGCACGTACCGGCGATGCTAGTCTTGTTCGATGGTGACCATGTCATGTATTTCATTGCGAACGCCATATCATACAACGAGAAGTCTATATGGTTCTCTCAAGGGGTGTCATAGACGCCTCTTCAGGTCCTTGAGCGCCACCTTTTGTGTTGGTCAAAACTAAGAATGGCAGCTGGAAATTTTGTGTCGAGTGTCGTGGATTGAACAAGATGACCCGCACAGACGTATATCTGGTGCCACGAATCGGCGATGCCCTTGACTGTCTTCATGGTGTGTGGTACTTCTCGTCCATAGACCTGCACTGGAGTCACTGTCAGATTTCTGTCGAAGACTCAGACCGATGAGAAACTGCCTTCGTTCCAACGGAGGGCCTCAGTGAGCTCAAGGTTATGCTTGTTGAAATGTGCAACGCCCCGGCAATGTTTTAACGTATGATGAATTTTCTCTTGAGTGGTTATTAACAGTTCGTCTCCCTTTGTTACCCCACAATGTCATTGTCATTTCTGCAACCTTTGAAAGCTATGAGACTCGTTTGTCGATCATTTTCGCAGTTTTAGGGGTGATGCTCCCTACGACATGGGTGGTGCGTCCTGTGTTTGTAGTATGCAGTAATAGCCACCTCTCGTTTAGTCCTTAGAATCTCCGCTGGATGGTGGTAGTTGTATATGATGAAAATATGTTTAAAAGATGCGAAATGGTGGTAAATGGAGCGTTCACAGGACGGACGTATGGACAGTAGACAGACGGAGAGACGGGTGGACGGACGCATGGACGGACATACTCAAAGGCGTACGAACGTATAGGCGGATGGACGGACAAATGGAAAGACGCAGGCACACACAGTCACACGTATAGACGTTCGAGCGAATGGACGCGTGGACGGTCGCTCAGAAGGACGCATGGATGAACGGCCGGAAGCAGGAATGAGTGGACAGACGGAAACACGGATGTACTGTCGAGTACTTTTCTATACTCTTAATTGGCTCCGTGAATATGAGTGTGCTTTTTTACGTCGAGCGGGCCACAAGCTAATCTCCAAAAAGAGCAACTTTGCGTTGAAACTCATCATTGTGTTCTGTTGTCTCAAGTGCTACGGTTGCACAACCAGACCCTAACAAGATCAGCGCAAAGAATTACTTTCCTGTGCCTTCTTCTGAAGATGTACGCACTATTTTTGGCATATGACCTTGTTCTCGATGTTTTATACGCGGAATCGCCAGTATTTCTCGACCACTCACTGACCTTCCTAAAAAGGACCTAACTTTCTCGTGAGGCTTTGATCAAGTGGCTGCCTTTTTGATGCTAATCGACCCGCTCTCTTCCCCACAAATACTGGCCCATTTCGACCCATCCACGCCTACTGAAGTTCGCACAAATGCCAGTGAGCACAGCATCGGTGCCATCGTCACTCCACACCAGGCCGGCTAAACACCTGTTTTTGCGCATATGCCAGCGCCGCCAATTTCCGCATTACGCGTGCCTATTTTATTACAGAGCGCAAGTGTCTTTCGTTTGTCTATACTGTCACAAAATTTGGCCCCTACTTGTAAGGTTGTAAGTTCTCGGTTATTGCTTACCACCATGCTCTATGTTGGTTGTAATCGCTGAAAGACCCAACTGGTAACCTTGGTCGCCAGGTTCTCCATCACCACGGGTATTCGTTCAACGTAATTTACAAATAAGGCAATCTGAGCTGAGACACCGATTGTCTTTCGAACCATCCAGTGGACCCTACCAGCCGCTTCGTTTCCCATGATATACTTGCTCATATTTTATTAGCGTGACTTCAGTTTATAGCAGCATCGGGATGAAACCCTCAAGACCGTCATTCAGCAAGTCTCTTAGTGGTTGCATGGACGTTCTAACTCTTCATTGCGCCACTGTCCTACGCAATAGCTTAATGTATGGCCGCAGCAGGAAGCCAGGTGGTCCAGAACTTTCGCCAGTTATTTCACGACACCTGCGTTCTAACATTCTTCAACATCTACATGACGCTCTGACTGCGGGCCAACTCGGCGTTTCGCGCACATACGACCGTGTGTAGTAGCGGTTCTTTTAGCCTGGTCTGTATCATTCTGTTGTCAATATGTCGCTGCTGGCAAGCTCTGTCAGTGCGCAAACCATTCCGCTCTCCTACCAGCTGCCTTCTTCAAATCTATTCACATTCACCGAAACTATTTTTTCGCGTCAGCCCCGACTTGTTCCGAGCTTTTCCTGTATTCGTATAAGCCAACAGATAGATTGCTGTCACAACTGTCTACGCGGCTAGGCATGCAATTATACGTACCTTGCCCGTTAGCCGCGCTAAGAGGTCGCAGACTTTCTGCTCAATGACCTCATTCTCCCACATGGGGCTTCACAGCCACTTTCGTTGGATCGTGGCCGTGACTTTACTGCAGCAATCATCGATGCACTCTTTCCTAGCTTCTCTATCGAATATCCACACCCGTCAATGCATTAATGGTCTTTCCGAGCGCCTCAGCCGAACTCTAACTGATACGTTGTGAATATGCGTCTATGCTGATTACCGTGAATGGGATGCAGCCCTATAGCCTGCATTATATTTGCATACAATGTATCCACAAATGATAGTGCTGGCTACTCGCCGCCTTTTTTTTCCTCTGTATGACCTCCACCCGACATTGCGAATCGCGACGCCACTTTAATCTGATACCGTCGTACCAAGGGTCTATGCTTAAGACTTTCCTTTCCGAGCCATAACCACTCACCGAATTCCCCGCACTAGGCTCTGTGCTTTTCAGGCCTCACAAAAGGAGCGCTGCGATAAGCGGCACCGCGATGTTGACTGCCCTTCTGAACTTGTCAACTTCTCGACGCGATATAGAGGCGACGGCTTGTTCGAGAAGCTCTTCCCTCAAAACGCAGAGCCCTATAAAGTTCTCCCCAAAGTTACCGACGCGGAATACCTCAGCACTTCTATTCATCGCCTCAGGTTTTCTGTGACACTATCTAGTCATTTCGTTCATGTGTCACGCCTGAAGCATAATAACACGGCCGGTCCAGAGTAACTTTGGAGGCGTCGTGACAGCGTTTTGTCCACTGGCGGTGATGTTACAAGGCATGCAGCTTGAGTTGCCTTGGCAGACGGAGAGACGAAGAAAGAAGCTGGTGTGCCACGTGAGATTGTGGCGGCTATTGTAGTGCGTGGATTATGTTTTAGGTACTATAGGGCTATATTGGGGCACAGTTGCTTGTAAATATTGTAAATTTATTACCTTCTGTCCTCCTTTTGACTTAGTGTTCCCCTTGACATTATGAACCACGAGTCTAGAGTTACGTAATGCTGCAAACAACAACATTACTTTTATTTATTTATTTATTTATTTATTCAGAATACCCCTAAGGGCCCTCTCTCAGGAGGGTATTACATAGGGGGGGGGGGCTATAATACATACAGGTACATGAAATGATTAATCGAACCAGAAAACACGCAAACTAAACACCATACAGCTACTAAATACATTAGAATAAATATAAGGTCAATATTCTTACCGCATAATGTTAAATAATCAGAAGAAATAATATGAGTCAAACAATAATAAAACTAAATAAATATTTTAAAATTGAACTACACAAAGAAGGAAATAGAGTCACAAGAGTACAATAAAACGCAATCTAGCTTGCTACAAACACACGCGCCATTAAGCATAAAGGTATGGCAACATCACCAAAAACACGTGTGAATAAATGAATTAGGCAAACTTAGCAATAAATAACACGAACCATGAACATACGCAGTTTCTACAAAAAACACGGTTTGAAGAAAAAAGAAAAAAGAGGGAGGAAATGCCGCAAAAGGTTCACACGCTTGCACTCATGTTTAGTAGGTTATGAAATTCAGTGATATCGGTGACGGTGGCAATGTTTGAAGGTAAGTCATTCCACTCGGTTATTCTGCGCGGTATGAAGGATCTAGCATAATGAAAAGTGCGACAAGGGAAGCGTTCGATTTTAAAGGGATGATCGCGGCGCGGAAAGATGGCAGGGGGTGGCCTAAAGAAGTCCTCGTGAAGTGATGTGTGATGGTAGAGCTTATGAAGTAGTGATAAGCGAGCAATTTTACGGCGACGTGATAAGAGTTCCAGTTCGGCACGAAGTTTCAATGAAGTGACGCTGGTGTGACGTGAATAATCAGAAAAAATAAAACGTACAGCACGGTTCTGCAGGGCTTCGATGTTTTCAATAATGTAGTCTTGATCGGGATGCCAAATGGCTGAGGCATATTCTATTTTAGGACGGATTAGGGTGATATAAGCCAGTTTACGCAAGTGCGAGGGGGTGTGTTTCAAATTACGTTTAAGAAACCCGAGTGAGCGATTTGCTGAAGCAAGGGTGACGTTAATGTGGTGATGCCATGACAGGTCAGACTGAATGTTAACCCCAAGGTTATGTTGACCCCCACGTGTTATGTTCCTCTATTTTTATTATATCATATTTATATATCCTTGGACCTTCTTCTTAGGTGTCTAGGAGGGTTCACGAAGCCACACTTTGCCTACAGTTTCAAGAACGCCATAGTTACCACTCAAGCTTTTGCCGCGTTTAAGCCACCGGTTCTCCTGAGGTGCATCCTCAGCGTCCTCCGCCAATATTCAGGAACACTGACGAAGAAGGCACTCAAGGCTAGTTACCAACTTATCAGAAGCTAACGCAGTTAGGAAGCTACGATACAGACCTAAGCTGAATAGAGCAACTCTTTTATTTGGCCGAAATCGCCAGCCTCCAATGCTCGATCGACGAAGTTCGTATTACCAACAGGGATTCGTTCACACATTTCGGAAGTGCCCTGCAGTACGGCAACTCTACATCAAACAACGACATTGTGGGCATGTTCATCAATCAGGTAGAAAATTTGTGTATCACATGGAAGACGTCTTCGACTTGTGCAAGCGTCTCAACTTGTCTGTCCAGCAATCACAACGAATCAAGTAAATGAATAGCCGGTGGCGCATTGGTTATAATTTTGGCCAACGACCACAAATCATCGCATGATTTGTATAATTGACCCACAGCTTCGACGTACTGCGCAAGCAAGGTGCGTTACTGTGACTCTCTAGAACAGGATAGCTTTGCTGCGGCCTTTTTTTTTTGGGGGGGGGGGGTACGAAAATATTGTCACGACACAGATACAGCATAAGTAGGATATAGAAGAGCTTGCTTTAATAAATTCAAGGCGCTCGTAAAGAGGACCGGGCCAGAACTTCGTCTTTCTTGCTGCGCGAGCTCTTCTCTGCAGATTGAATGCGGCATTTTCCTCCTTCCAGAAAGAGCATCGTCCCGATGCTCTGCTACTAAATACGCGGTGTATGAGTTGACGTATTATGTAACTGCCTCACTGCAATATGGCTTCATCCGCACAACATGTACCATTTCTGATTTCCACTGGCGAGCTCCCGAAGAACTGTCAGGGATGACCTCATACGTCACGTCTCTTAGGCGCCGAACAACAATGTAGGGACCAAAGTACTTTTTCAGTAAGTTTTCAGAAAGGCTGCGTCGGCAAATAATGCTCCAGATCCACACTTTCTCGCCTGGTTGATAAGTGACGTATTGGTGTCGCTGGTTATTACGTTGTGTGTCGCCAGGTGATTCGCACGCGTGCTAGCTGCCACGCCTCTTCAGCTCATTGGGTAAAGGCTTGAGCATCCGTGTCTGTATCATCGCAGTCGGGCAGCAACATGACATCAAGCATGTCGTCGCTTCACGGCCATAAAGAAGACTAAATGGCGTGCTTCGGGTAGTTTTCTGCTGCACCGTATTATAGGCCAACGTCAGGTATGGTAGAACGTCGTCCCAATATTTATGATCCACGTTGATGTACATACTCAGCAAATCAGCAATTGTCTTGTTGAGGCGTTTTGTTAAGCCATTGGTTTGTTGGTGGTAGGAGGTAGTTTTTTGATGCGGTGTTCCACTGAGCTCAAGCACTGACTTAAGGAGCATAGCCGTGAAAGCGGTACCTCTGTCCGTTAGTATAATCCTAGGAGCACTATGCCTCAGAAAGATATTTTCAATGAGAAATTGCGCCGCTTCTACTGTAGTTCCGCTTGATAAAGCCTTTGTTTCTGCGTAACGAGTAAGGTAGTTGGTAGCGACAATGACCAACTTGTTTCCAGTATGCGAAATCGGAAATGGTTCAAGGAGGTTCATTCCAATTTGTGGAAAAGGTATTGTGGGCATTTGAACTGGCTGCAACAATTCGGGTGGTTTTAATGGTGGCAATTTTCGTCGTTGACAATCCAGCCACGTGCTGAGGTAATGTTTTACAGTGCCTGGAAGCTGCCACCAGTAGTACTTCTGTTGTATTCTGGCCAATGTTTGCGTGTATTCAAGGTGGCCGAAGGTAGGCTCATCGTGGCAAGCGCTTAGGATTTCATCCCGAATGAATGTCGGGATGACAAGTAAGTGAGCCCTTCTGCTGGAGGAAAAGTTCTTCTTATATAGGACACCACTGAGCAAGCAGAATGATGGCACGCTCCTTGCAAATGTCTTGGGAATGCTTGTAGACAGGCCGTTAAGCAAATAATAACAGGAAGCAACTTGCTGTCTTCTTTCCGCTTAGACGAAATGGTGACAATGTCAGCCACTCCTAAAAACGCCATGTCATCGTCTTGCTTTATAAGTGACCTGGATAAGCAATCAGCATCGGAGTGCTGCCGTCCTGACCTATAGATGACCGTTACATTGAATTCTCGGAGGCGTAAGCTCGAGCACGCTAGCCAACCAGATGGGTCCTTTCAGTTGGTCGGCCAGCAAAAGGAGCGGTTGTCGCTGACTACGTGGAAAGCACGGCCATAGAAGTATGGGCGAAACTTCATGACTGCTCATACCACAGCAACACATTCCTTTTCCGTTGTGGAATAATGGAACGTGGCATAGGAAAGCGTCCTACTTGCGTATGCGATCACTCACTCGGCTGAGTCTTGCCACTGAACGAGTACAGCGCCTAAACCTACGTTGCTGCCATCGGTGTGGATCGTGCTAGGAGGGTCCTCGTCAAAGTGAGCAAGTAGAGGTGGTGTCGGCAGGCGCTGTCACAGATTGTCAAATACTGCTTGTTCCTCTTCGCCCGATAAAAATTGAACATTGTCTCTCGTAATTCGTGTTAAAGGCTACGATATGTGCGAGAAAATAGCGATAAATGTATGGTAGTTGGCGCAAAGGCCAAGGAAACGTCTCACGGCCTTCTTATCTATTGGCACCAGAAATTTCCGAACGGCATCAATCTTCTCGGGGTCCGGACAAACACCTTCATGGCTAACCACATGTCCTAAGAATCGGAGTTCCTTGAAACCGAAATGACATTTCTGAGGTTTCAGCGTTAGGCCGGCAGATTATATTGCTCGAAATACTAATAGCAGCCGTCTGAGATGATCCGAAAATGTTGATGAGAAAACAATGACGTCATCAAGGTATACCAGACACGTCTGAAACTTAAGGCCTGATAGGACAGTATCCATCAGTCTCTGAATTGTTGCTGCAGCTGAGAACACTCTAAAGGGCAAGAACTTAAACTCGTGAAGCCCGTTAGGCGTGAAAAAAGCAGTCTTTTCTCTGTCTCGCTCATCGACCTCGATTCGCCATTATTCGCTTTTCAGGTCCATGCAGGAGAACCGTGGATTCCTGAGTCTGTCAAGGGAATGGTCAATATGCGGTAATGGGTATACGTCTTTCTTTGTCACGCTGTTCAGCTCACGGTAGTCCACACAAAAGCGTAAGCTGCCGTCTTTCTTCTTCACTAGCACTACCGGTGATGCCCAAGGGCTTTTTGACGACTGAATGATGTCATCGTTGAGCATTTTTTTGACTTGTTCTTGGATTGCTTCGCGTTCTTTCGGTGCCACGCGGTATGGGTTTTGTCGAATTGGTCTTGCCATCTCTTCAGTTATCATTTGGTGCTTTGTCAGTGGCGTTTGATTTACCCTCGAGGTCGATGAAGAACAATCTTTGAACTGGCCGAGAACATATAGAAGACTCTGCCTCGGCAATGGCGATAAATGTATGCTCAAGTCGACATTTAGTGGTGTTGAAGCGGCTGGCGTCTCTGCCTGTTGCACTGTGAAGAACTTATGAAATTCTAGAATTTCTTCGAAGTATGTCATTGTGGTACCCTCTGTAATGTGTCGACGCTCATTGCTGAAGTTCGTCAACAGGACCTCTGCTTGCCCAGACACTACACTGACAAAACTTTTGGCAATAGCAATTTCTCGAGAGAGTAAAAGCGTCGATACTTGCTCCACGACACCTTCTCCCGCATGCTGCGTGTTACACGTGACAGAGACGAGGTGGCATGATAACGGTGGCATGGCCACGTCGCCAACGACGCGCATGGGCTTGCGCTGCAGTGCTTCGCTATGGTTTGCTGAGAAGGTCAGTACACCGTCCGGTATATTTATGATGGCACCGTACTCCCGCAAGAAGTCCTTACCCAAGATGGCCTATTTACAACACTCGGAAAGAATAACGAAGATTGTGTCGAATGATGAATCCCCGATCTTGATTCGTGCGGTGCACTTTCCGGTAGGCGTTAGCAGCTGGCCTCCAGCTCCTCTAATTTGTGGTCCCGTCTATTCCAGTCTCACTTTGTTGAGTTTGTCGGCCAGATTCACACTCAATATTGAAAATTACGCACCAGTGTCGACCAGCGCCATCCCATCGTGACCGCCAATAAAAAATGTAATGTCTGCACTCACAATCTCATTATTTGTCGATTCATTCGAAATGTGCGGCGCTTCGTGCGGCGGTAACGGGGGATTTTCAACTCTTTCCCTAAGGTCGCTGCTTTATGTTTCGCCGGTGTGGACTGGGAGATCTTCCTCTCGCCATGTCCGTGGAGCTACCTCTATTAGATTGGGGAAAATGGCCAGGAGAGGGCGAGCGTGACCGGAACCCAGGAGAAACGTCCCGCCGGATTGTCGTGCTCGTATCAACGTTGCGTCTTCCGTCGAAATAACGCCGAAGGGTAGAGGACGGAATTTTTCGGTACCCGACGATATGATTCAGACAATACCGCACAATGTGGCCTGCTTCCCCACAATGGAAGCACAAGAGCCTGTAGTCAGGGTTACGCCAGGTGGCGGTTTTGCGGAATGGAAGTTGCATCGGCGTCGACACTTCCCTGTAGTACCAAGGCACAGTCGGTGGCTGTTGCTAGTGGTACTTCTTAGGTGGCGGCACGTTAGATGGCTGTCGACGGAGAATATCTGCTAATGTTGGCCTAACCATGTCCGTGTTCGGATCGGAAGTGAAAGCGCTTGTCTTATCTCTTGAGGAACAACTTCTGTGACCGACGCAATCGCGCAGTCAATCGGTGTGACGGCGAGCTTTTTCACCTCTTCTTGCACAATTTCGCGTATCATGTCCCAAAAAGAACGCTCGTCAATTGTCACAGTGGTCATGGCGGTTGCGCTGATTTGTGCGCTGTTGTTTAGGCGGTCGTACTGGCGTTAGCGTAGCTGTACTGCGCGTTCGATTGCGGTCGCCTCCTTCGAAATTTTGTCGACGCTTGAATGTGGGTTCCGCACGAGACCAGCAAAGAGCTGTCTTCAACACCGTGCATGAGGTGGCTGATCTTTCTGCTCTATGACATATCGGGATCGGCTCGATGGAAGAGATGAGCCATGTCCCCAACAAACATAGCGACAGATTTGTTTGGCTTTTGAATCCGTGATTCGAAGAGTCATTGTGCATGCGGCTGCCTTTCGGTGTTTGCGAAGGTGTCCAGAAACTTCCGCTGGAACTCATCCCACGTTGACCACACGCGATTCGTGGACCATGTCCAAGCCCCGTCATGAAGAGGGAAATACACGTACCCCTACTTCTGGCGGCATTCCACCCATTAATGGTGAATGTGCGCTTTAACTCTTCAAGCCAGTCATCTGGGTCCTCATATGTGTTGCCGTGGAAGTCTACAAGAATTTTAGGGGTGAAAACAGTCACTTATGTCGTGCTTGAGCTAGTCTTGGCGGGGCTACTGCTTCCGGGCGCGGTCATGTTTTCCGCCCCATGACCGAAGTCTAGGCTCAGGCCTAACAGGTGGCGGCTGGCGCGGTGAATGGGTGTTTCGACGAGCGGAAGTCTTTGCGGACTAGATTCCGGGCTGTTAGAAGGTGTCCTGGACATGTACCCAGCATCTCCACCAGTGTCCTGACGCAGACACAGCAGAAGTCGGATATAGAAGAGCTCACTTAATTCAAATGCAAGGCGCTCGTAAAAAGGACCGGGCAAGAACTTCGTCTTTCTTGCTGCACGAGCTCTTCTCTGCAGAATGAATGTGGTATATATACGTCACGTAGATTAAGCACTTTGTCTGAGAGGAGGCTCCGCAGTGGCTATTTTCGTCCCATCATTCCCAAATTAGCTGGCACTTCGCGTCTGTATCTGACCATAGGTCAATCAATATCAGCACAAACACTAAGAATCACTGAAGTTTCGCATTTTGCTTCAGCACACCTTCTGAAGGCTACATCAATCATGCTAACGCAAGTCGTCACAGCAAGGTCACCCACGCAAGGTTTTCTTCTGCTGTACTATCTGTTCAGCCAGCTCTAGTGATGTCAAGATGAACAGTCTCTCTGAGTGACAGCCATTGTGCCCTGCTGTTAATGATCCGATGTTTAACTGTTACGCTGGGCATGACATATGACGCGCTAAATGCGACACCACTACTAGCTCGATACTAATGCCGCGAAAATTCATATATTAACCATCTCGAATTTATGAGGTAATCAACACATTTTCTGTTAAGGTGGCATAGATAGTCTGTGATCCGAGACTTTTCTACAGCTAACGCAAAAACCTATAATATCGTTGTTATGTACACTCATTCGTGCGTATGAGAAGTTTCCCACTGACAATAAATTTTCCGATGGCCAATGAGTGTAATGTATACAGTATTCAATGCTTGTATTTCGAATTCAATTTCGGAGCTACAAGCTTCCCCAGTAAAACCTTCTTTTTAACAGCTCACCTGCTTAAGGTCAAATAATCCTCGTTTTTATTACCTAACTTTATGCATACACATATTTCGTTGAGGTAATGTCAAAGAGAGGAAGGCAACGTCGGAAGTACAATCCACACAATGCCATTTTTTCATACATTTGCTCCGCAAAACTATCAGCACACCAGCTTTTAGAACAGCTTTTATAGAATATGAGGAATATACCACAGCAGTGGCGGCATATCTTCAGCATTGCGATGGTGGTGTCCTCACTCACCACAATAATTTCCGACGCTGAAAGCTTTTTTCTAATAGTAATTAAACAACAGCCTTTGCAGCTTACATCGTCGCATTTTGCGTTTGATCACTTTATTTTCGGCGACAACCTATACTCGGCGACAACTTTTCATGGCATTGGAGCGAATACAGAGCCAAATCGCGGACATCCTACCGTCAGTGAATGTTGTTTCACAACTGCGCCCACATTTTCATTGTGAATTATAAAAGTTCCCCCTTTATTTCATACGTGACACCGGATGCACTTTCCACCATTATTGTTGTCAAAATTACCTTAATTTATGCACTGTGAATTTGCGTTCTTGAACACGTGAGAAAGCCCCGCCTTTTAGATGCACCTCAAACGCTAAGTGGCGTCTGCGTCTACATGCAACCTATTGCGCGCCCCCGTCACTTTTCAAGCGTTACGAGACGCGCGTCAAGGCGGACTACTTCGCGTAGTGCTACATGTTCAAAAGCTACGCCTGCGTAGCTTTCCCTTCAGTGCCAAGAAAAGTTGTCGCCGAGTATAATCACACTTTAAATGAATACGGCAATGGCATCTTCTTTAGCATAAACAAGTAGCTCATTGTTTAAAAGCTAGACGTAGTCAAGTGCGTGCGTACTCGTCAATAATTTGTGGAGGCTGACGTCGTACGAGTGTTTATTCACAATAATGCATTATGAGCGCAGCAAAGTAACATACGTGAAACAAAATAAAGGCTCATGACTTGCTCTATGCAGATGTTTCTCCGCTGGAAGTATCGATGAATATTGTACTAGAGAACTGTCAGATGTAGAAGAATAGAAGTTTTTGCTCAGATGAAACACGGAAGTGTCTCCTTAGTAAACAAATAACTATTCCCAAAAATGCTTTATAGAGGCAAACTTATGCATATGGAATAGTATAAGCCCCTGCATCTCCAAACGCATCTACACCTATTCCACGTTGTCTTTGTAAAAATAGATTGCTGGCGTACTTTCAAGGGAGCAAATTTCTGAGCAAGGCAAGAAATGAAGAGTTCACTGCTGTTTTGCGGATGCATTATTGTTGGTACGCATGCCTTATTTTCTAACATCCCTATATTTTAACTAGTGCGTTAGTGTTAACTTTTCTAAGCGTGCCTTTTAAAATGACGCTGTTCATTATATCTTCCCCTGTTACACTGCATTATGTTGTGCAAACATTAGTAGGCAGGCTGTCTCCGTTAACCCATGTGTTTCATAAATACACAGGTCAGTATTGCATTTACGTGGCGTAGCATTGTTGGTACAATCATGTTACAGGTCGTATTATTCTTCATACGTGTTATAACTTACAGAAATGCACGAGCTTTCAAATAACTTCAGGAGAAACTTGTGTTGCAGCGAGTACTGAAAGTGTTGCAGCGAGTAATAAAATCATAACGTTTTTCCCCGTAAGAACGAATAACTGCAGTGTTAGAAATTTCAGCCAATAAATAAAGCAAACGAGATTGAAAAATATTTGTGACAGCTTGAATTAAAGAGACACGCGTAGAAACAAAGTAACGGCGCATCTGCTGTTTCTCTTCTATTTCCCGTAAGCTCTGTATGGTTGCCTCTTCATTCGCGATCAAAGCAGTTAGGGCAATCGTGGGGGCGTCTTCTAACCGCCGCTTCTCATGGTGACCCTCAAGTGTCCTAAAGCTCAGTTCAATAACAGATCCAATGGTAAAACACTGCATATTTCCATGCTATCGTGATGCTGTCTTTACGCCATAAAAGCCAGGACTAGTGGTTTCATCTACAATTTTGATTAATCAGTAGATATGGTCAAGTAAAACGTTTACTCGCATTTTTCTAATTTTCGTGCATTAAGCCTTCTATTGAATAACTGCATTTGATGTGATTTGTTAACCATTTAGTATATATGTTTTATGGAGGGCCCTAAAAACAGAACTAATATCTAGTTGTTTGAACGCTATAGTTTGTGTTTGATATTGATGCAAGTGTTTCTGTCAGAAGTGCTTGAGATAACACGCACGTATTTGCGCCTTGCCAGAAAACTGGCGTTTTCGTGCTCTTGAGACTGAGAAAAAGTGCATATTGTGTTCGCGTGATGTCACAGACTAAGTTATTTGTGGTCGTCATCTATCGACAATTAGGCAGCAGGTAGTATTTCCTCGAAATCTGCCTGCTCGAGTGTCCTAAAGTACAAGACTCTTTCAGTGACCTCAATACTCAAGACAGCACCGGAAACATGCAGCGTTGTCGAAGGTAAGCGAACATCGCGAAGAAAAAAGAAAAGCGACGTGGAAAATAAAGTATATAAGCCACTCACACTAGTAAAGGCAGCATGATTTTGCGTCTGCGTGTTAGATACTGTGGAAGCCCTCGGTCTTAATATAATTAGCAAATAAAAGATCCTTTTGTTGAAGTTATGTTATGGTCAATATACTGACCTCAAGCAGACCAATAGTAGAGTCATCTGTGGGGAGTGTAGCGATATAAGTTTTTTTTTCTGTGGGGGGGGGGGGGTCAAATTAACAGTAGTCGCAGCAGTGCTTTCAGATGACGGTGGCCTTAACTCGGCGCAATGACAACTTTTCAGTCGTTTGTAAATTTAGAACTGTATTAATAATTATATGTAGTCATTTGAAGTCCAACACCACGAGATGATTTTGAGGGACGCTATTGTGGAGCGTTCTGGAAATTTAGACGTCTTTGAGGTGCTTCCTCAAGCGCCTTAATCTAACTACACGGGCGTCAAGCATTTAAGTCGCCATTGCAGCCGGCATTCAATCCTACGACCTTCGTGTCAGCAGTCGAACACCACGACCAATAAGCCACCGTGAAGCGCAAACTATGAGCGCTGTATCAGGCATTAGAAAGTATAGTACGGCACCACTGTAATCCCTTCGCCTCACAGCAGAAGACAGGGGCCTCCATGTTGGCTGACATGGGAGTGAAATCATTACCGGAAAGCTTGGTTATAACCTAAGTACGTGACGAGGTAGCATTACAAAGATTATAAGGAAATTTTCACAATAATATTTGACAGTTTGCCAAACGTTTGGTAAACCAATGGGTAAAGCTGTGAATTGTAATAATGCCCGCGTGCATTCAAGTATTGACAGCACCTATTGTGCTTAAAGTGGAGACGGGATTTTAGTTCCGTGTGCTGAGGTTTGTCCATTATGCGTGTTGATGTCAAGTGAGCTGAGTCTATATTTTCCGTGTCATAGCACAAGAAAACTGTGCTTGAACACGCTGTTTGCAGAAGTGAATAACGGTCATTAAATGGGCTTTGGGCTTCGCCGTAAAGCTAGCTTGAGAATCATGAGAACCATTTAAACGCTATTAGACATAAGGACGAATAGCGTCGGCACCTGGCGGTGACCAGACCATACCCCGAAGTCTGGATAGCTGTGGCCTGCGTCGCTTCAGAAACAGTGCAGGTTGTGGTCGGTCGAAAATTCCCGAAGGTAGCTGACGGGGACAATGTGGTCGACGTCGAATCAACCTATACTTTCACTGGAACACAATAGTGTTTTATTCTAGTGTAAATCACGACTAAACTAACATATTTTTGTCACTTACATGTTATACACTAACAGTCTGCGAAACAAAAGCGCGACGTAAAAGTTCTATAGCTTTGCGCGGAACATTCAAATGCTCGCTCCACAACACAAGGCACGAAACCAATAGACCAGTTTTCTCCAGGAGAGATCAAGACCCCGTCTGCAATCAAAACTGTTGAGACAACAGGACACAAAACGACGAACAAGGCGCAAAAGCACACCCAGTATTCTGGAAGGACACAGAAATCCACTCATCAGTCTTGGACTACAAAGACGCAGGCTGGTAGCGCTGCATGTGTACCAATCAAGGCAAAGAACACGACGCCTACGTGAACCATGCTGCTGGTGCTCCAAAGCCTTCACACCACGTTCATTCTTTGCAAATATACAAGCACTTTCGTCATCTGCACTTTCCACGTTTAGGGTGAACTTGTGTTTTTCAGTACGCAACAGTCAGCCTCGTCCACCAGAACTCCAGCACTTACCGGACTGCTGCATCCTCCTGTGAAGCTAAATTGTGTTAACGAAAACTTTCTGGGACATGGAACGATCTTCCCTTTTTAACAGTGTTCACTTCGAAGCCATGCATGTTCAATTTTCGTTTCTGTTCGTCTGACGCGACTTCTTTCGGGGGGAGGGGGAATCCTGTGACGTATGAAGTGATGGTAGATAGAAGCAGAGGAGGAAGAAGTCAGAATGGATTAAACATGGCGTATGAGTCAGGCCACGTCGCCCAGTCATCATAGCGTCATATATATATATATATATATATATATATATATATATATATATATATATATATATATATATATATATATATATATATATATATACACATATATATATATATATATATATATATATATATATATATTTATATATATATATATATATATATATATATATTGGCGAAAATAAGAACGAAATAGAATCATGCAGGATGTGGAAGTGGTTGGCAAGGTACGATGCAGTGATCATAGAATGGTACGGTCTCGAATTCGCCTAGACTTGAAGAAGGAACGACAGAAACTGATACGCAAGAAGCCAATCAATGAGCTAGCACTGAGAGGGAAAGTACAGGAATTCAGAGTGTCGCTGCAGAACAGGTACTCGGCTCTTAGTGAGGAAACATACCTTAGCGTAGATACAATGAATGATAATCTGACGAGTATTATTACGGAGTGTGCAGTGGAAGTTGGAGGCAGGGTAGTTAGACAGGACACTGCCAAGCTTTCCCAGGAAACGAAGAACCTAATTAAAGAGCGTCAAATCATGAAAGTGTCAAGTACAACAGACAAATAGAACTGGCAGCGCTTTCGAAGTTGATTAATAGACGTAAGGTATGCGATGTAAGAAGGTATAACATGGAGAGAATTGAACACGCTCTGAAAAACGAAGGAAGCATCAAAGAAGTGAAGGGGAAACTTGGGATAGGCGAAAGTCGGATATATGCACCAAAGGACAAAGAAGGCAAAATAACTACCAATATGGATAGGATAGTTAAAATAGCGGAGGAGTTTTACAGAGATCTGTACAGTAGCCGAGACAACCACGACCTTAATACTATAAGAACTAGCAGTAACCCAAATGACACCCCACGAGTAATGATGGAAGAAGTCAGAAAAGCTTTGGAGAGCATGCAAAGAGGCAAAGCTGCTGGTGATGATCAGGTAACATCAAATCTGCTGAAAGATGGAGGACAGATTGTGTTAGAAAACTAGCCACCCTGTTTACGAATTGTCTCCTGACGGGGAGAGTGCCAGAGTCTTGGAAGAACGCTAACATCATCTTAATACATAAGAAAGGAGACGACAAGGGCTTGAAGAATTACAGGCCGATCAGCTTGCTCTATGTAGTATAGAAGCTATTTACAAAGGTAATTGCTAACAGAGTAAAGAAAACATTAGAATTCAATCAACCAAAGGAACAAGCAGAATTTCGAACAGGCTACTCAACAATTGACCACATTCATACTACCAATCAGGTAATAGAGAAATGCTCAGAGTATAACCAACCACTATATATTGCCTTCATAGATTACGAGAAGGAATTTGATTCAGTAGAAATATCAGCCGTCATGCAGACACTGCGGAATCAGGGCGTAGATGAAGTATATATAAACATTCTGGAAGAAATCTACAGAGGAAAAACCACTACCATAGTGCTTCATAAAGAAAGCAACAGAATACCAATCAAGAAGGTTGTAAGGCAGGGGGACACAATCTCCCCACTGCTATTTACCGCGTGCTTACAAGAGGTCTTCAGAAGCCTTGAATGGGAGCAGTTAGGGATAAGACTTAATGGAGAATACCTTAGTAACCTGCGCTTCGCCGATAACATTGCATTGCTGAGTAAGTCAGGGGACGAATTGCAACTCATGATTACGGAGTTAGACAGGGAGAGCAGAAAAGTGGGTCTTAAAATTAATCTGCAGAAAGCGAAAGTAATGTACAACAACCTGGAAAAGGAGCAGCGCTTCGATATAGGTAATAGTGCACTTGAAGTTGTAAAGGACTATGTCTACTTAGGGCCGGTAATAACCGCCGAGCCGAACCACGAGATTGAAGTAACTAGAAAAATAAGAATGGGGTGGAGCACATTCGGCAAGCACTCTCAAATTATGACAGGTAGATTGCCACTATCCCTCAAGAGGAAGGTATATAACAGCTGTATCTTGCTGGTACTTAGCTACGGCGCAGAAACCTGGAGACTTACAAAGAGGGTTCAGCTTAAATTGAGGACGACGCAGCGAGCAATGGAAATAAAAATGGTAGGTATAACCTTAAGAGACAAGAAGAGAGCAGAGTGGATTAGGGGACAAACGGGGGTTAAGGATATCATAGTTGAAATAAAGAAGAAATGGACATGGGCCGGGCATGTAGCGCGTAGACAGGATAACCGCTGGTCATTAAGGGTAACTAACTGGATTCCCAGAGAAGGTAAGCTGGTTAGCGGGAGACAGAAGGTTAGGTGGGCAGATGAGATTAAGAAGTTTGCGGGTATAAATTGGCAGCAGGCACACGACCGGGTTAACTGGCGGAACATGGGAGAGGCCTTTGTCCTGCAGTGGACGTAGTCAGGCTGATGATATATATATATATATATATATATATATATATATATATATATATATATATATATATATATATATATATATATATATATATATATATTGTAACGAGGGCAGTGGGCATGGAGCTCGAATATAGAAAAGGAAGAAGACTTGCTGTGATCGCAGGCTTGCGTTCAGTTAGCCCTTGCGCTCAATAAAGCTTTCGTTCGCTGAGTCAACTCCTGCTGGTTCAACACCCCGTTTCAAGAGGTGGAAGTGCTGGGATACATCTGGTCCTCACCCTGGAGCTTCGTAGCCGCACACTCCAACCACCTTCTGCGATGACTGATCCGGGACCGTCTCAGGCCGCCACTCCAGCTCTCGCACCCATACCTGTCTTCTGCGCTGGCGCTCTCCGGCAGCGCGACCCCCCCATATTTGGTGGCACAGAGGACCAAGATGTGGACAACTGGATTGCCGAGTATGAACTGGTGAGCGCGTACAATAAGTGGAACGCAGCCGATAAGCTCACAAATGTGAATTTTTACCTGACCGACGTGGCGAAACCATGGTACAGAAATCATCGAAGTGATTTCAGTACGTGGTCGGAATTGGCAAAAACCCTCTCGGAAGTCTTTGGACGTCCTGCTGTCCGCCGCCTTCGTGCTGAACAGCGCTTGCGTGGCAGAGTACAGAGAACAGATGAGACTTTCACGAGCTACATCGAAGATGTGCTCTTCCTCTGCCAGCTCATCAACCCGACTCTGGATGAGGCAGGCAAGATAAAAAATTTAATGAAAGGAATCGACGATGGTGCATTCCAAATGCTTGCTGTGAAGTGTCCCCAGACAGTCGCCGAGGTGATTCAGCTCTGCCAAAGTTATGATGAGCTGCGTAGGCAACGTGCTTTCACACGTTGCGCTGCTCAAGACACCGCGGACCTTTCATCCCTCGACTATCGCCATGACACTGCCGACCACTCTGCTTTAATGCCACTCATAAAGCAATTCATACGCGAGGAGGTCGCCAGGCAGCTATCTATAATTACCAGAACTACCGAGCCGATGGCACCCTTATCGCCTTCGCTTCGTCAGGTCATTGAATCGCAAGTTGCCGAAGCATTGCCGCCAGCTCCGGCTCCACCATCTGTTACCGCACCACTAACGTATGCAGCCGCTGTTGCTCGGCCACGCGCTCCATCGTCTCCGGCTATCTACGAAGCAACTCGCCAGGTTTATTCGTCGACGCCACCTGCCCACCCGTTGACTGTCCCGTTTCTGGCTGTATACGAAACAACTCGGAACGTTTATATGAAGCCGCCGCCTGCACGACCGTTTCCGGTACCTTATTCGGCGACAAGTGCCCCTACCGTCAGCCAATGGCGCACTCCGGATAATCGGCCAATATGTTTTTCATGTGGCATCCCAGGCCACATAGCTCGTCACTGCCGCCGTCGCAGCTTCCCTTCTCATGACATTGCAGGGGCCTCACACTACATGCCCATTCAGCCGCGATATCCCGTTCCTGCCGATCCACCTCTAGACGTACGTACCGGTCGCCGACCATCCGGCTCAAGCCGTTCGCCTTCTCCTCGTCGCAGATCCATTTCTCCAATGTTACGTCGCAACAGCCCACCGCGAGGGGAAAACTGACGGGCGCAGTTCCAGAGGCAAGAACTGCGTTGGCAGCGAAAATTTCAAGACCTAACTGCTGTCCCCCGAACGAAATCGAACTCTATATTGATTGCATAAAGGTGCACGGACTTGTTGACACTGGAGCTGCCGTATCTGTAATTAGCGAGAAACTGTGCCGAAACTTGAAGAAAGTGACCACGCCACTTACCGACCTATCTTTGCAGACAGCTACGTCCCATCATATTCAGCCTTCAGCTGTGTGCACTGCACGAGTCGTCATTCAAGGTGCGATGTACGTCGTCTCATTTGTAGTTTTATTCCGTTCTTCGCATGACGTTATCCTTGGATGGGACTTTCTTTCGTCAAATTCTGCTTTGGTCGACTGTGCTCGTTCCGAACTCGCATTATCTGTGCCGTGCTATGACCCCGACGATGGCGCTTCGTGTAGAGTGTTTGCTGCTCCTGACGTTGACATTGCGCCTTTCTCAGCTGTCGTTGTCTCGGTGTCGTGTGCCTCCCCCCCGAAATCGCCTGTGTTGTTTATGCCATCGGTCCCATCTGCGTGCCGTCGAAATATCATGCTTCCGTTTGCCGTCGTCATTTTTCGCAATGGTCACGCTGCCATTTATGTGTGCAATCCCTCGGACAGCCCGTCATCCTTACTACGTGGAGAATGCCTGGGAAGCTACGAACCTTGCGAGTGCATTCTTCCGGCTACTATACCCGATTCAACGGTTTCACTCCCAATTTGTGCTGTCACTCCTACCAACGCGCCTAATGATGCTCTGGACGTATTCTCGGATGCCATTGACTCTGAGCTCGCACCAACTCAGCGCGAAGAGATTATAAATCTTCTTCTCCGCTTTCGTTCTTCATTCGATCGTGACCAGTCAGGCTTAAGCCGAACCTCTGCGGTCGTTCACCGTATTGACACCGGTCAACAAGCCCCACTAAGGCAGCGTCCGTACCGTGTGTCATCTGCTGAACGCCGTGTCATCGACGAACAAGTGGACGACATGTTGAAACGTGGCATCATCGTGCCCTCCAACAGTCCCTGGCCTTCACCGGTTGTTCTCGTCAAGAAAAAAAGACGGATCCATCCGGTTCTGCGTTGACTACCACCGACTCAACAAGATAACGCGCAAAGACGTATACCCTCTGCCGCGCATCGATGATGCTTTGGACTGCCTACAAGGAGCAGAGTTCTTTTCTTCATTAGATTTACGCTCCGGCTACTGGCAGGTGCCCATGGCAGAGGGTGACCGCCCGAAGACAGCCTTTGTAACACCGGATGGACTATATGAATTCACCGTTATGCCCTTTGGCCTCTGCAATGCGCCTGCCACTTTCGAAAGGATGATGGATACCGTCTTGTGAGGTCTGAAATGGAAAACGTGCCTCTGTTATTTGGATGACATTGTGGTATTTTCAAGCGACTTTGCGACCCACCTCAGCCGCCTCGAGCAAGTTCTTACGTGCCTTTCCACGGCGAGACTTCAACTTAATTTGAAGAAATGCCACTTCGGCGCTCGCAAGCTTGTAATTCTCGGCCATGTGGTTTCTAAGGACGGCATTCTCCCGGACCCTACGAAACTTAATGCAGTCGCGGCGTTCCCAAAGCCAACCACCGTCAAAGAGCTTCGAAGCTTCATCGGCCTATGTTCTTACTTCCGGCACTACGTCCGCAATTTCGCCTCCATTATCGCCCCCTTGACCAATCTTCTTGCCGGAAGGTCTGATTTGTCAGCGTGGTCGCAGGCGTGTGATGATGCATTTCAGAAACTCCGACGGCTTCTCACCACGCTTCCCATACTCCGACATTTCGATCCATCTGCTCCAACGGAGCTTCATACAGACGCTAGTGGTGTCGGACTAGGGGCCATACTGGCCCAACGCAAGGATGGCTTTGACGAGTACGTCGTTGCCTATGCCAGCCGCACCCTCAGTAAAGCCGAGAAGAATTACAGTGTAACTGAAAAGGAGTGCCTTGCCATTATTTGGGCAATTGGAAAATTTCGGCCTTATTTATGTGGACGTCCGTTTGATATTGTGACAGACCACCATGCGCTTTGCTGGTTATCTTCACTAAAAGATCCTAATGGTCGGCTCGCTCGTTGGGCATTGTGGTTACAGGAGTTCGATATCCGTGTTGTCTACCGTTCTGGCCGTAAGCATTCCGACGCCGATGCCCTGTCACGTTCGCCATTGGCTTTAGAACCTGTCGGCTCGCCTACCTCCACCAGTGCTGCCTTGGCCATCAGCATTTCGGACATGCCTTCCGAGCAACGCAAAGATGCTTGGATTTCTTCTCTTTTGGACTTGCTCTCAAACCGGACACCCGCTCCAGTTTCCAGGACGCTTCGCCGTCAAGCAGGACACTTCGCTATTCGGGATAACCTGCTCTACCGCCGAAACTACAGTTCGATGGGTCGTAAGTGGTTGCTCGTCATTCCCCGACATCTGCGCTCTGACATCTGTGCCACGTTCCACGATGATCCGCAATGTGGCCACGCTGGTGTGTTAAAAACATACACTCGCTTGCAGCTGCGGTACTACTGGCGCGGTGTGTACCGTTTCGTTCGCCGTTACGTAAGGTCTTGCCTTACGTGTCAGCGACGCAAAATGCCCACTCAGCATGCCACAGGTCCCTTGCAGCCGTTGCCATGTCCAGCACGAGCTTTCGATCGTGTCGGAATCGACCTTTACGGTCCGCTTCCCTATACTTCGAGTAGCAACCGCTGGGTCATTGTGGCTATCGACCACCTAACGCGGTACGCTGAAACAGCTGCGTTACCTTCTGCTACCGCAAAAGACTTTGCGTGTTTTATACTGCAAAACCTGGTTTTAAGGCATGGAGCACCTCGAGAGTTACTAAGCGACCGCGGCCGCGTTTTTCTCTCCGATGCTATCAAAGCGTTGTTGAGCGAGTGTCGCATCATACACCGCACTACCAAAGCCTATCATCCGCAAACTAATGGGATGACAGAGCGTTTTAATCGTACACTTGGGGATATGTTGGCCAAGTACGCTTCATCCGACCAGTCAAATTGGGATAGCATACTGCCTTTTGTGACATATGCTTACAACACTGCAACGCAAAGCACCACTGAATTTTCGCCTTTCTTTCTTCTTTATGGACGCGAGCCATCATCAACAATGGATACTATTCTTCCTTATCGACCGGACCCTTCAGAGATGACTACCGTTTCTCGAGCAGCAGCACACGCTGAAGAATGTCGGAAGCTTGCTCGTGCGTTCACGTCACATGACCAGACGCGCCAAAAACATCGCCACGACGCATCAGCCACGCCTGTGAGCTTTGCACCGAACTCACTGGTGTGGTTATGGATTCCTTCTACTCCTCCAGGACTCTCCCACAGGCTTTCGTCCAGGTACCATGGCCCTTATCGAGTTATACGCCAAACATCCCCTGTCAACTACCTGGTCGAGCCGCTGGATGCATCTCCGGACAAGCGCCGTCGGGGACAAGAAATTGTACACATTTCTCGGCTCAAGCCATACCATGACCCTTCTGTGTACACCTGTCCTTAGGTCGCCAGGATGGCTCCCTCATCGCCCGGGGGTGATTGTAACGAGGGCAGTGGGCATGGAGCTCGAATATAGAAAAGGAAGAAGACTTGCTGTGATCGCAGGCTTGCGTTCAGTTAGCCCTTGCGCTCAATAAAGCTTTCGTTCGCCGAGTCAACTCCTGCTGGTTCAACACCCCGTTTCAATATATATATATATATATATATATATATATATATATATATATATATATATATATATATATTTGACGCAGGAGACGTGATGGCTGTACGAGGAACCATTTATTTGTCTTCGTCTTCCTCCTTCTCTACCATTCCACCTCACCATTCTCGTGTGGTTCGTCCCACGCTTTCCCCCTCCCCCGAGAGAGACGTAGATGCAGGGGCGGATGATATCGTTTAAGTCTCCCGACATGAACGATGTCAGTTTGGCGACCAAGTGGAGTGACGCTGCGGTCGATCTCGTAGTTAATTGCCGAAATCTTGCGTATGATCGTATAGGGTCCTTCCATGATTGCGCTGACTTTGTCATGGTTCGGGTGCCAGGGTGTTTCATATAGAAAAAGTCCCCCACATGAAGATCTAATTGAAGGAACTTCTTGTAATGCATGATCTTGTTTTTCTCGTGATTTGCTACTGAATTGCAGACAGCGTTTGTACGAGCTTCCTGCAGATTTTTGGTAACGCCTGAATTAAGATAGAGATACGATGGTGTGCCATACATAATAAAGCAGGGTGGGTAGCCTGTGACTTCATGAGGTGTTCTATTGTACTCTTCGACAACGTCCTAGAGGAGACGCGGCCACGGTTTTCGGGTTTCGTCGTTGATATTCCATTGGAGGCGAGTAACGATCGTCAGATTAGTGCGCTCATTTAGGCCATTACACTGCGGGCGTTCGGAGCTTGTTAAAAGCTAGTGAATGTTGTTGTGCTTGAGGAACTGCTTAAGTTTGCCGGCAGTGATTCCTGTGCTGCGGTCGGAAAGGAACTTTCTAGGCTTTCCAGCAGCGAAGATACTTTTCAGGCTTGAGAAGTACGCGTCGCAATTCTCATTCTTGTGTGCGAAAGCCCAGACATAACGGGTGGCATGATCAACGTAGTGAATGAATCTTTTGGATGAGCCGCAGTTGCCAAAACCTCCGATAGTGCCCATGGCCAGAAGATCAAATGGTTGGTCCACTAGTGGCAAAGACTCAGGGGAGCCAAATCGTTTGGTCTTCAGTTTCTTGCAGCGCTGGCAAGTATCGCAGTGGCGTATGTACTCGCTCACGTCGGTGATGATGTCGGGCCAATAGTGCTGTGGAGAGAGAAGCCGCAACGTCTTCTTTACCCCGACATGGCCGAAAGCGTCATGAGCTTTTTGCAGACGAGAAGACTGGAGGGCAAAAGGCACATAGACTTTTCGTATTCCTCTGTGTGTCACCATACTCAGTCGGTTCTCAATGGTATGTTTTCCGGATGGGTTGTTGTTGTGATGCTCTCGCCGTTGCTCAGCAGATAGGAGTTCAACTACCGGGCTTCGAGATAGTGCATCAGCTTCAATGTTGTCAATGCCCTTTTGGTGTTTGATGTTCACGTCGTACATGGAGAGTTTCAAGGACCACCGGAAACGTTGGCCTCGGGGATTATTGATGCTTTTAAGCCATTGCAACGCTGCGTGATCTGTGATCACAGTGAAAGGTTTTCCGTGTAGATAGCAGTGCCATTGATTAATGGCGTCAATAATTGCCAAACATTTCAGTTCTGTGATGGCGTAATTCATTTCGTGTTTTAGTAACTTCCGTGAATGGTATGTAATTGGGTGTTCTCTACCTTCATCATCAGCCTGCTTCAAGATGGCACCGATGCATCTGTTGGATGCATAGCAGTATAGCACACAAGGCTTAGTGGCATCGTAGATGTTAAGGATTGGCTCTTCTGTCACGCATTTCTTGAGCTGAGTGAAAGCCAGTTCACACTCCGAATCCCAGTTCCAGGGGGCGTCTTTGCTGAGCAGGCGCGTCAGTGGGTGAGTGATTTGACTGAAGTAGTCGGTGTATCGACGGTACACATTGACAGTGCCGAGAAAACGCTGAAGCTCTTTAGGGCGAGATGGTTTCGGAAACCGAAGGATTGCGTCCACGTTGCCTTGTTTTGGAGTGACGGTGCCTTGCGAAACCTTGTGTCCCAAGTACTCAATGGAGGTTCGAGTGAATTGACATTTCTTTAATTTCAGCATGACGCCTTCGCTTTTGAAAGCTTTCAAAACGCCCTCCACATGCCTCAGATGGTCTGCAAACGTGTCAGAGTAGATGACAATGTCATCGAAGTAATTCGTGACGTTCTGCAAATGGTGTTTTGCTAATATGAATTTGACATCCCGTTCGAAGGTGGCCGGAGCATTTCGAAGACCAAAAGGCATGACGAGCCACTCGTAGTGACCGGTACGTGTGACAAACGCCGTTTTCGGAATATCAGGGTGAATCTTCACATGCCAGTAACTTGACGTTAGGTCTAACGTCGAGAAGTACGTAAATTTCCCCAGAGAATCAAGAATGTCATCAATACGAGGGATGGGCTGATAATCAGGCACCATCAGTTCGTTCAGTTTGTGGTAGTCGATCCAGAAGCGCGTGCGTACTTCCCCTTTTTTCTCTGCCAGAAGTGCTGGTGCAGCGTATGGGGAGGTAGATAGTCGTATGACACCTTGCTTGAGAAGCTCGTTGATCTGTCTGTCTATTTCAACACTGTCGGTTTCTGAGCATCGATAGGGAGCTTTACGATTGGGAGCATTGTTGGTGAGATGAATGCGATGCATTTCGCCATTTATGCACCCAATGTCTTGTCTGTGACTTGGAAAAAATGTCATCGTACTTGCGGATAAGATGCTTCAAAGTCAACTGTTAGGTTTTATTCAGGTGTAGTACATTGCAAACTTCAACACCTTGCAAAGACGCGCCCATGTTAGCCGTGGTGAGGTTTTGTGTACGAGAATGGAGGATGTCTTTCTCTTGGCGTAGAGTCACAGTGTCAAGGTCCAGCGACAAGTTATAGAGGCAAACACTATCCAAGCCGAGAAGTAAGTTGCTCTTCATGCCAGGTAGATCATGAGCCTGAATTTCTCTTGTCACTTTTTCTATCTGTAACTTTAGATTAACGCGGCCCAAAGTTTTTGGTAGATGATGTGACTTGTTGAACTGAGATGCATGAGTTTCTAATTATTTGCAGGAGAAGTGCCTTCAGCACTGCTTTGCTGATACAGGTAATTGTAGCTCCGGTATCAAGAGTAGCGCTGACAGGGTACCCGTTCATGAGGGCAAAACTGAATTACATGAACTCTGGGTCACCCTCCTCGTTTCCCTTGTTGGTGGAGAGGGCGGAAATGCTTGCGCGTCGTGAGCATTCATTATGCCAGTGCATCTGTCGGGGTAACCATCCATCGCGCAGTGTTTGCACTCACGCACAGGTGTCCGTACTGGGGTATTACGTGGACGCTGACTAGTTCTGTCACTTGTTACGTTAATCTGTTTATTCCGAGCTCGTGGAAAGCGATGTAACTTCACTCTCTGCATGGTTGACTCTACACGAAGTGCAACTGTAAGCCATGCCTCTGGTGTAGACGAGGTAAGCCCAGCAAGCGCCGTCTCCTTATGCGCAGGAAGGCCGTCCATGAGCCCTGATATAAGGTGCGTGTGCTTTGGGTTGGTGAGGCGTCCGAGATACATTTTTTCATTAAAGTATTCCTTCAAGCTCTGGCCTGTTCGCAACCGGCAATGAATGAATTGGCGAAAAGGATCCACGACGCCGCTCGTAAAGCGTTCCTTCATGCGTTCACATAAGCTCTCCGAAGACGCGTCTGTGTCAAAAACCTCGGTGAGAAACCATCAGAAAGCCTCACCTTAGAGGTAATCGGAGAAGTAGCACAGCTTGTCTCGCTCCGTCCGTGCTGCGGCCGCAGTCCTGACCTCAAAGAGCCGGAGCCACTTGTCAAAGGGGACGTCCGTAGATGCTCCCGAGTACTTCGCGATGTTGATGACTTTCTTGGATGTCAGCAAGATGAAGGGCACGGTAGATCCTGTCGCCTAGTGTGACGCAGGAGATGTGATGGCTGTACGATGAACCATTATTTGTCTTCGTCTTCCTCCTTCTTTACCATTCTACCACACCGTTCTCGTGTGGTTCGTCACACACACACACACACACACACACACACATATATATATATATATATATATATATATATATATATATATATATATATATATATATATATATATATATATATTGCAAACCGCCAGAGCCAGGAGGCACCATCGGGTCGGGAACAATGCGTTAGTGCAAGGAAGAATACACAGACCGCAGACAACCTAAAAGTGCATAGGAGAAAAGGGAGAGAGATAGAGGGGGATGGTGAATAAAGAGTGAAAGGGTGCGCCTGGGGGAGCCCACTTTATATTCTACTTTTTTTCTCTTTTTTTCTTCTCTTTTTCAGCAGTCTGAATCTTAACGTTTTACATATACAAACGCGCATGAAAGTATGCTTGTAGTTTTCCGACAGCACCAAGAAGGCATGACTGCCGCAGCAAATGCGTGTTTTACTGTCAGCATGCATATAGAATTCACGCCATCACTTGGTTTTGCTGACATCGAAATGCGGCCGTTCACCATCGACACGCACTCACTGGAAGACATTGTCTTTGACGACCTAAACTGCTTGGTCTCGCAAAGGTTGTCCATTAGTCGCTATCGGTTCCGGTGAGATTCACAACGTGAAAACGTTCTTAAAATCTTTCTAAACCTTGGAAGCAATTCAAGGATGATGCTGCGAATTCGGGGCGACAAAACAACAGCGTGTGCAAGGCGTGTGAACTTGCTCACAAAGCGCAATCAGAAGACGGGAGGGGGGGGGGCAAGCGACCGGATTTTGCTAGAAAAGCGGCGAAACACGCACTGCGAAGCACCACCTGGCCCAGGTCGGGAGGCATATAGTATGGTTGATCGTTCGCGGACCGTTAGGGATCTCCAGAATCATCTTGCGCACTGGCGCTCGAATGGGCTTGTCACGTGGTATGTTTTGCATTTCGCGGGCATTCGCTTAGGAAAGCACTTGAAATTAACCAATATAAAGCTCGTAACTATCTAATGTGACGCTTTGCACACCAATAAAAAACTTTCTTATTGGAACATCTGGCCCATCTTCTTTGCTGAAAAAGTTAGTTATTAACCCAACTAGGGATTTAATCAGAACACATAGATGAGACTGACTTATTCCAGGCAACAGTCAGCAGCATGCATTAGATCCTGTCGTCATTGTGTGTGTCGGCCAGTTTTTAAACTCTACCTTAAAATAGCTGGGTTACACAGTATATGCGAAACAAAACTACCGTTTGATCGCATGCCGCATGACAACACTTTTCCAGTGAAGGTACCGAAATTGCTTGTTCTTGAAAGCTGTCAAAGACAAAGAACATTTTCCTGGAGTAAAAAGACAGTGATTTCGTCACATACTAATCAACCTTACTTCGAAAAGCTTTATAAGGTCAGATCGAAGCATCTGCACTAATTGATGAAGCTTCGTTGTCAATGGAATATAAGACTGCTCCACAATATTGTCCTTGTCAGAGCACACCATCGGTAACGTTACAACATTTCAACATTAATTCTAAGTTAAACAAGAGATGAACATTTCATTGCTGCTATGTGGATGCATCATCGTCGGTACGTACAGGCTAAGTCCTATGAAATCTGCTTCCAGATATCTACACTGATAGAATAGGTGTTATGGTTTGCCTTCGAAAGCATATCTGATAAGACGATGCAATCCTGTACGTTCTCGCTGGCTGCGTTGAATTCATTCGTTAAGTCTACGGCATAAAAGGCGTTTTAGCTAAGCTGAGCCAATGAGTAAAAATAAATTATGACTTTGCATACAGCACTGACGCAGTTATTTCAAACGGTACTCCTCACGACATCTATTAGCACAGCTTAGGATAAATAATTAACACATATTTATTAACATCAACTATTGTATTTATTTACCACACACTGTCTCTTGTGCTACAGTAACATCGTGTAGTTTATTTCAATCAACAATACTTCTAAGAAGGAAAAGAACTGATACAGTTTTTTTTTTCATATAAGTGAATAAGTTATAGTGAGAGAAAGGCTTTTTCAGGTAGAAAAATTGAATTAGACATTTTTATGAATTTCAATCATGACTCTGTCAAGAACTCTTCGATAGATAAAATCCACAGACAAATTTGCTACTCCCTGAAACAAATTTCAGTAGCTAATAGCAACAAAGAATTTAATCAATGCAGACTCCCGGTAACATTATTAGTAAAACACGCCCAAACGGCTAAGAATGCTGTTTGCGTATGCCTACTCTTCCATTACCCCGGGCTTGCTTTCCACCGCGGCCTACCAGCTACTATAGTCAAGCACAACTGTTTCCCGAGATGCTGCAATACAGTGCGGTTGATATGCCCGCTTCGAATCATCGCATGCTAACGAGCACGCGACAAATTATTCGACGCTCGGCGGCGATAATGTTGGGTTTGAGGTGAACACTGTAAAAAACGAATAAAAAATCACAGCATATCCACAGAATGAATGATGATAAGTGGGACGAAGCGTCCATCAATCCCTCCGTACTTCCAACCGTGCGTCCGTACGGGCATCCGTGCGTCAGTCCATCCGTACGTGCACCTATTCGTGCGTCCATTCATGCGTCCGTCCGTGCATCCGTCTTTGCGTGCGTCCGTCCATCCGTGTGTCTGTCTCTCTCTCTGTCTGTCTGTCCACCTAGTAAACACTTTAGGTACCGCAATTTCGCTCCGTCCATGCGTCCGTCTGGGCATGCATTCATTCTTCCATCCGTCCGTCTGTCTATCTGTCTGTGCGTCTGCTTATCTGTCTCTTCGTCCGTGCTTCCATACGTTCATCTATTGAACATTTCAAGTACCACCATCTTGCTCCCTCCGTGCGTCCGTCATGCATGCGTTCGTTCGTCCATACAACCGTGGGTCTATTTGTTTGTGCGTCTGCTTGTCTGTCCGTCCGTCCGTGCGTCCATCCATCTATCTAGTGGACACTTCAAGTACCGTCAACTCACAATTTTATCATATATTCTTCATATACAAGTACCACCATCCAGCAGACAATCCAAGAGGTAAACGATAGTGTGTACCACATTTCTGCTGCCAGCGCTTTGTTAACACTGAATACGTGATAACGACGCTGTGCTGTGTTTTTCGTAACATGTGGACATGCAGAAATGTGCCTGAGGGCATGTATGTGCCGCCGGTATGCGGGTATGTGGAGGGCACGGGGTACGCACTACAATCACGGGGCACGCAGAAGCCTCGCCATAAGAGCTTCGCTCTTAGAAGGGTGTTCTTTTTTTCCACAAAAACAATCATATTCTTCTTTGCTTGCGCTTTCTTTCTTAAAACTCAACACTGTCCGAGTGTTCAAGAGAAATCAATGCAATGCCCATAACGCGCATGTCGTTGGTGACCTGAAAGTACCAAGCACACGGTGATTGTGCAAGCAAATGAATTCAATAACTATTGCGATTATTGTTGTGGAACAAAAATGCCATTTTTCCCCTTTCTTCGAGTGAACCAGCCCAGACAATCTAAGTGATGCTATTACCAAGTGCTACCGCCACTCGACACCAGGGGGAAAAAATGCCATGTCCCTGTTACAGTGGGAATCGATGGTATGCGAAGCATTAAGAAGGAAGGTTGATAGGTCACTTTAAAATTAGCGCAACGTTACGAGGTGGAGGTAAATTATGCCGTACATGACTTCCGTTTCATAAATATCATGTTTGGATGTGTCGTTTACCTTCGTCATTTATTCACGTTACGTGATACCAAACTTAATATATGTGGAGCTACTTTGTCATTTATTGACGTCACGTAACACCAAATTCGCCATAGGTGGAGTTGGTGAAACGGCCGTGAGCGCATCATGAAAGACCCAATATACTTCAACGTAACGTTGACGCGCACGCACGCTGGTCACAGCGATGCTACGTTGGCAACACGTGAGCATTCTATAGTCTAACGCCAGGCGCAACTGGCACAACCAGTGTCCGTTGGCGCGGACTCACTATAGTGCGGTCGATGGCAACCGGCGGGAAATACAACATGCAGCGTTTCGCGCTGATGCATTACCCAGACAGCACTGCGTCTGCCTCTTTTTGTGACGGAAGGATGTCAGACGCGCTCAATCTCACATTTGTCAAAGCAACGCAGAGCGGCGCGCACCTGCAAGTATATGGTTAGGCCAGCGTCAGGCGTGGCAGAAGCACTTTGGCGCGACGAAACAAACGTCGGCACGCACGCGTGCCGGTTCACGTCGAAATGTTTTGGCGTCTTGACTGTGGCATGTAGGGATGTTCTCACATGACACGCACCTTGTGATTATCATGTTTGCACCAGTCACATACCTTCGTCATCCATTGACGTCACGTAATACGCAATTTGGCAAATGTAAAGCTACCCAAACCGCCGCGAGCGCATTATGAGTGTGGCAATGTAGTAATGTTGTTACATGACACGCATCTCATGATTGTCATTTTTGGATGTGTCCGTTACCTATGTCGTCTGTTCGCGTCACGTAATACCGAGTTTGGTTAATGTGGAGCGAGGGAAACGGCCGCGAGCACCTCATGAACGTAGCATGTAGTAATGTTGTCACATAACACGCATCTCATGGTTATCACGTTTGCACCACTCGCATATCTTCGTCATTCATTCATGTACCTCAATACCAAATTTAGTATATGTGACGTTCGCGAAATGGCCGCGAGCGCATCATGAGCATGGCATGTAGGCAAAATGTGACATGACACACGTGTCATGACTTCCAGTTTATGGTATGTCGCTTGTGTTCACCGAGCAATTATTGAAACATGTCATTTGAAGAAAACCACCGCATGAACAGTAGGACCATGAAATGTAAATCATGACATTCATGACATACATGCGACTTTCATGTTATGACTAGACAAATATGCTTGTCATAGAGTCATGTTATGCCATACCAAGTTTGGTATTGATACGTTTATCGAAACGGCCAGGAAAGCTAAATGTCCTAGGCGGCTAGACAAATAGATAGGTAGATAGATAGATACGCTCACAGTTGCCGAAGTTAGCTAAAAAAATTCGCAGATCCCACGTACAGTGGGAATCGATAATATGCGAAGCACCATGGAGAAATGTTGATATGTCACTTTAAAATCAGCACAACGTTACGAGGTGGAGGTAAATGATGCCGTACATGACTTTCGTGTAATGATTGTCATGCTTGGATGTGTCTTTTACTTTCGTCATCTATTTACGTTATGTGATACCAAGTTTAGCATATCTGGAGACTATCGAAATGGCCGCGATCATGCTATAAGCGTGGTATGTTGTCATGTTCTTACAAGGCACGCGTGTCAGGATTATCACGTTTGCATCAGTAATATTTTCGTCATCCATTGACGACACGTAACACCAAATTTGGTATATGTGGAGCTAGCAAAACGGCTATGAGCGCATCATATGGCCCAATATACTCCAATGTAGTGTTGGCGCACGTGGACACTCGGCACAACGACGCTACATTAGAAAAACGTGGGCACTCTATAGTCTGACGCCAAGCGCAACCAGCGTCCGTCCGCGCGGCCCGACGGAAACAGGCGCGAAATGCCACATGCTGCATTTCGCGCATATTCCTTAACCAGACAACACTGCGTCTCTCTCTTTTCGTGACGGAGGAACGCCGGACAAGCTGAAACGTGCATGCGTCGAAGCAACGCAGCGCGGCACGCGCCTTTGAGTATAAGGCCGTACCAGCGCCAGGTGTGGCAACGCCAGTGTGACGCGACGAAATGAACGCTGGTGAGCACGCGCACCGCATCACGTCGAAATGTATTGGCGCCTTGACTGTGGTGTGTAGTCATATTGCCACAGGACACGCCTCTCATGATTAGTATGTTTGCACCAGTCATATACCATCGTCTTCTATTGGCGTCACGTAATACCAAATTTGGCATGCGTGAAGCTAGTGAAACGGCCGCGAGCGCATCATCAGTGTGGCATGTACTCTTGTTGTTACATGACACGCATGTCGCGATTATCATGTTTGGATTTGTCATTTACCTTTTCATCTGTTCGCGTTGCATAACACCGAGTTTCGTACATGTGAAGCTATTGAAATGGCCACGAGCTTATCATGAACGTAGCATGTGGTCATGTTGTTACATGACATGCATCTCACGTTTATTATGTTTGTACCAGTATCATACCATCGTCATTCTACAGGTCCCGTAATACCGAATTCGGTGTATGTGAAGCAAGTGAAACGACCGCGAGCGCATCATTAGTGTGGCTGTAGTCATGTTCCACGACACGCGTTTCATGATTATCATGTTTGCACCTGTAACCTTCGTCATTCATTCACGTCACCTAATACCACATTTGGTGTATGTGAAGTTAGCGAAATGACTGCGAGAGTACTATGAGCGTGGCACGTAGTCATGAATCATGACTTACATGACATGCATGTCATGATTTCTACGCTAGGGTCTTTCACTTGTGTTCGCCATGCAGTCATGTCATAGCATGGCGATTTCGCAACATGTCATGTGAACAAAAGCACCACAACAGCCGCAAGACATTGAAATATAAATCATGGCAATAATGACTTGACATAGATGCCATGATAGTAGTGTTATGACTATTCAATTATGCTCGCCATACAGTCTTGTTATGTCGCATCAAATGAGGTATTGATACCATTAGCGAAACGGCCAGGAGAGCTAAAAGTCACAGATTAGATAGATAGATAGATAGATAGATAGATAGATAGATAGATAGATAGATAGATAGATAGATAGATAGATAGATAGATAGATAGATAGATAGATAGATAGATAGATAGATAGATAGATAGATAGATAGATAGATAGATAGATAGATAGATAGATAGATAGATAGATAGATAGATAGATAGATAGATAGATAGATAGATAGATAGATAGATAGATAGATACGCTCAAAGTTGCCGAAGCTCGCTAAGAAATGCTTCGCATTTGAAATCCAGACTGTCGACGCTATCGTTACTAGATGGCTGTCGCTCTCCTCATGGTGTGCGGCCTGCAGTTGCTGCTCAATGCTCATAGCACTGTCAAGAAAGCAGGGCAATGATGCCTCCGCTGAGCCTTCTAACTCCTGTTTGCTCTCACAATAAACACTTTTATTTGGGCATACATAACGAGCCCACGTACACAGCACTGCCACGGGAGAGAACTGCGCATGTGCAGTACGTAACGTATCGATTCAAGAGATGCACGCGTACACCCGAAACAAGACGCTGCGTATGTGCCGCACCGCTTACTGCGTTACGTTCTTACGAGACCTCGAAGAAGCCAGAACACGAGTATAAAAGTGGCAGCAATGGCGTTCGACACATACAGCAACAGCGGACCTGATGCAAGGCATGTCACTGTACTTCACAATAAAAGGCAATGTTTTTTAGGGGGAAGCTTCTTATAGCAGCACCTGTTCGTCTCTCGCAGCCGTTGTAGTATGTAACAAGTATATCATTTTGACCTCCAAGGTGGTGCCGGTGAGAGATTTCTGTGCATTGTTGAACAATAAAAAATAGTGCTCAATAAACATGCCAATGGCTGCTAATGGGTAACGAGAGACAGGAATGTTCGGCTTTTAGTTAACGCGCACGCCGCGATCCTCATTAGCAGCTACTGACATGTACATTGAGCACTATCTGACAAGAAAGGGTTGCTACGTTATACTCCCTGGGCGTAATCTCGTTGGTTTTAGAAAGGTTCTGCGAGCGTTGGGCCGCAGTGCCATGAATAAAGTGAAATAGTATATACCACGAACTCGGGTTGGTTAAAGGTGGGAAGCAGAAACGAAGCGCAAGCCGTAAAAAGTGTGCTTGTGCCTCCTCTCGTTCAGTGCTCGAACTTCCGCTGGATGGCGGTGCTTCTATACGAGGAATATATGATGAAAAGATTCGAGATGGTGGTACTTGAAGTGTTGATAGGGGGATGAACAGACACACAGACAGATGCATTGACGGACGCATGAATGGACACAGGGGCGGATGCATGGACGAACGCAGGGACGGACGCACGAACAGACGCAGGCACGGACGGACGGATGGACGCATAGACAGATGAAGGAGCGGATGCATGGATGAAAGCAGGGACGGACGCACAGATGAACGTGCGGACGCACGAACAGTTGCACGGGCGGCCACACAGACGTACGCATGGATGGACGGAAGCAAGAACGAATAAACGGACGTATGCTTCGGCCCACTATCTAACATTAACTCCGTGGATATGCTGCCATTTTTTTACCAGACAAGGTACATTCAAGCGGCGCATTCCGACATCCTGATGATTCAGAAGAAATAGCCTGGAGTCGCAAGAAAATCCCCAAGAATCGCCTTCGATAAGTTGTGTGCGGGAACCCGTCTTTTTCGTTGAAGCCTCTCGGCGAACGAACCCGTAACGAATATGGCAGCTTGGAACGAGCTTCTACCCCTGGTGCAACTTAACACGGCTTGAACGTTGTGCGAGCGTTCAGTCCTTAATTGTGTCGGTAGTAAGCGTATACCATGAATACCTGGAACGCGAGCACTTGCTGCAGGGTACGCTATGCCTCAGCGTAGCAGTGCTGGATAGAATGCTGGGGTTGATCCAGTGTGGCCGTGCCCGATCAGACGCATCGCGCAGCCAAGTTCAATACAGCAAAGGTGAACGTGCGCATTCAGTGCATTTACCAGCGATGCTAAAAATCTACACAGCGAATGCCATGGCCTGACTTGTACGCTGGTGGTCCTGGCCGTCATGTTGTTTTTTGTGCAGATCACAGAGGCCACGAGGCCACGTTAATACTGAGACTTAGCGTACTTCTAGGGTGGGTGGCGCTGATAAGCAATCTAAATCGTTGCATCTTGAATACTACTTATCTAATTGAGTGCAGCGCATCAAGGTACGTTGAACTAAAAGTGTTGTTGCACGCTTCACTTGCAGTGTACACAAGGCAATTTTCACAGCCTACGCACCTTCGCCATACGCCCAACTAAAAGTGGCTACTCATAGACATAGGCATAGAGCTGGAGCACCTTCGAGCCTTACGACGACGAGTTGAAAAAAGGTACCAGCGCACGAAGGACATAGAAGATATACAGACTGCTAGACGTATGCAGAAGAAGATCCAACGTCGGTTGGACTAGCTGGAATTCTCACGCTCGATTACTTTCTGCGAGTAACTCAACCCTTGTAAGCCTTTATCACAATTATGGAGGACGGTACAAGGTTTACGGTCATACCCCATTCAGAGGTCACCATTCAAGGCCTTAGCCTTTTACCGAAATTGACTAGATGTTGACGTTGCTGAAGAGTTCTGCGCCGGATAATCAGGGCAAACTACGGCACTTAACAGCTCACAACTTCCGAGCAGTTGTCCGCCACCATGTGATTCCTGTATGCTCCTCCTATTCGCAATTCAGGAGCATAAGGCAGCACTCGCTTCGTGCAAACGTACCTCCACACCATGAACTGACGGAATCTCCTACAGAGCCCTGTGTTATCTGGGTGAGCGCGCTAGAATAGCTCTGCTTCAACTATATAATGATTGTTGGCTAGAGGGCACCTTCTCCCTAACTCGAGTGCGTCAAGAAAACAAAAATGCAATTAAATGGGCTAGGTGACGGCCCTATCACTTGAAATTAAACTTCCCGCATAAACAGCCACTTGTTCTTTGTACACACAGCTCTCCATTACTTTCACCATGAACACTGTAATGATACCTTCTCAGGAACCTTGACGATGTCCAAGACCTTTTACACGAACACTCACCAAAAGTGCTGTGTGTACAAGAAACACACCTAAACCCAAAACACACCAACGTTTCACGTAAATACGCTACTTTCCGAAAGGACCGTGATGATGCCATGAGATCATCCGCAAGTGTTGCCATTATAGTGATCAAGGGATTGCATGCACACACTTTCAACTCCTAACATTCCTTGAGGCACTGGCTATTCAAGCCATGCTTTTCACAAACTGATCACAATTTGCACTCTTCGCGTACTTCCAAGCTATCACCTCCAAAATCAAGATTTCCAGTCTCTAATCGATGAACTTCTGGAACCTTTTGTTCTCCTTAGAGACTTGAAAGTGCATCGTTGTGACGCCCGAGGTTGATTGATTGAACAGTTTCTTCTCTTTTCCAGCGCGTGTCTCCTGAATCGAAAAAAAACAAACCTATTAAAACCTCGCCAACAATACCTATTACTCCATAGACCCAAGCATAGTATCTCCATTGCTTGTGCCTCTACTTCACTGGAAAGTCATCACTAATTCCTACGGAAGTGACCATTCTCTCGTAGTATTGAGTACACCTAAATACCTGAATGCCAGCCACAGGTTCCCGAATGGCTATCAAGCAAAGCCGACTTGGAACAATTTTATACCATCCAACATTTAGGTTGGCGCAGCATATAAACTACTTCTGTCAACTACTTCACAGCATTTCTGATTGATGCAGCAACAAAACGCATCCCAGAAATGAATGGCCACCCTGGAAAAGGACGTGTGCCGTGGTGAAACTATGAGTGCCGAAATGCGCGCAAGCAGCAAAACGAAGCCTGGAGGTTGCTTCAGAACTCACCGAGAGCCCAAAAAATTTTGACATATTTAAGAAAATGAAGTCTCAGGCCAGGAGAACGCGTCGGCAGACCAGAAGAGAAAGTTGGCAGAAGTTTTCATCAGGAATCAATTCTTATTCACAGGAAGCAAAAGTCTGGAACAAGGTTGGTAGGGTAGCAGGAAGGCAAGTACACACACTCCCTCTTGTAAACACACAAGGTGACACCTTGGAAGATCAGGCAAACTTCCTCGGTGCACACTTCGAACAGGTGTCCAGCTCGTCTCGCTATACTCATGCTTTCCAAAAATACAAAACAAAAATAGAAAAGCAAGAACTCCAATACAAATGTACAAAACACGAGGCGTACAAGCAAGCTTTCAGCCTAGCTGAGCTCCAAACATCACTGAACTCCTGCAGTGATTCCACTCCATGTTTTGACTGTGCGGTTTACGCATTGTTAAAAAGCCTACCAATCGAAACGAAAAAAACCTTACTTTGTGTGCACAATGCTATTTGGTTCTCAGGCGCTGTCCATACTTCCTGGGAAGAGGCTATTGCTATATATATTGCCATTTTGAAACAGCGCAAGGACCCTTCTTCTGTTTCGAGTTAAGGGTATATTGCGTTTAAAAGCTGCCTGTGCAAACTTCTCGAAAAATTGATAAACTGCAGACTTGTACATTTTCTTGAAACAAACAATTTCCTCGACCAATTCCAGTGCGGGTTTCGAGAGGGTAGGTCCACCACCGACCACCTTGTTCGTATCGAGCCGCACATCAGAGATGCTTTCGTCCACAGTCAACACTTACTTTCAGTGTTCCTCGACATCGAAAAGGCTTTTGATACAACATGGTGCTTTGCAATATTAAAAGACCGGTCACACGTTGGCATGCATGGCAGAATGCTTACTATTATCGAAAGTTACTTGCAATACCGGACATTCCGCGTTCGAGTAGGCAGCGCTCTTTTTCAAACATTTGTCCAAGAAAATTGCATGTCGCAAGGTGGTGCGTTTAGTTGCACACTTTTTATTATAAGAATGAATTCCTTGCGCTTGTCCCTTCCTCACAATACGTTTTATTGTAGATATGTACACGTGGTCCAGCTTCGTTTTAAGTCTAATAATCTGGCTATGTGTGAGTGGCAGGTTCAGGTTGGCTTGAAGAAAGTCTCCGATTGGGCAGAAGAAAACGGGTTTCGACTGAATGCACAGAAAAGTACGTGTGTCCTTTTTTCCAGAAAAAGAGACATTCAATCGGAACCCGATATTCAACTGCATGGGCAACATCTTTATGTAAATACTGGACACAAATTCTTAGCCCTAATCTTGGACACAAAGCTAGCCTTCATACCACACTTAAAATATTTAAAAAACAAGTGAACGTTCTAAAAGTGTTGTCTCGCACTACGTGGGGAAGCGACAACAAGTATTTAGTGAATTTGTATAAAAGCCTCGTACGTACCCGCGTAGACCATGGGGCAATAGCATACCACAAGTTTATTCCGCACTAGCGCCGTAGAAAGCCTGTACGCGGAATCGAACCAATGGTCGCTGCACCTACAGAAATGTTATACGTCCTTTAAATATTATCTCAATGTAAACGCAGACAAGGATCACCTATCACATTCCACAATAATCGCATGTCAAGCCTTGCTGTGTTTGAGAAACAGCCTTTTATGAGACAGCTCTACTCACTCCATGTGAGAGGCCTAGCGAAGGAAACCGGTGTGCCACTTTAAAGCCGTTTGATGGCTCCCACAGTATGCCTGCCACCATGGCAGGCAATGGCAGGTGATAGATTGCGGCGTGTCTTTCTTGGAGGTTACGAAGCATGCACCAATTGCACATATCCAGATATACTTCCTAGAACTACAACACAAAATAGACATGTCCTGAGTTCTTTACGGATGCTTCAAAGTCCGATACTGTAAACATCCTTCTTAGCAATTTATAAGTGTCAGGTTCTGTAAGATAGCTTCGCAGGCACATTCTGGGTTTCTGCAATTTCATGAGCCTTGTGTGTATGTGACAAGGGTGTCTTCGCCCGAAGAGCGCCATATTTACACTGCTCAATGCACACTTCACTGCAGCGCAAATTAAGTGGAACAAGACACAAGCAATACGTATACAAGTGCAATCTCTTGAATTTTCACTTGAACTTAACCGGAACAATAACTAGAACACACTGTTAACACGGCCTTCCCCTCTTTACTGAGTTCCAGACAAGAACAATGAACATAAAGGAAACAAAACGAACGTTCCACATAGGATCCACTTATATGTCGCGTTGCACTTATTACCAGTTCTGATCCAAATAATATGATGTGGATCACGTTTTTAGCTGGAACATATATGGAACCAGCTTAAGAGTGTACCGAGGCCCGTATGGCACATTATGCCCATTTTGTGACGCCCTAATTCAAGATGTAGCTGCCTAACACCTAATGTGGGCTTGCAATGGCCTACAATCACGTCGTCGCCATCACCTTCGTGCAACAGGTGTCAAGCCTGGCCAAGCACACGGCTTTGACCACTGGCTTCGTAGACCACACTACCGTTTTCTATTAGACTTCGTACATGAAGAAAACTTGTACGTGTATTTTTAAATAAATATCATGTCTAGGCGCAGACTTTCGAAATAAAAAAACTCGCATAAAACAACTCGATGTTTCATTTCATAGATGGAGCTACCACCAAAAACACCTGTCAGATTTGTGATTCATAGAAAATATTTTGTTTGAAGCACTGAGTGGTCAAGTTAGTGAACACAAGTGGATACAAGATACCATATGCTTCTACTAATGTGCAACGCTCGTTGGTAATTTGCGTCTAAAAGAAAAAAAAGAGAGATTCTACGGGACTGCCCAGCAGGAAAATTGCCTAAGTTCACTGCTATCTGGTAGGTTCCCTAATAAAGATAAAAGAAAATGCTCTCCATAGAGTCATAGAAAGAGCCCTGCTGCTTTTTTATGTGAAAGTTCAGAGTATCAGCTTTTATAGTTTTGCCGCTCCGCCTGTAATGCGTGACCAAGTACAGCCATAAACTGCCGCAATGACACAATACTAATTCATTAAGTTTTCGTAACAGCACAAAGCAACTTCGCATAAAAAGTAAGTGTATTGTAGTCTACATAGCCACTAAATAATATTGTTCTGCTTTGAAAAGGACAAAAAAGAATATTCCCACAAGAACGTTCAGTATTTTCCCCATTTTATTGAAGCACAAATAAATACTGATTATTTACGCCCAATACTTCTTCACAGAAGCCTAAAATATAACTTCATCTAAAGATGCAGTAAATTTTGTTTTGTTATGTTGAACCGGTTCGCCATACTCGCATTTCAACAAATACTTGTATAACAAAAACAGTTTTTTTTTTGCTTACACAAATTTCATTACTATTAGGTAACGCTTCGAACCCTTCAGCCAATAAAACCAAGTGTCATTGGAAAAGCGAAGATCGTAAGGTTTCCAAGTTTGCACAACTGAAATGTATTCATCGGGTGCACCAAGCACAGTGCGTTCGCCAACAATGCATAAAATGCACAGCAATTGCCGCCGCAGTAGGACCACCATCTTAAAAAAGTAGTTCAATTGTGAACACATTGACATATTGCTGATAAGAAAGCTTAAAAAGCTACCTCTGGGTTACATTCAGACATTATTGTGAACTAGTCGAAAAAGGAGGCAAATGTTGATTTGAGCATTGTAGAAAATGGCTTTTTGTAAAAAGTATTCAGCTCGTGACGAGGCTGATGACAAGTGATAATGGTATGGTGATCTGTAATATCGAGTGGTATTATGCCATTCCTTGCATAATAAGCCGTTAGATGAAATGGGGTCAGATAGCGTATGCGAGCCACCCGCAATATATCTCGTTGGCTTCGGAACCTTTTCAGCAGTAGATACAATTGACTTATCTGGTTTTGTTATTTTGAATGGATCAAGTTGATCGCAAGCGCAGGTGGGGATGTAAATGTGTATAAGCTTTAAATATG
This sequence comes from Rhipicephalus microplus, assembly GCF_043290135.1. Lineage (NCBI taxonomy): Eukaryota > Metazoa > Arthropoda > Arachnida > Ixodida > Ixodidae > Rhipicephalus > Rhipicephalus microplus. The sequence continues at coordinate 122,293,299 of NC_134701.1, forward strand.
TGTAGACGGAAATCAGTGTAAATGTATGTAAATAGAGTGTGTAGGCTATGAACATGCATTGCAGCTTCGTAATCATCCCTTCTCAGTGACATGGCCTAGATGGTTGAGCACTCTCAGCTACGCCGCTAAGAAGGGAGGAAAGGAAAGGCCGGAAGAAACCATGTCCTCCCTTTGCCTGCAAATTTCCTGTACATGGCGATCAATCACCGTCAAATTCAAGACATCACACGTCACGACATCTACGGGATCCGAGCTCGCCACTCTTCGAGCTGCTGTGAAGTTTGTTACGCAAGAATTTCTAGTAGATGTGCCATTTTCTGTGACTCCAAGGCAGCCCTTGAATGCGTGCAAAGTCTACGACGTGAAATCTACCACCAAATGGTGTATCGTATTAATGAAATTTGCCATCGCGCTGCTGATCAAGGACACGACATTGTTTTACAATTGTTGCCGGGCCACTGTGGGATCAGTGGTAACCCCCTCGCCGACGACGCTGCCCGATGTGCCCATGATGGAGCGCTCACGCTGTTACTACCTTTGTCAAGAGTAGACGCAGCCAGAGAACTTCGTCACATCGCTCATAATACCACGCTTGCGCACTGTAATTCTCCACTTAACTCCATTCATCGCCCTAAGAATCTGAATTCATTACTCCAGAAACAACTGCCATTCAAAATTTCTCGACGTGATGGTACAATGCTGTGCCGGCTGTGCACTGGGGTAGCGTTTACTAAGTCATTCAGCCATCGCATTGGCATGGTGGATTCATCCATGTGTGAAAGCTGCAACTGTACAGAGACTATTGAACATCTCTTGTGCCACTGTGCCCAATTTGATGAAGATTGCCGGACACTCCAGTGTGCCTTGAATAGACTCGATGACCAGCCATTTAATAAAGCAAAGATCTTAAGAGCCTGATCGTGCAGCACATCAGCACAGAAAGCCACATGAGCCCTCCTGAGATACTTGACAGCAACTTCATTGGGGGACCGCCAGTGAAACTCGGCATTATGTGACATGTGTCTATCCTTCCCTCTCTTTTACTCCCCTCTCCCCGTCCCAATTGTAGGGTAGCAAACTAAACACATAGTCTAGTCAACCTCCCTACCTTTCCTACATTCCTTCTCTCTCTCTCTCTATCTTCCTGTACATGGTATACAGAGCAGGAAAATGATTCTCGGCCACCCCTGCCTGCCTTCTCCCCCCTTCTTCTGAGTAAGTTGGCGCCGTGTCCCAACGAAAAATAAATAAATAAAAATCTGCCTAAGCTTCAGTCCGTCTATATATGTGGTCAATACTTTTCGGCTAACCAAGAGGCTAGTAACCCCGACATGCGGCTGTTCCTTGGTTGGCAGCTTTTTTTTTTCGTCATCCTTCGACACCGTTTCTTTCATGTATTCTTTGGTTCTTTTTGCTGTAAAAAATTCTAAATAGAGTTCAAAGCGAGACTTATTTCGAAAGCATTGGCTCCTGCAAAGTCACGACTTGAAATATTTAACGTATATACAGGACCACTTTTTTTTTCTGTGAGAACCGCCTGTCCCCAGCCCAGAAAATTTCTCGTCAAAATGTCTCCAGCCACGTTTCCTGCTCAAATGTTTCTCACTGCATGAAGTCCGTACTGTCCTTAAATTGGTAAATGTTATGTGTTTTTTTGTACTTGTGTAACGCTTTCTTTTTTTGATTGCAGCTACGCTGAATCCGGCACTAGGAGGAGGAACATGTGATATGTCATGCAATAAGCCAGAAAAACCAATGTGCGAGGATAGACGAGGAACACCGACATATTATTTCCCTGGAAATGACGGGAAGTGCTTCCCAGTTTCGTCAGTAAAATGCCGAGGCCGATTTTTTGAGAGTGCCCAAAAATGCGAAAATTGTTGTAAAGCAACTTTAAGAAGATTATCTACTGGGAGTTGAATTGGTGAACAAAATTGTTTGAATAAAAAATGAAGCTTCCGACTTTATGGATTCACCTGAAAATAACACGTACGAGCAAGGAGACATATGAGCACATAATTCGAATAATTTACCTTTGGATTCTACACCGTTGAATTCTGGCATGATTGCACACACACTGAGCTGAAGCGCCTTTTCGCGTTGTTTTGATCGCGCGATAGCTACTGGCAGCAATGACGCAATGATGAAGAGCTGAAATGATTGGAATTCATACATGTAAACAAGCTAGTGTATCATTCCTGTGTCATGTCATTGTACCGTCACGCATAATGAAAATACATTCATTTTCTACTCCACCAATGCATTAATCTTTTTTTTGTTTTTTCACTAACAAGGCAACGAGATCACTGTGGTAGCCTGAACTTCATCTTGGCTGAAATATCTATCTTGAATATGACTAATCAGGACAATCTTTCTGCATTGCTTGATGGAATTCATCGAAAGGCTTTCACAATGCGCTCGCTGGCCTGTCTTATTTCACACCTTCAGTACTTCCACAATGCCTTCGCACTGTTTGCATTGTTTAGGAGCGGCGCTCCTAAAGTTCCAAGTATCACAGAAGGTTTCTCGAAAGAAGCTTCCGCGCCATTGCTTATCAGCCACGCAGATCGCTAGTGACTGACCATGTAGCCGCTGCGCTGAGTTTGCCCTCCACTCGAGCTGAGTACGAGAGACGAAAAGCCCGTAGATAGAGCACTGCAGGCGCCGTCATTCTCAGTTCGGCCTAAGCACGGCTCGAGCCCGCACTCCTTTAGGTGTGCTCGCCCGAGCCTGGGCCAAAGATTCAAAAGCGAAACGTGCGCACTGTTCCAATCTGAGAAAAATTTTACCAACCCGGCTGGGCCCTGCTCAATCTCAGATCGGGCCCGAAATGGACTGAAGCCAATAATATAGGTGGTGTTGCCTGAACAAGGTATCAACATCACGGTGTTTTAGTAGCAGAGACCTACATTTTGTTCAGGCATACTGCGCAAACAAGTATATCTAATAAAAAAACCTCACTTTGGTGACCGTATGCCCTATATATTATTGTGAAATTCTAGGAAGCGTTGCTATAATATGCAAGCACGCTAGACAGTTTACCAGCGTTTTCGTTTAGGCCCCTAGAAGCCTCTTTCAACTTGTGAATTACTAGGTACACATGCAGTTCGTGTTTATCTTGTGAAGTGAGTCGCACTTCCAATACTGTCAGCTCAAAATAATTCCAAGGTACGCGTGGTGGTGGGAACGTGTTTATGTATCGGCTAATGAAGCATGGAGAGTACATGCGCATTGTGATTGAACCAGTACTAAAACGCATTTTTGGTTTCTCTTACTCCTCTATGCATCAGTCATCAAACTTTTCAGTGTAATCTCTGCTGCTCACGTAAGTTCGAGAACAAGATATACGTACTACTCGTGTCTTGCGTGCAGTCTTATCCAGAAGAATTTGTAACAATCGCGAAAGTGTCCAAACGTTCTTGTGCTGCCTGCGTGGAGCGGTGCTTACAAGTTTTCTGGTCTCGTCTTCTGGAGGTGCACCGAAGCTTATGGGACAGAGCCACTTTTCTTTTTGCTATTGTTAATTTCTTGTAACAAATTCTGTTTATTTTTTTGCGTGGAGCCACTCGAAAGTTTGATGATAATGATGATGATGATGATGATGAAGATGATGTTGATGATGATGATGATTATGGTTGTGGTGGTGGGGGTGGTGATGATGATGATGATCATTACCTATATGTGTGGCTCACGCCCACTCTTCTACACTGGCCAAGAAATTAGTTATCTATAAGCAAAAGCGGCCACTTAAGAACTGTATGACAAAGTATTTATATAGTAGTTACTCTAAACAATGAAGCTAATTTAGATAGTTCATGTCAACAATGCCCTGATTGATTAAAAAAATTCGCCGAAGAAGGAAGGTTTCAGTGACAATGACGACGACGGGTTCCCAAGGATAAAATATTTGAAATTAGGAAATCTAATCTGATTCGATTAAAACAGCACCATGAGAATATTTCTTATCAGTAAATTGAAGCAGCAGCATGATAAGAAATAATTTTCTTATCATAATAAGAAATAATGATAAGAAATAATAATTGTTTAGTCCTTGTTAGAAGACTAGCAAAAACGGGAAGAGCCAGACCTTCTCGGTCCGTATGTACTACAGATCAAATACGGAGCGCCACAGCGTTATTTTATAAAAGTAACTATACCACTTTTCGTGTTCAACGGAAATTGCTACACCAAGGTAACAAGAGTTGTCAATACTCGTTTAGGTGAGGGATAAATGACTTCACAAAGTCAAGTTATTTCTCGCCCTCTCAATCTGTCACGAATCATGAGGGCTCTTGTCAGAATAATTGAGAATATTGTATCATTGAGACTGCCTTTCGCTGGAGCGTTTGCTATTTCGTCATTTTCGTTAAATTTGTTCCTTTGTGGCCCTGTACGCAGAATAAATTTATCAGAGTTGTGTGGGTAGAGAACGAGAAAGGAAACCTTCGTGATATAATTGAGAATAAGAATAAAAACGTCGCAAAGCCACGTGTTCACTGAAAAACGCTATTTCACGCGAGTGCCAAACACATAGATAAAGTATCTTTAGCTATGGCCACACTTGAGATTGATCGGCTGAGCTTTCATAATGTCATTCCGCTGAAGAAACTGATAAGAAATCGGGAAGTCTTATTGAGAAATAACAATTAAACTTCTGAAAAAAACTACTGGAGCCGGATTTTCTTTTTCAGAGAATGAGGCATCCATAGTTATGATAGTTTATTGCACTTGTCAGCTATAAATGCCTCTGTAGACGCTAGTTTATATATAGTAATGCAATTTTTTGCATGATTTCGATATAAATCGTGAAAAGCGGTTTTAAATTTCTGTCGTTCATTGCCATTCCAAGGAATTTCTCTCAGTTGAACGTAAAGTGGTCCAACAAGTGCTTCTACGAACCTCAGCCATGCTCTATGAAACCGAAGTCAATAAGATACATAAAAAACAACTTATACTGATGTATACATGAAAATAATGTTTATTTTTACAGAATTCCCATAGCTATTGAATAATAAATGCACAGTTAGTATCCTAAATCTGCACAAAGGAAAGGACTACCTCGCTTCTAAGTAGAGGAGCTTTTTTATGTGAATTTCGGTAATCCAAGGTATAAATTTGGGCCTCCTTTCTATAATTTATAAGCCAGTGCTTAGCAAGACTATAAAAAGAAAAAGCGGCATAACTGTTCTCTCAAGAACTCGATCCTCGTAACTTGTAATATATATTTGAAAAATGACACTTCAGTAAACAATGAAACTCCCTGAATAGTTAAAAAGCTTCTAATACTACTTTACCATATAATAACAGGTATAGTAAAAGTTTTAATGCTCCCATATTAGTTTATATTCTGCTCTGTCGTAAACTTTTTACTGAGGAGATTATCGTTGCTCTTTCTTTTTTTCTTGCTTTTTTTGGTCTCGCTGGTAGGGGCTACAGTGCGCGAAGCACGCTGACTCGACATTTCCACAGACTGACACAGGCGCGCTTTATCGCAGGTTTGATCATGACATAGTCTTAGGTGTTGTTGCATGGTTACTTTCAATCGCTGTGTGGCTAACCTCTGAACAAAACTCGATTTATATCAGCCTTGATCATGAGCAAAAATGGCCGTGCGACACCGAGGTCATCGTGCGGCGTTAAAGCAAGCTTGACAGCGTAAGTTCGAGCCACAGCTGCTTCGAAAGCGCAAAGTTGGAGGTGCAGCGTCATTTCAACAAGAACTAACTGAAAACAAAAACACATATCTTACACTTCCTTTTCATACTCTCATTTCTGGCGTTCTCAAAGTTTTTCAGCTTTACTTTAACGTAACGCAAGGAGCAAACGAACATATACCTTAAAGAGACCGACAAGTGACTTTCTTCGCCCCGCCGCGGTGGTCTAGTGGCTATGGTACTCGGCTGCTGACCCGCAGGTCGTGGGTTCATATCCCGGCTGTGGCGGCTGCATTTCCGATGGAGGCGGAAATGTCTTTGGCCCGTGCGCTCAGATTTAGGTGCACGTTAAAGAACCCCAGGTGGACAGAATTTCCGGAGCTCTCCACTACGGCGTCTCTCATAATCATATTGTGGCGGGGCGAGGTCTTGGCTTACAGGACAGCGTCCACCGAGAATCGGCCGCCGAACAACATGTCTGAGTTGCCTCTCGCGCAAGCGCCTAACGCACAGGCGTCTTCTTCATCTTCGCTAAGTGCCACTCTTGCTCCTGTCGATAATGCACCGTAACATCACTCCCCTGCGGCGGAAGCGCCGTCACGGCGCTTAGTACGGCGGTGACGAACGAGGAGGGTGATACGGTTTCAGTCTAGAAACGTGTACAACGTCTGTCTGGAGTGAGGTGGTCGAAAAGGCATTGTTTAGGGGTGCGATCTCGTAGCTCACGTCACTAAGTTGTTGTAACACTTTGTAGGGGTCATGGTAGTGTGATAGTAGCTTCTCTGATAAGCTTACTTGGCGGTTTGGTGTCCAGAGAAGTACCAGAGACCCCGGCGAGAAGTACACGCTTTGGTGGCGACTGTCATAGCGATCTTTTTGCTGCGCTTGCGACAAGTGCAGCCGATCACGGGCAAGCTGACGGGCTGCATGGGCTCGAGAAACGACATCGCTGGCGTACTCAGTAGACAAGGGGGCAGCCGAAGGAAGGAGCGTGTCAAATGGTTATGCTGGATGTCGGCCAAATAGCAAATAAAACGGCGAATAACTAGCTGTGTCGTGCCGTGAAGAGATTGTACTCAAACGCGACAAAGGGGAGTGCTTTGTCCCAGTCACGGTGATCTGGCGAAACGTACATTGACAGCATCTGCGTCAGCGTTCGGTTCAGACGCTCGGTCAATCCATTTGTCTGTGGATGATAAGCGGTGGTAAGCTTGTGCTCATTGGAGCAGGCGCAGGGAATGTCATCCACAACATGTGAAAGAGAGTACCTTCCTCGATCAGTAAGCAGCTGCCACGGAGCGCCGTGATGAAGAATGACTTCATACAAAAGAAAGTCAGCGACGTCAGTGGAACAGCTTGACGGCAGTGCTTTAGTGATGGCAAAGCGTGTGGTGTAGTCTGTGGCGACTGCAACCCATTGATTTCCGGAGGTGGACGTAGGAAACGGTCCCAACAGGTCAAGGCCAACATGGAAGAATGGTTCCGTCGGTATGTTAGTGGGCTGTAGGAGGCCAGACGGTAGCACAGAGGGGCGCTTGCGGCGTTGGCAGCAGTCGCAAGCAGTGACGTAGCGAACCACAGAACGATACAGTCCAGGCCAGAAAAAGCGACGTCGCACACGATCGTAGGTACGAGAGACGCCTAGGTGACCGGCTGTAGGTACGTCATGTAGTTGTTCGAGAACGCTGGTACGGAGGTGATGGGGAAGCACGAGTAGTAATTCCGGGCTATCAGCGTTGAAGCTGTGACGGTACAGAATGTTGTCGTGCAGTTCGAACAGGCGAACGGAAGGGTCTGTTGGAGCAGAGGTCAGACGCTCGATGATGGAGAGTAACGACGGATCACGTCGTTGTTCATTGGAGATATCACCCAAAGCGTGGATGGAGAGAACGCAGGGGACTGAATCAAGGTCTGTCAAGTCGGGCGTTTCAACCGGATAACGTGACAAACAGTCTGCGTTTGTGTGGAGGCGTCCCGACTTGTAGTGGACCACGAATGAGTATTCTTGCACACGGAGCGCCCAGCGACCAAGACGTCCAGATGGGTTCTTTAGCGATGACAGCCAGCAAAGAGCGTGATGGTCCGTAACAACGGAAAAAGTTCGGCCATACAAGTAAGGCCTGAATTTCGCCACGGCCCACACTAAAGCTAGCCATTCACGCTCAGTGATGGAGAACTTCCGTTCGGCAGGTGAAAGAAGACGACTGGCGTAAGCAATCACGCGGTCCTTCCCGTGCTGTCGTTGGCCAAGGACCGCTCCAATTCCATGGCCACTGGCATCGGTCCGAAGCTCTGTAGGTGATGCTGGGTCGAAATGGGCCAGTATTGGTGGCGTAGTCAGCAGATAGATAAGAGCCGAAAAGGCGTCCGCTTGCTCAATACCCCATGCGAAGGGAACGTCCTTCTTTAAGAGATCAGTAAGCGGTCGAGCGATGTCGGCGAAGTTGCCGACAAATCGACAAAAATAGGAACATAGCCCTACAAAACTTCGGACGTCTTTGGTTGAGCGTGGTTCAGTAAATTGTTGTACTGCTCGTACCTTTTCGGGATCTGGTTGAACACCATCGGCACTGACAAGGTGGCCAAATACGGTGATTTAGCGACGTCCAAAATGGCATTTCGCAGAATTGAGCTGGAGAGCAGCTCTTCAAAAAAAAATCTAGGACTGCTGACAGACGTGTTATATGGCTGTCAAAGGTAGGTGAAAAGAAGATGACATCGTCTAAGTAACATAAGCAGATGGACCACTTATATCCTCGGAGAAGGGAGTGCATCATGCGCTCGAAAGTTGCCGGCGCATTACACAGTCCAAACGGCATGACTTTGAACTGGTAGAGGCCGTCGGGCGTAACGAAAGCGGTTTTTTCACGATCCATGGGGTCGACGTAAATTTGCCAATGGCCGGACCGAAGGTCGATAGACGAAAAGTATTGGGCACCATAGAGGCAATCGAGGGCGTCATCAATCCGAGGCAAAGGGTAGACATCTTTGTGGGTCACTTTGTTTAAATGGCGATAGTCCACGCAAAAGCGCCAGCTGCCATCTTTCTTCTCAACAAGCACGACTGGGGAGGCCCAGGGGCTGGATGAGGGTTCTATCACGTCTTTAGTAATCATTTTATCCACTTCATTTTGAATTACTCGGCGTTCCTTGTGAGATACGCGATATGGACGCCGCCGTATAGGACTGGCATCACCAGTGTTGATCCGGTGAGTCACTGCAGTTGTTTAGCTGAGAGGGCGGTGGTCAAAGTCGAAAACGTCTCTATATGATGTGAGCAGACTACGGAGGCTGGCAGCTTGCACTGCAGTGAGGTCGGGAGCAATCATCTTGTTAATGTCATCTGCAGGCAGAGTGTAATTGCGGCCAAGACAGGGGGATGTAGTTAGTATCGGTGTCCAAACCAGTAACATTGCAGCTGTCAAGTGGAGTTAGGGTGGCCAAAGACATGTCTTGCGGAATAACTTGAGTCAAGAGACTCACGTTGAGTAGTGGTATAACCACTGTTTTATTAGCGACGGCGACAACAGTGTGAGCAAGGGTGACGTCTCGGGCCATCAGTACGTCGACTATAGGAGTGACGAGGTAGTCGCCGTCGGGCACATGACGTGAGCACGACAAAGTGACATATGTAGCAGCTTGCGGAGGCAAGCAAACATGGTGACGAGAGCATAAACGGGGAGAATAGTCTGCTGGAAAATCAGCAAACTTCGGCAGTTCAAGCTGAAGAGCACCAGTGGCACAATCAATGAGCGCAGAATGCCGTCACAGGAAGTCGAAACCAAGTATTAGGTCATGAGGACACATTTCAATGACGGCAAATTGAACTAATGTAGGATGACCGGCAATGGACACATGGGCCGTGCACATCCCTTGAACATCAGGGGTCCTCCCATCAGCGACACGAAATTTGTGGGAAGCGGCAGGCGTGAGCACTTTATGTAGGCGTCGGCGAAGGTTCGCGCTCATTACAGAAATGTGCGCTCCGGTATCTATGAGGGCAGAAATAGGCACACCGTCAACGGCAACGTCTAACAAATTTTGTCTCGTCGGAAGTGTCAAGAGAGGATTTGTGGAGGGAGTCGAAAATGCAGCGTCACCTCCGGGCGCTGCACCGTTTAGTTTTCGGGGTAGGCAGGAGCGGGGTTGAATGCGGACGACGGCCTGCGAGTCTGCGGTGAGCGAGACGACTGGCGACATCTTGGAGGCGAACGCGACTGATGACCATGTGGTGACGGAGATCGGCTGTTGAACCTTCTGTAGTTGTTTTGCGGAGAAGGCTGCGCGGCCGCCGTGAAGCGGGTGCTGTCCTGTCGGTAGTGAGGTTGAGATGAAGTCCAAGGTGGCGAGGACCAGCGGTAATTGCAGTAACGGACGACATGACCGATACGGTGGCAATGAAAACAAATTGGTCGATTGTCGACGGTTCTCCACGCAGCAGGGTCGCGAGATTGGGCCGTAAACTGCTGCTCGTGATAGGACGAGGGTGGACGCCATGAAGCTCGCTGCGGGCTAGGCAAAGCGCACACCGAGGGAATACCTATGCGAGTTCTTGGTGGACTATGGCTTGAACCATGTTAGCAGTGAGTGGGGTGGTGTCACTTGCAGCGGTGTGAGCCGGAGCAGAGGCTATGGCTTCAAGTTCGCGCCGTACAATGCGGGTCACCTGATCCGATGAATCTAGAGGTGGTGGCTGTATTCTTGCACGGTCTTCGCAAGATGATGTTGCAGCCGTGTTCGGAAGGCGGGTAAACACGCTGTTAATCCGCCGGCTCTTCGCTTGCTCAAAGCGCCGACATTCTTTTATAATGGCGTCCACTGTAGAAAAATTTTTGCAGATGAGGAGGTTGAATGCGTCATCCGCAATCCCCTCAAGAATATGCCCGACCTTGTCAGCCTCCGGCATCTCGGCATTGGCTTTGCGACACAACGACAACACATCTTCTATATAGGAGACGTAAGACTCGGTCGAGGTCTGCGCCCGAGACGCGAGCATTTTGTTCGCGGCCGTTTTTCTTCCAATCGGTTTTCCGAACAGGTCCAGCATTTTCTCCCTGCACACTGCCCAACTCCCAAGTTCTGTTTCATGGTTCTCATACCACGATTTGGCGGTTCCCCTAAGATAGAATAACAGGTTTACCAGCATAAGAGTCGGGCCCCATCGGTATCGAACACTCACACGTTCGTACTCTGCCAGTCAATCTCCAACGTCAACTTCATCTGGATCGCCGGAACCGCTGAACGTGCCAGGATCCCGCGGGGGTTCGAGCACGAAGGTTGTGGTCGCAGAAGGAGATGTAGTTACCGCATCATCTCCGGCCGCAGGAACACCAGGAGCAGATGCAGACGCCGTACTCTCCGTCATCGTTGTGGAATGACCCTTCAAACGTCGGCCGCTGCGAAGTTCCATTGCGAGGCGGTTACCCAGCACCTCCACCAAATGTGACGGGGCGAGGTCTTGGCTTACAGGACAGCGTTCACCGAGAATCGGCAGCCGAACAAGATGCCTGAGTTGCCTCTCGCGCAAGCGCCTAACGCACAGGCGTCTTCTTCATCTTCGCTAAGTGCCACGCTTGCTCCTGTCGATGATGCACCGTAACAATATGGTGGTTGTGGGACATTAAACCCCACGAATCAATCAACTGACTTTTTTCGATCGTGTTTTGTTTTTTGCACGACAGAAAGCTCACCCATCGTACGGATCGTAGCTGCAGTAGTTAATCCCAAAAGCTTGTGGTCGTTTTATAAGCAGTATTTTTTGATCTGAAATGCTCTGAACATGGTAGTGACTTGTCATCCGGCAACGCTGAGCATTGATAACGATGCCCGTAGCCTATCTGGTGGCTTATGCATGCTGTCGTTGTTCCTTTTTCGCAAGATTTCCTGGAACTATGCTTAACCACGTTTATTTTGCCCTTTACAAATATTTTTTAAAATAACAAGCCATTACAATGAGACGGTGTGGTTCTATAGAGCTTCCCTACATCTGTACCACGTCGCCAAGCGAAGTAATCGAAAACGGAACTGCGCATATGTCATGCAAAGGCAGCGCCACTTTAATGCGTACTACTAACGCAAGCTTATACGTATAGTACTTTTATAAAATATTATCTTTCGCATTAAAGAATCAAACAATAATTCAGTACTAATCAATAAATTGTTGACCGAGTACATTAACGCATGGTCACGTGACAGGGCATTCATTATAGTTCATGTTTTTGCCCCAACATACACCACAGGCCATCTTCGGCAATTTTTATTCAAGAAATAAAAATAAAAATCTACTTCTGACGAGAAAAATACGGCTGGTTTGCTTCACTATAAGGGACAACCTTTTCATCCGTGCAGTCATCTCATTTCATGCTCGGGGCAGGTGCCTTTCAGTAGCGCACACAAAGAATGGGTTATTCTACAACCGCAAAGTCCTGTTCGTACCTAAGCATAATGCTTGGCGCTCAGTGAACATGAAACTCTCAAAGCAGCATGGGTCTCTAATATCCCCACCAAACGGCAGCGCAAAAACTAAAAACGAAGAAACAAAAAAATCAAATACGCTTCTTTTGATACAGCAAGGGTGCATCTGTGACAGCCAGACATTTTGGGGGGAATGCTGTGAGCTGTCTGGCACGAAATGTCTAGAAAAACTGTCCATTCATTGCCAGTCGTCGGCATCGAGATAACGCCGACACACCGCACTCTTATCTGCGTACTGAAGTGCAGTGACAGTCACAATGTGTGTACTATATTTTATTATATTTTATTCGTTGCTACGTCCCTGCATACGTCTTGGCGCGACTTTAAAATTTTTTTAAGATCGACAGGCCACGTGGTGTAGTCCATGCGAACTAAGCCGCTGGTGCCCAGAAAAACTGCATAGGGTATGCAACAAATTTGATTATTCGTAAGTGGTAGCTATAAGTTTCTTCCGTTCTCCCTTCAATAAACTGGCTTTATGGATGGTGTGGTGCTAGAGTGGTGATAGGGAGTAGTGGGATGTTTGCAAAGACGAAGTAGTGGGCAGTTTTCAAAGGTGGAACTATAAGCGGTCACGTACAAAGAGGAGATGGGCACAGTGCGACATTCTATGGTTCTTTAACGCACACCTGCATACAAGGACACGACCATCTTGCATTTCATAATGGCTAGATCTCAGCAGTATTTGCTTTGTGTTCAGTGAATGCGTGGACTGGTGATGAGGCATAGTGGGAAGTTTGCAAGGACGAAATACTGGGCAGTTTGCAAAGGCGCAACTATTGGCGGTCACGTACATACAAGGCATGGACAGACCCACGCCTTTAGAAGCGTCGCTCCTGAAAAAAAAACGTGATAGAAAAGCAGAACTCATACGGGAACGAAACCTTAGAACTCACAAAGAGTTTATCTTAAATGGGGGACGACGTAGCGAGCCATGAAAGTTAGAAAATGACAAGTGTAACTACAATGGCCATAAGATAACAGGCTGGGTCACAGAAAACACGAGTATTAAGAGCACCTTAGCCGAAATAAGAAGATTGAAAGGACATGGACAGGACGTGTAGTGTGTGGGCAAGATAACCGAAGGTTATGAGGCGTAATATACCATTTCACCGGATTTCAGGAGCAGGTACACGAGCGAGATGTGGCAGAAATATCGGTGGGCAGATAAAACTAAGCTTGCGGGGTTCTGTGACCACAGCAAGCGAACACACTGGGTGGGGCATGTGGCCTACAGTAGGTGAAGTCATGAGAATGACGATGATGATAACTGCCCCATTCGGTAAACATGTCAAAATATTTGTCAAAGGGAAAGCCTTAAACGCCTCATACAACGCCATTTTGACCATTCGGAGTATCGCGGCGTCTGGGACGAGTGATGCAAAAAATCATCGTCACGTGATGGCGTCACCAGGTGATGTCACGATTACGTCACGGATCAGAGTTATTCAATCATATGAGTGGCGAAACTCTCCATAGGCTGTGTGTATCAAAATTCGAACACAACATTGGCTGAAATGGCGGGAGTTGATTGTAGCGCTATCTCTTGACAACAAAACTAACTAGAAAGCGTAATATTTTGTGTTTTTGCGTTATTGTGAGCGCCGCCGCATTCTGCCAAACAGCGTGACAGCGCCTAGAATTTGTTCTTAGGTGAGTTGGTGCCTAAAGGTTTTGAACATGTTACTTTGTCACAGTGATGGAGACGTGATAAAGGACAGAGGAGCAGCTTGTTCTCTTGATGTGTCATTTTTCATGGTTTCGCATCGCACTAGAAGTAACGTGACTATAAGCGGCATGTTTGTGTGGTAGGTACACAGCTAGCACAGCGTAATGGACTGTGCGGCGAAGTCGGTAGTTTATCCGATTCATTTTTACATTTCGGCAAAACAATGCGCGACAAGGCGTGATGCAAGCGGGATGCAGCGTTGATCCGGGTGGATCCAACCTGTGAGTCTGTCGACAGCAGCAGATGACGTTGCCCGAGCATAAACGTCGGTGCCCTGGGAAAGACTCCACAAACATAGCACCTGAAGAGAAAAGAATGCTTGCAGTGCTAGCTGCAACTAAATACCAATGTTCAAGTTTCCACTTTCTTGTCATCGGGCTTTCATAATTTAATGGTATCTCAGCTGGTGTCTCATTGATTTCGCGATTAGGGGAATAAGACCACTGCTTGCAAGACAAAGTGGCCAATTCGCCGTAAGTACTGATTGTTACTGTTGTGCTTTGGTTTGCACTCTACCGTATCTGTGTCTTGTTTGTGCAGCCATCACACCCGTCGTGTTAGTGATACACAACGTGAACCGCAGAGTGAAACAGTTAAAAGGATTCATCAAACTTCCCACGAGCAATCAATCTCAAGCGCATATTTTCAAACGAGCTAGCGAGGAGTAATAGAAATAATCAGGGCACAGCGTTAAAGCCATCGTAGAACTAAGTTGCAAGCACCACCTTCGACGAAATAAACCTTGACGCTTTGACCCGGCTATGATTACGCCTTTGCAGAGCGAAAACAGCTGACAGCGGCGGCGGGTAGCGTGCAGGCTAAGGCCATTTATTGAGGCGACAACGCCAGTGTTGCGTGGGGCGTTGAGCTGCCTAAAAAAAGCACATGCACAAGTAGCGATGTACTGTCTTGTATTGTCCCTCCCAGATAGCGCGACGATCGGCTCACTCACGCTAGGTCGGCCAATGGCGTGTCCGGGTTTCGGAACGCAGTTTCGCAACACATATGATTGAATAATTCTGGCCACAGATCACGGAAATTGGTGACGTCACTATGACAGCTTAATGACGTCACGTTTTTTGACCTCGCATGGTAATGTCTGAAAGTACCATCGCAGCTTGGTCACAGGTAGTTCGATCGCGGACACAATGTAAAACCAGGTGAGTTACACCAATCTTGGAGGCAGCGCGAAGCCACTTTAGGGGTAAAAAGCTTTCAGAAGGTGGTGAGACAGGGTCGATATATCGACTAAAGAAAAAAAAGATGGTTTTGCCGTTCAGTCGTCTTGAGTGAATGCATGAGCGACCATTTGAGCTTCGTGTTGCAAAGATAAGACAGTTAACTTTCGAAGAATCACGCAAGGCACTGCTCGACTGTGAAGATTTTCGTACTGCGTGACATGAGCCACTTCGCATTTAAGGGTGGATTCACATAGCGCGGTTTACCTACGCTGCAATCCAAACAGAAACACGCTTGCGGTGATGCATTTCTTGTCGTTGAAGTGGTGTATTTTGGCAGGGAAGTCTAAGAAGAGCCCTTAAATAAGTCAAGGAATTTCGTGTTGCAATGCTGCATACATGGTTTTGTGTTCCTTCGTTCTTTCAGTACCACTTTGGCTCTCAGAGCTCGCATAGAACGTTGTTAGATAATTAAAAATGCATCGAAAATTTTATTACGCATCGGAAGGTTAAACATACGCTATTCGGTCTGATAGCAGGGGTGGTTTACTGGTATCCGGAAATCAGTTACGATTGCACGCGTATGGTAAATCAGCATGAAATATCAGCACCACCGACAAAATTCTGGCGCCTCTGGGGCCCTTAGTCCTAGGCACCTGACCAAGCCATAGGTGGTGGTAGAAAACATTTTTATTTCAGTAAAGTAACCCGAGTGCAGCGATGGCGGCGTGCATAGCAGCGATGGCGTAGTGGTTAGAGCATCCGCCTCGCATTCAAAAGGTCCGTGGTTCAAATCCCGGTCTCGCGCAGTTCCCAACCAGATAAAAAAAATCCGCGTAGTGATGGAACTGCATTACGAGGCCTGAGGTGCGGCCTCACCGGTAACCACCGCCGGGAACGCACTCCCTCACCAGAGAAGGATTGGCCACCCTGGTGCAGTATCTGGCCACTACCTCCCACATGCATACGTCAAATAACTCATGGCCTTCAGTCCCCAGCAGCTGCGAAGCAACTGACCACGGCGGCGGTCAGATCTGCAACGCAGCAGAGGGTGCTAAGAATCTCTGGATCCGGACAGGCCGCCATTGGAACCTGAACTTGGACACGTTTAACGCTAGAACCTTGTCTAGAGAGGGAAGTCTAGCTGTTTTATTCGAGAAGCTGGAGGGTGTTAAATGGGATGTAATAGGGCTCAGTGGGGTGAGGAGGACAGATGAGGCCTATACGGTGCTACAGAATGGGCACGTTCTTTACTATCGGGCCTTGGCTGACAAAAGAGAACTGGGAGTGGGGGTCCAAATTCACAGAAACATAGCTGGCAACATAGAAGAATACTATAGCGTAATTGAAAGTGTGGTAGGTATCGTAATTAAACTGAATAAGAGATAGAAGATGAACGTGGAACAGGCTCACGCGCCTACATCCAGCCATGATGACGCTTCAGTTGAAGGCTTCTGTGAAGACATGGAATCGGCAATGAGTAAGATAAAAACACAGTATACAATACTGATGGGAGAACTTAGTGGAAAGGTAGGGAAGAAGCAGGCTGGAGACCAGGAAGTAGGAGATAATGGCATTAGGACTAGAATTGCCAGGGGAGAGCTACTAGTGGAATTCGCAGAACGCAATAATTTACAGATTTTGAATACCTTCTACCGAAAACGAGGAAACCGCAAGTGGACATGGAGGAGCCCTAATGGCGAAATTAGAACGAAATAGGCTTTATAATGAGTGCACACCAAGGCATCGTGCAGGATGTGGAAGTGGTTGGCAAGGTACTATGTAGTGACCATAGAATGGTATGGTCTCAAATTCACCTAGACTTGAGAAAGAAATGACAGAAACTGATACGCAAGAAGCCAATCAATGAGCTAGCACTGAGAGGGAAAGTACAGGAATTCAGTCTCGCTTCAGATTAGGTACTCGGCTCTTATTGGCGAAACCAACCTTAGCATATATACAATGAATGGTAATCTAATGATTATCATTACAGAGTGTGCAGTGGAAGTTAAGAGGAAGGGTAGTTAGACAGGACACTGGCAAGCTTTCCCAGGAAACGAAGAATCTCATTAAGAAGCGTCAAATCATGAAAGTCTAAAGTACAACAGACAAAATAGAACTGACACAGCTTGCGAAACTGATTAATAGGCGTAAGGTATCCGACGTAAAAAGGTATAACATTGAACAATTGAACACGCTCTGAAACAATTGAACACGCTCTGAAAAATGGAGGAAGCGTCAAAGCAGTGAAGAGGAAACGTGGGATAGGCAAAAATCTGATGTATGCACTAAGGGACAAAGAAGGCAAAATAACTACCAATATGGATAGGATAGTTAAAGTAGCGGAGGAGTTTTACGGAGATTTGTACAGTAGCCGGTACAGCCACGACTTTAATACTATAAGAACTAGCAGTAACCCAGACGACACACCACCAGTAATAATAGAAAAGGTCAGAAAAGCTTTGGAGAGCATGCAAAGAGGCAAAGCTGCTGGCGAGGATCAGGTAACATCAGATCTGCTGAAAGATGGAGGACAGATTGGGTTAGAAAAACTAGCTATCCTGTTTACGAGGTGTCTCCTGACAAGAAGAGTACCAGGGTCTCGGAAAAACGCTAACATCATCTTAATACATAAGAAAGGAGATGACAAGGACTTGAAGAATTACAGGCCGATCAGCTTGCTCTCTGTAGTATACAAGCTATTTACAAAGGTAATTGCTAACAGAGTAAAGAAAACATTAGAATTCAATCAACCAAAGGAACAAGCAGGATTTTGAACAGGCTACTCAACAATCGACCACATTCATACTATCAATCAGGCAATAGAAAAATGCTCAGAATATAACCAACCACTATACATAGCCTTCATAGATTACGAGAAGGCGTTTGATTCAGTAGAAATATCAGCCGTCATGCAGACACTGTGCCTTCATAGATTACGAGAAGGCGTTTGATTCAGTAGAAATATCAGCCGTCATGCAGACACTGTGGAATCAGGACGTCGATGAAGTATATATAAACATCCTGGAAGAAATCTACAGGGGATCGACTGCTACCATAGTGCTTCATAAAAAAAGCAACAGAATACCAATCAAGACGGGTGTAAGGCAGGGGGACACAATCTCCCCAATGCTATTTACCGCGTGCTTACAGGAGGTTTTCCGAAGCCTAGAATGGGAACAGTTAGGGATAAGAGTTAATGGAGAGTAACTTAGTAACCTGCGCTTCGCCGATGACATTGCATTGCTGAGTAACTCAGGGGACGAATTGCAACTCATGGTAACAGAGTTTGACAAGGAGAGCAGAAAGGTAGGTCTTAAAATGAATCTGCAGAAAACAAAAGGAATGTACAACAACCTCGGCAAAGACCAGCGCTTCGAGACAGATTATAATGCACTTCAAGTTGTAAAACACTATGTCTACTTGGGGCAGGTAATGACCGCAGAGCCGAACCACGAGATTGAAGTAACGAGAAAAATAAGAATGGTGTGGAGCACATTCGGCAAGCACTTTCAAATTACGACAGGTAGATTGCCACTATCTCTCAAGAGGAAGGTATTTAACAGCTGTATCTTGCCGGTACTTAGCTACGGAGCAGAAACCTGGAGACTTACAAAGAGGGTTCAGCTTAAATTGAGGACGACGCAGCGAGCAATGGAAAGAAAAATGGTAGATGTAACTTTAAGAGACAAGAAGAGAGCAGAGTGGATTAGGGAACGAACGGGGGTTAAGGATATCATAGCTGAAATAAGAAGAAGAAATCGACATGGGCCGGGCAAGTAGCGCGTAGACAGGATAAGCACTGGTCGTTAAGGGTAACTAACTGGATTCCCAGAGAAGGAAAGCGGTTTAGGGGGAGACAGAAAGTTAGGTGGGCAGATGAGATTAAGAAGTTTGCGGGTTTAAATTGGCAGCAGCAAGCACAGGACCGGGTTAACTGGCGGAACATTGGAGAGGCCTTTGTCCTGCAGTGGACGTAGTCAGGCTGATGAAGATGATGATGATGAAGATGATGATGATGATGAGCCCGAGTGCTGCTGAACTACATGCTTGCATGGCCACAACCTATTCCAGGGTGCTCATGAAAAGTGACGACTGCCCGAGCACGCTTCACTAAAGAGCAATGAGCATTCAAGTTGGAGCTAGCCGCTAAGGTACGCAGGAATAATGCGTTCAAAGCCCGACAGATACGCTTTTTATGACCTTTGTATTGTACAAAGGGACGCACATGAAATCGAATGCACCTCCCACTGCGAGGCCTATCCAGTTACTACTGTTAGATGCGATACGCATAACGCACATGCTGTTGTCTGTGCTATGTGCAGCGCGATCAATGGTAAAAGTTGAAGGGCTATACTCCACAGTAATATTCACCAAGTATCACATCTGGCATGTAAAAAACGCAGCTCTTTTATTCTCAAACTTGGTTCGAGTTTCTCCGAGAAACAAATAAAATAACGCTCTATCTCGTCTTTGCGAGGTTAAATAATCCGTGGCTTTACATCGACGGAGCGAGATTTTAGAGGCAGCAGAAAACAGCTAATGACGTATTGCTTCTCTGAGACGCATATTCTATAGTAGAAGCACAGCTTAAAAAAACGGTACCGGGTGAAATCAGAACTGAGTGTGAGACAAAGAATCAGTGATTTGCACCAGTTAGGGCTCTGTTCTTTCTTTTTTTATCTTGAACTTTCTTAATGGCAGCAATTACTGCGCTGACTTTCTCTTTTCAGTAAGAGTGGGGCAAGTGTACCAAGTGTTGCAGATCAAAAAAAAACTTCATAGCGTCAGTAATTTTACACACTCATCTCGCAAATGCATGATTAACTTCAGCTGGCTGTATTTAGCGCCATAATATAAAAAGTGGTGTTTCCACTTCAATTCTTTATGACCATATTGCTTACTTTCTCTCGTGTATTATATAATAAATCGTGTTTCAACATGTCCTAACCTATGCAAGGACTGAAGCGAAATTCCCCCGAAGCTGACATAGTGATGTTGACACAGAACGCGGGTATCCTTTCAAAAAAGTCACTTAGACGTCATCAGATAATTTCTTTACCAGCCCAACATAACACGTGATGTGCGAAAGCCTGATAATGTCGCAATATAAAAGAAATAACTCAGCCACTACATGCGAAAGTAGCATAAGACAGGAAGTTTACTCAACAATCTACGATTTTAAGTGGCACAAGCTACTTATTCTTGCACATGTTCAAGGACCCCACGAGTGAGGTCACCACGTCAAACGAATGTTCCTGTTTTTATTCAGCGGCACAGGAGCAGAACAATTAGGAATGTAAAGCTTTCAACGTGCAATCTTCAACAAATCAGGGCGAGAAAATCACCCAAGTGATAAGATGAGCATAGGGGTCCCTGAAAAGTGCTCCCATGAGCTATCTCTTTCAACACAATTGACATCAGCTTTCATATGGCGTGACGCACAACGAACTGGACAGAGTGCTTTGCTGCGGGCTATAGCAGCCTTAAAGGAGTACTGACACTTTTTTTTCGAAAGTGAGTTCGTTCTCCCATAAAAATCTCCTGCTTGCAGAGATCGCTCAGAGGAAGTGTGAAGCTTAGCAAATGCGGATAAATTATTTTATTTTGATGTTAAAGTGAAAAATGTTTGGCGATCTATTGACATCAGCTGTAGCTTGACGTCAGTGTAGAGTAATAATTTCAGTGCCTTCGAGCACCGGTTTGGCAAGTTTGGATCACGTCAGGCACCGAAAAACAACAAATGGCAACTTGGCTGCGCGTCGCTTTCTCGGTCTTCTGCTCGTGGCGTGCGGTCGCTATCATCCAGCGAACCTGTGAGGTGAAGGAGCGGAGTCTAGAGTATTGTGCGACCTCGTTAGTAGAGGCATTACACTGCTCAGAGAGCAAGGGAGTGACTTCATCTGAATTTGTCGCCATGGCACCCATATTTTGCTCTTCGAAGTCTTGCACTAGTGAAGCGGGAGATAGGTGCAAGTTCCACCGATTCGCGTCCAATCTGGCACTGAGACAAGCATACGTCGACTTCGTGCGCCATGGCCGAGGCGGAGACTGGACGCCGACAAAGCGGAGTTTGCTCTGTTCACTCCACTACACTGCAGACGCGTTCACGTACAGCATGCATTTAATGGCCAATTTCGGATTGTGAACAAAGAATCTGCGCCTCAGAAGTGATGCCGTCCCATCGTTTCATCCTGCCGCACAGTGCGTTATGATGCTTTGACAGGCTGTCTTCAAAAGGACTGCCAGAGAAACGACTTGAAGCGTGTTGGCGATCCCGAGGTGCGTGCTCCAACGGAGGTCTTTGGCACAACTACGAGGCATGATGCGGAACGGAATGACACGGAGGCCTCCAGCACCAAGCGTTTCCGAAGAGATCCCGAGGTTCGTATTGATTACTGGCCGCGCTGTACGCGGAACGCGTACTTGTGTTCACCTGTCT
Source organism: Rhipicephalus microplus (assembly GCF_043290135.1). Taxonomy (NCBI): domain Eukaryota; kingdom Metazoa; phylum Arthropoda; class Arachnida; order Ixodida; family Ixodidae; genus Rhipicephalus; species Rhipicephalus microplus. Next base: position 122,314,776 of record NC_134701.1, read on the forward strand.
TGATGTACACGTGCGGCGCGCAGCAGACGAAAGCTGAGCTACGGGCGCCCTGGGATACGTCACGATAACTTGCACATGCACATACCGACGCTCGGGGGTGCTGCTCACACCATGCCTTGACGTCAGGGTGCGATAGAAACATAAACTAGCGTTTCAAAACACATTTTCATTAATTTTTCAGGGCACACTCACGCTAAACGGTACATTTTCTAGGCTCTTGGGGCTTTCGTCTACCATTTGACGCAAAAAAAACGATAATAAAAAGATTTCGTGTCAGTATAATCTTTTAAGGACATCTCTGCTATAAACGTAATCACGTGACCTTATACTATATGAACCTTTGTTTCCGATGACTATATACAGGTGTTAATGCGGCGCTTTACGGACCCCCGATATGACTATGACGTAGACTTGGATTTATTCTAAGCAACTGTACTTTCTTGGCTTACACCTGTCGCTGAGTCAAAATACGTTAACAGGGCAAGCGAATTTCTTCCCTTAAACGCTCCATCTATTACAGTGCAGCTATTTATGCTAGCAGTAATCTGTCCAACACAAGAAAAAACAATTCCCGACGTGACAACGTGACCTCAGGTTACCTAGCAACAAGTTGCACAGCTGCGTCTTGCTTTACTAGTCCCGCCGCGGGAGTCTAGTGGCTAAGGTACTTGGCTGCTGACCCACAGGTGCCGGGATTGAATCGTGGCTTCGGCAGCTGCATTTTAGATGCAGGCGAACTTGCTGAAGGCCTGTGTGCTCAGATTTGGGTGCACGTTAAAGAACCTCACGTGGTGAAATATCTGGATCTCTTCACTACGGCGTCTCTCATAAACATATAATGGTTTTGGGACGTGAAACTCTACATATCCATCGATCCTGCTTTACTAGCCCGTTCACGGCACCGCCACAAGCCCACCTACCTGGACACTGCGTGCAAAAACTCGGTCGTGCCAGACGTGACGTCACAGCCCACCACGCATGCGTTCCATCTTTCTGTGCGATGCCGGTTCGTGGCTGCAGCCACAGTGTAAGAATAGTTTCTTACACCGTGCTATTCTTACACCGTGGGCGTGACACACAGACAAGGGAATACTGAAAAATGTTCAAAATAGTTCGTTGTTGGGGCTAGTTGCTTCGACATCTTGCATAAGGAAGCACTGAATCCGTTGGCAAAAACAAGCATGGCATGCAAGCCGCTCTCTTGCAACAAAAACTTCGGACAAAGAAAGTTTATGCGGAAATGCATGCACAACAGACACTGTCACAAAAATATTCTCAAAACTTCAGTGAAACCCCAAATACTTTGAAGGGGGTGCATTTAATCAGTTAAAACAATCTACTCAAGTGAAGGAAGTTTGATTCCTTCATCGTCAAATGCACTGAAGGCGCATGGACGCACGTGTCTACAATATTAACCTAGTCCACCTTTAGAACCACTGTTTCACGCCCCCACTTTGATCGACTCTTGACGACTGTCTCATCAAACAGAGTCGGGCAAACGCTGATTCATATATGGGGTTTAACGTCCTAAAGCACAATATTACTATGAGAGTTGCCGCAGTGGAGGGCTTCGGAAAAGTCGACCACCTGAGGTTCTTTAACTTCCACCTAAATCTGAGGATGTGGGCAACCAGAATTGTCGGCTCCATTGTAAATGCAGCTGCTGCAGAAAGAATTCCACCGCGCAACCTGCGGGTCAGCAGCCGATTACCTTAGCCACTATACCACCGCAGATGGGCTGCTGTGTGTGCAACTATACTTCCTGCAATGCACAGGAAGGTTACCACTACTGATGATGAAGCCGCTTACTGGATATCATGGCGGAGAGCGAGGCAGCTGGACTCGACCCATTAAGGCAGTCCACTTCAAAGTACGGCCCGAAATTGGTGAGTGCCTACTCTGCTGAACTCGACTGGAACTTGGCATCACTGGTCATTACATTACTTAGTGTATTTTGGAGTACTTCCTCTCTTTTTTTGCAATATATATATATATATATATATATATATATATATATATATATATATATATATATATATATATATATATATATATATATATATATATATATATATATATATATTGCCACATGGTTTGCTTGGGTGAGATCGAAGAGTGAAAGAAGACAAAGACGATCTCTGTGAGCCGCTGCTTGAGTAGTCGACTAAACGAGCCCATTTTTATCAAGTTTGTCGAGAGTAACGTGACAAGACTGGTGGAGTTGCTGGGTACAACGTCTCGCAATCCACCCGATGCCCAAGACCCCGTCCAGCAGCCGGTACACAAGCCCTGCAACCCGTGGACACTCCTGTTCATGGAGTAAGCCGCCGCCAACGAGGCCTACCGCCTGAGACACCAACCACTGACGCAGCGACTATGACTTCGACACAAGATTCCATGCAAGCTCCGACACCTTCCACGCCAATCTACTGCACCGTCCAGAACCCGCTCATGCCTAGCCTCTTTCACGGAGAACAGCATGAAGATGTTGACGACTGGCTGAGTGAGTTCGAACGTCTCGCAGCGATCAATTACTGGGATGATGCCGCGAAGCTCCGGAACGTGTACACTTGCCTAAAACACGGTGCCAAGACGTGGTTTTTGAACAGGGATGATGTTCTGACATCTTGGCGCGAGTTCCAGCGTCGCCTCCTGGAGACCTACAGGAGTCCTGACCGCCGCGAACGGGCGGAGCGTGCACTAAAATCACGCATCCAGATGCCCAACGAGACCGTCTCGATGTACGTCGAGGACATGACACGGCTTTTCAAGCGAGCGGATCCTGCTATGGCAGAAGAAAAAAAGTTGCGCCACCTCATGCGTGGTGTGAAGGAACAACTTTTTGCTAGTTTGGTGCGTAGTCCCCCCAAAAGTGTTGCTGAGTTCCTTACTGAAGCGGCAACAATGGAGCGAGTACTGCACCAACGGTCTGCCCAGTTTGACCGTCAAGTGGATGCTGCCTCAACTCCCGAAATTTTCGCCACCCCTGGGAGCAAGAGCCCCGAATGGATTCGCGAGATCATTCGATCTGTCGTCCGGGAAGAAATGGAAAAGATGTACGGGACAAGGCAAATCGATGTTGGTTATATCACCAGTGTCATCCGCGACGAGGTCCAGCAGGTGCTGCACGCCCATCGTTTTCCGCCCACGTCGGTTGATACGGAAATGACTCCTGTGTCTACTGACAGTCGCCGTCGTACGTACGCGGAAGCCTTGCGATCTGCCACTCCTCTTTCGGGTCAAGGAGTCCCGATCCAGCCAGTGCCGCACATCCCGATCCAGACAGTGCCGCACGTCCCGATCCAGACAATGATGCCGTCAGTCGCGATTCCATCAGCGCACGCTGATTTGGACATCGATAGTCGCCGTACACCGACGCGCAAGTCTGATCTCTGGCGTACGCCAGACAGACGACCCCTCTGCTATTATTGCGGTGAGGCTGGTCCCATTTACCGCGAATGCCCATACCGGCAACTTGGACTGCGCGGATTTTTTGTCAATTCCCCTCGTCCCCGAATTGGTCAAAGGCCAAGGGATATCGAAGAGTATCTCGTGCAACCCGCAGCCACTGGGCCACGTTTTGGGGTGACGGCACGGGAACGCTCCCCGAGCCCTCGTCGGGAAAACTGAAGGCAGCGGCCTTCGGGGGCAAGGTCGCTGGGACTCAAAGTGTGGAAGACCTCCCATCGATGCTTGCACGCAACGCCGAAGGCATTTTGTCAGAGAATAATCGCAGTGCCGAAGAAACGCCGACATCCGCATCTGAACCTAGTGACCGCGTGTCACTCGACATACCTGTGCTGGTTGACGGTCTTCAGGTCAGTGCATTGGTAGACACTGGTGCAGACTATTCGATCATCAGTGGGAGGCTAGCGAAAGATCTCAGGAAAGTGATCACGCCGTGGAATGGAACGCGAATTCGAACAGCTGGAGGACACGTTGTAACACCGCTGGGTCGCTGTACCGCAAGAGTGAAAATTCGTGCGTCAACGTTTGTGCTCAGCTGCCTCGTTCTTCCCGACTGTTCGCGTCAGCTGATTATCGGCATGGACTTCCTTCGGGAATACGGTGCCATCATAAATCTCCGTGAGCGCATCGTGACCTTCTCGACTCAAGGCGCAACAGATCGAGACGCTGATAACTGCCGTAGACTTGCGCTGCGTGTTGCTGACGACAGTGTGACGCTGCCACCTCGAGCAACTGTTCCCATCGAAGTCACTTGTGAAGACTTCCAAGACGGCGACGTGGTGGCTGAAAGCAACTTATCACTTCTGCTGCTCCAAGGTGTATGCGCCGCCCGAAGTGTTGTGCGCGTCCGTGACGGACAGTCAACGATACTAGCTACAAACTTCAATTATGAGCACCGGCATCTTTTCCGTGGAACCACCCTAGCTTATGGAGAACCCGTTGCCGACGTCACGGAGTGCTTCGCGTCCGAGGAAACGCATGAGGATGAGGAATTTCTAGACCACATCGACATTAATTCGACGCTGTCAGACGAGAGAAAGGCTGCACTTCACGACCTTTTAAGGGAGTTTAGATCTCGCTTCGCCTCTTCTTCTAAAGTCCGTCAAACACACCTCACGAAGCATCGAATTAGTACCGACGATGACGTCCGCCCCAACCGGCAGCAGCCTTTTCGCGTTTCTGCCAAAGGACGCGAGGCTATTCAGACACAAGTAAAAGAGATGCTCGATGACGGTATTATTCAACCATGCAGCAGCGCTTGGTCCTCGCCAGTCGTTCTAGTAAAGAAAAAATACGGAACGCTGCGATTGTGTATTGACTACATGAAGCTTAATAGCGTCACAAAAATGGACGTCTACCCGCTTCCAAGGGTCGACGACTCCCTCGACAGGTTACGACGTGCGAATTATTTTTCGTCCATCGATCTAAAGAGTGGCTATTGGCAAATTGAAGTGGATAAACGAGACCGAGAAAAAACCGCGTTTGTGACTCCAGACGGACTTTACGAATTCCGAGTTCTTCCCTTCGGCCTCTGTTCTGCACCAGCCACTATTCAGAGGATGATGGACACAGTTCTCGCTGGCTTGAAGTGGCAAAGCTGCCTTGTCTACCACGATGATGTGTTCATCTTTTCCGAGAGCTTTGAAGAACATCTAAAGCGTCTGAGAAAGGTTCTGGAAGCCATTCGCACAGCTGAACTCACGCTGAAACCCCAAAAATGCCGTTTCGGCTATGAAGAGCTGAAATTTCTGGGACATGTCATTAGTGCAGATGGAGTGCGACCTGATCCAGACAAAACTGCTGCTGTCGCCGCCTTCCCTGTCCCATCAGATAAAAGAGCAGTACGCCGTTTTCTCGGCTTGTGCGCGTATTATCGCCGATTTATTGCCAACTTCTCTAAGATAGCTGAACCTCTTACGCGACTCACCCGAGATGACGTACCCTTTACTTGGGGCGCAGAACAAGATACAGCGTTCACAGAGTTACGACAGAGAATGCGAACAGCCCCTGTTCTTGCCCATTTTGATGAGGACGCTGCTACAGAAATTCATACAGATGCCAGCAACGTCGGACTTGGCGCTGTCCTTGTACAACGACACGGCGGCGTTGAGCATGTGATAGCTTACGCCAGTCGTACTCTTTCTCGAGCTGAGACCAACTATTCTACGTCAGAAAAAGAATGCCTCGCAGTCGTGTGGGCGACGACCAAATTTCGGCCTTACCTCTACGGTCGTCCCTTCAAAGTGGTGACTGACCACCACTCGCTCTGCTGGCTGGCAAATCTCAGAGATCCATCCGGCCGTCTCGCACGGTGGAGTTTGCGTTTGCAGGAGTTTGATATTACGATTGTGTAGAGGTCAGGGCGCAAACACGAAGACGCCGAAGCGCTTTCTCGAGCACCTGTGGGGAATGCTGTCAGGGGCTCCGAAGATGAAGATGCCTTTCTCGGAGCAGTTAGTGACTCCGAATTTATGTCAAAGCAGCGGGCAGACGATGAATTACGCCCAGTCATTGATCCCTTGGAAGGCCGCAACTCTCAGGTCCTTCAACACATTGCTCGCGAACTGTCCTCTTTTTGTCTAAGAAGAGGCATTCTTTACAAGAAAAACGCCCGTGGTAGCGACAAACCCTTCCTACTCGTTGTTCCTACCGACATGCGTGATGAAATCTTCCTTGCGTGCCACGACGAGCCCACGTCAGGACATATGGGCTATTCGCGAACTCTCGCCCGAGTACGCCAACAGTATTACTGGCCGCGAATATCAACTAGTGCACATCAATATGTGAAAGGCTGCCGTGAGTGCCAGCGCCGCAAGACTCCGCCTGTGAGACCCGTGGGCCTGCTCCAGCCGATCGCACCACCACGGACACCGTTTGACCTCGTGGGAGTGGACCTTCTCGGGCCCTTCCCTTTGTCGTACTCTGGGAACAAATGAATTATAGTTGCGACAGATTATCTTACGCGTTATGCTGAAACAAAAGCGTTACCCCGAGGCACGGCCTCTGAAGTCGCGCAGTTCTTAGTGCACCAAATCGTCCTACGGCATGGTGCCCCGTCATGCGTGATTACGGACAGAGGGACGTCGTTTACAGCACGAATGATGGAATACATTTTCAAACTGAGCTGCACAAGTCATCGAAAAACAACGGCTTATCATCCGCAATCCAATGGACTGACGGAGAGGCTTAACAAGACCATAGCGGACATGCTGTCAACGTACGTGGACGTACAACATAAAACCTGGGACGAGATTCATCCATACATCACGTTTACTTATAATACGGCAACGCAAGAAACAACGCGATTTCCGCCTTTCCGACTTGTTTACGGACGCAACGTGCGAACCATGCTCGATGCTATGCTTCCGTGCGACCAAAGCAATGAACTTGCTCAAGATGCTGAGCAATACACTCAATACGCCGAAGAAGCTCGTCAGCTAGCTCGCATAAACACCAGTCACCAACAAGATGCAGACGCACGACGTTACAACCTCCGCCATCGAAATGTCACCTACCACCCTGGGGACCGAGTGTGGGTGTGGATCCCTGTCCGGCGACCAGGCTTATCCGAAAAACTCCTAAGCCGTTATTTTGGACCGTACAAGGTTCTTAGACGAATCACAGATCATACCTACGAGGTATTTCCGGACGGCGCAGCGTCTTCTCGTCGACAGCTTCGGCCCGAAACCGTGCATGTCGTTCGGCTGAAGCCCTACTTCACACAGTAGCCCTTGTGGTTTCAAGTGCTACGACATGCCGTGAGATTGCGTTGCTGCTGCTGTTTGTGTTCTCCTGTGTTTTTATGCCTTTTTTTGCGCTTGGCGGAAGCGTTGGCGAAACTTCCTCATTTGCGCTGCGAGTAGTGGCACTCTCCCTCTTTTGGTTCTCTATATCTGTGTGTGTATACGTTCATTTATTTATTTACGAGCATCGAGTCGATGCTTTCAAAGGGGGGAACTATTGCCACATGGTTTGCTTGGGTGAGATCGAAGAGTGAAAGAAGACAAAGACGATCTCTCTGAGCCGCTGCTTGAGTAGTCGACTAAATGAGCCCATTTTTATCAAGTTTGTCGAGAGTAACGTGACAATATATATATATATATGTATATATATATATATATATATATATATATATATATATATATATATATATATATATATATATATATATATATATATATATATATATATATATATATATATATATACGTGTATGAAACTGTCGCTCCGCCACTGCTCAAATAGCACCCAAAAGGAGGAAGACGACAACGTGCTGGTTGTGGTTCGGACTCTCGAGCTTCCCTTCCCCCGTTGGCCTGCATAACTGTGCGCTCTTTAAGGCGTTACCAAGACCCGCAGTCGGTGAATAAATCTTGCCGGTAACACGGTAACATGTTTTGGCAGAGGTGTGGAGTTTTCACAAAACCCGACACTGAAACTCCGCAGTTTACACCGGCTTTGTCATGCTGCGATGCCTGAAACCGGCACTCAGGCCTCACCATCCGCGCCGGCTCCATCCCCTGTAATCCCCCCCCCCATCTTCTTGACCTCGGCACGTTTGCCGGGACAGAGAGCACGGATGTCGAAGAATGGCTTGCAATTTTTTAAGTGCGTCAGCAAGCACTACAGGTGGGATAAGACGTTTATTCTTCCAAATATTCTATTCTACCTACGAGGTAGATTGATGGCGCCGTCTCTCAGCCTAGTGGCGTATCTTGGCGGATGTTACAATTACAACAGCGTACCCAAGTCGCCATTCACCTTGTGTCGGTAACTGCATTGCACTTAAAGCCATGGCATAGCTTCCACTAGTGGCGTAAGTGCAAGGTGGAGCTGACCGACTCATTGCTGATCCTGACCAAATGAAGTGATTCCCAGATATGCCACGATACTGGTACAAGCGATGATGAAGATCAAAGAATGATCCATAAAAGCGACGAAGGTGACGATTGAAAAAACTTTGTGTTTTTGTTGCCGCTCGGTCAGCTTGGCTGACGGACACTGTGTACTCCGTGTACAATCTGTAAATATATTTCTACCTTCTGTCTACTCTTACCCTAAGGCATGTCAGTAAAGGTGCCGGGGTAAGAAGACGGTATCACGGAGCTACGCAGTGGTGGACGCTTGGATTCTTCCACGATTTACAAGAAGGTCTGGTTCCCACTCCAACAGCGGCAACCACAACGACGAGAGTTGTTTGCCCCAGCTGAAAGACCCTGGCACGTTCTGCAGGACCGACAACGTTGACATCGAAGACTGGTTGTGGATGTACGAGCGAGCAAGCAGCAGTTATCGCTAGGACAAAACAATCATGCTGGCGAACACCATATTCTACCTGAAGTGGACAGCCAAATGTGGTTTGAGAACCACGAAGCGAAACTTGGCAGCTGTGAAGCACGCAAAAGAAAAATGTATGCACTGTTCAGCAAATGGAGACAGCGGCCAACAATGAGCTCACATCTAGCGCTCCAACGGCATCGGAATCCTACCTCACTTACATACAGGACGTACTCGCAAAGCAGACGACGGCATGGAGGAGTTCGAAAAGAATGCGCACATAATAAAAAGCACTGCCGATGACTCATTCAATTTGCTAATTTGCAAGGACTGTGCCACAGTAGATGCTATTATCCGGGAGTGCCAGAGTTTTGAGGCTGCGAAAAGCCGACGTATTGCCATCAGTTCACTTGACTTCCCAACACCGCAGCACATGTTTGTGTGAAGACATGCCTATACCACTGGCACCGCTGACTGCAGAGCTCGTCAGGAAAAGCATCTGCCGAGAACTCGAAACTATGTCTCCCGCTTCAACTTTCTCTCCTACCGGTGAGTCCAGTTCCTAAATAGTGCCTTTTGTGCATGCCTTCGTTTGTCAAGAGCTTCCGAACGCTGGCATTTATTATGTGTGCGCCACTTCCCCCTCCCAAACGACTGACCATCCTCCACCAGTTTCCTACACCCAAAGCCAAAAGCTCCCAGCGCGCTCTTACAATCCTGCCGAGTAGAAGACTGCTGACGATCGGCCCATTTGCTTTAACTGCCGCCGTATTGGTCACATGGCCTGCCATTGCAATACCAGGTAGTACTGACGGCAGCCATCCTATGACTACAACCGTCACGTCGAGGCAGATGATGGCCACTTTGGAGCTTACCACGGCCAGCGGGTGGTGACGGTGTATTCTCGATCACCATTCCCGGACGGCCACCAGTCCCACTCAGCACTGTCTCGTCACCCGTCGTCGCGCTGACACCAATTTCGCCATCCTCCTTCACCGACTACATCCCTGGCTCAGGAAATCTAGACGATGCAGCTCCCAGAGGTGATACTGTGTCGACGATTCGCCAGCCAAATACTCTGACCATGCTGACACGACGCAACCTCATAGACGTTAAATAAGACGGTGCACTTGTTGTTGCCTTGGTAAACGCAGGGGCCCACATTTCGATGATTAACTTGGAGCTTCACCGCTGTTACCCACTACTGCCCGCTGTTTTATATATGCAACGCACAGTTTACCAACCTACAAACGGCGCAGATGGCCATGGTACAGAAAAAAGTTCATGTTACTCTTTCGATCAGTAGTATTTCTATCTCAGCAGTTCACATATTCACCACTGGGGCAGCGTTGCGCCCGCAAAGCTTCTTACAAGATGGCCTCTTCTATGCCGCACGTGAGCTTTGCTGACCAGGTATGTTTATTTTTAGTTAACTAATTCAGTCTTTCCCAAAGGGAACTGATAATGTTTAGAATTAAAAAAGGTGCATGCAGGGTTTTGTTTTTCAAGCTTTCGTTGAAGTGGGATATTTTATTTATATGCCATATTTCACATGTGCAACAGTGGGCAGTAGTGTCCCACTGAACGACTGTTCCATATATGCAACATGACTCCATCCTTCCGATTAGCAGTGTTTTGGTGTCATTCTGTTGTGCTAAAGACAACCTGTGTGGTTTTCGAGTTCATTAAAATTGTTTTAGTTTAATTTATTGGAATCTGCAGTCTGGTATGTCGTCATCTTTGTTCTATGGATTGCCCAGGACATGATGAAAGTGTTTCCTTGGAAATGACAACCTGCTTCGCCACATTGACTGCAACCAGAGTGACATATCTGATGATAGCAGTGATGAAGAAGTGGAAGTGGCAACTGTTGATAGAAACTCTGATGAAGAAAGTAGTTCGACGGAGTCGGAGGATGAGCTCACGGCACCCACAACAGGCTTGAAAGCAACATACACGAAGAAGCGCTATACGTGGGAGAAAACACCATTTCAGCCGCCAGTAAGTTGCTTCAAAAATGACTTGCCTTTGCCTCCCTCTGAGCCTTACACGACAGAGCAGCTGTTTGATTGTTCGTGTCAAGAATGATGCTTACGCGTGTCGTTGAAGACACGAACAGGTACTACCAGCAGTAAAATGGAACGCCGTTAGGAATGACTTTTGAGGAAATAACTTCTGTGCTTTGTATGTTTTTCCGTATGGGCCTCGTGGATATGCACAATGTGCGTGCATACTGGGAACAGGGAAGCAGTTATGAGCTTGTAGCACAAGTTATGTCGCGGAACCAATTCAAGAAGAAAACAAGTCACTTGCACTTCGTCGACAATGATGCTGCAACAAAAAAACAATGGAAGACAAATGCTGGAAAGTGCTCCTCTGGCTATAAGAACTGTGCGAAAACATGTTGAAAATTCCACAAGAACAAATTCTTGTATTGATGAGATTCTGATTCCTTTCCGTTGAGGGTCCCCAAAACGGCAGTAGCTGTCAAGCAAGTCCAAATGCAAGTGGAGTCTTATGCTTTGGGCCCGGGCAGGGTAGTCGGGGCTCTGCTATGGCTTCGACCTGTACCCAGCCTCTATCAATAGATTCTACAGAGATCAAGGTGGGTTTGAGCTCGGTCTTGGGGTGGGAGTTGTTACTCAGCTCTGTTCAAGCCTCCCTGGCCGTGAAAACAACCGCAAAATTGGTGAAAACGTTTTTCAAGTCCTCATTTGGTGAGCAAGTCAACATCTGGGAAAATCTCATACATTGGCACTGTTCGAAAGAACAGATTGCAATCATGCAAATTGATGTACGAGAATGAAATGAAAACGAAAGGTGGTAGCTCATTTGGCTTCTGTGTTGCGTCGTGTGGTCAGAGCAACATTGCCGTGAAGCGTTTTGACAACAGGTCAGTGATACCCATCTCCAATTGTGTCGGTGTTGACCCCGTAACAACTGTGACAAGATAGGAGAAGAAGAAGACACACATTCCGGGTAGTGCCCTGCTATTGTGCCAACGTACAATAAGTAAATGGGTGGTGTGACCTGCTAGACATGATTTGCTACAGTTATCGCTTTTCATTGCAGGCAAAGCGATGGTACATGTCCATATTCTGGCACACTGTCGAAATGACCGCAGTGAATGCTTGGTTTCTGCACAGGCGCCATGAACAACAGCAAGGCAATGGTACAGTGCCTCTGCGTAGTTTTCTGTCGCAGCTTGCGACCGAATAACTGCTTTACAAAAAGTGTGAACCTGGACAACCATCTGATGAAAATCTCCTAGTCGTCAAGAAGGTTCTCACTGCAGTACCACGAGACGTCCGAAAGAATGGAACATGTCATTAGCCACTTTGGAACGAGGGAACAACCAGATGCAAGACATGCAAAGGGGGTTAAACCTTTGTTTCTTGCTCTAAGTGCCAGGTGTATCTGTGCCTCAATAAAGACCGAAATTACTTTACCCACTTTGACCAGGCTTAGAACACCTTTGACAATCCAGTACGAATGATTGCTTCGTTCTTGCATTAAGAAATTCAAAAAAAGAGTGTAAGCTCAGCTAATATTTGCCTCTCCGCATTTCTTCCGTTGCATTACTGCTCAGTGTTGCATGTGTGAACAAGCTGTTTTTTCAAATAACAGTTCGCGACTATTTTTGCGCTGTCTGTTTCTTTATTTTAGTTTCAAACGCAAGTCTACAACTTGCCTTTCTGTTTTCTTTGCACGTGTTAGTGTTGCTGACCGCTCCACAGCTGTGCTTTCTGCCATGCTCGAGAAGTGCTCTCATGATGTTATCCTGGGCATGAACTTTCTTGCCACACACTCTGCCTTAATTGACTGTGAAACAGGCTCACTTCACTTTAACGCTTATTGCTATGACACTCCGACTACACCTCAACCACGTTTGTGTTCTGTCGAGTAGATTCGCCTAGCACCCCAAGTCGTTACCTATGTAACCATGAGGTCATTTCCTCCTGTACTTGTCGGCTATTATGTACTGGCACCAGTTTTGGACGTGTTATTTTACAGAAATGTTGCCCTTCCTCATACTCTGCGGACGATTACAAATTATTTGCGTAGCTACCAATACTGAACTTCAGCTGGTGCTCCCAAGTTGTTCCAGATGAATGACTCTAGCCAATGTCTCTTCCATCATTGAACATTCTGTTTCTGCATTCATTGCAGACTTTGCTTTGCCCACTTCTGTATCCTCTTGAAAGAGCCTCACCGATGCCAACTTTGACAAGATGATCACGCCAGACCTCGTTCCAACACAGGCAGCCAATATCCAGAGTTTCTTGGCATCCTTCAGGGACATCTTCGACTTTGGTGACAGCCCTTTAGGTCAGACGTCAGTTGATACTCACAAGATCAACATTTGAGACGCCAGTCCAATCTGATGACTCCCTTGCGCCAACTAACCGAGGTCACCTATGAGATCACCCCTTTGGCACTCTATCCTCATCGCCTTAGTTTGAATATTGAGACGCGTGGTTGCCACTCTAAATCGTTGTCGACGTCTTTTGCCCATTACTGTAAAGCGACTCTTATATCAGGCTCTTTTCCATGCCCACTTGAACTACTGCGCCTTGGTATAGGCAAACACTACGTCAACAAATTTGAATAGGCTAAAAATACTTCAAAAAAGGGTGATCAGGGCAATAGAAAACATATCATACCTTGAACACACGGGACAACTGTTTGTTAAACATAAAATTGTTAAGGCAAATGACATATACAATTTCAGGTTGTTACAATCCTATATTAGCGCAAACAGAGGGAAACTCGACGCATTCCTGACACTTGCAAATCTTGAACATACACAAACCATTTACTTCCATCAATATAAACCACCGTGAGAAATTCCGTTATCTCGCACCAATCACGGCACCCAAAGACTTAGCCACATGCTACCTACTATGTTGAACTCATACCAGCAGCAAGACATAACAATTGACACATTAAACAATATCGATGTGCAAACACTATTTTTGTAGATTTGTACTGTTTACATAGGTCACTCTGTAATGCTTTGCATCATTTATTGTGTACCTTTATATAGTTTTTCCTTATTATTTCTTTTGTGTATCTTCATTGTGTACCTTTTTTATGTACGAAAGCGATGATACGTACTTTGCGAATTACTGTGCTCATGTGTTTATGAAATATTCCTTTTTGTTTGTATATCTTGGCCTGTAATTTACTCTGTCTCTTGCTTGAATTGTTTCCTGCTCTATATTACTTGTTTTTTTTATTTTATTGTATTTCGTATTCACCTTCGTAGGGTGGACGGTGCTTAGTCAAGCTGCAATAACTGCAGCTTTTTTGCCGTCTCCCTATTTTTCGCCATTGTACCTGTTTTGGTGAAAATAAAAATAAAAACTTCAGAAAAAACTTCGGAACTTCAGTCTCAGTCGTCCATTGATATTGTACACGTCTCCCGCCTTAATCCGTACTTCTCTGTGCCGGATCAAACGCTTTCTTGAGCGCTGAGACGGCGCACCCATTGGCGGCTATATGACAAGCCATGATGAAGATGAACGTATGGGCCATAATGCCGACGAAGATTACGATTGAACAAAATTACATGTTGTTGTTGCTACTCTGCCAGCTTGGCTGATGGACACTGTGTACTCCATGTTGTTGTTGTTGCCTTGGTAAACGCAGGGGCCCACATTTCGATGATTAACTTGGAGCTTCACCGCTGTTACCCACTACTGCCCGCTGTTTTATATATGCAACGCACAGTTTACCAACCTACAAACGGCGCAGATGGCCATGGTACAGAAAAAAGTTCATGTTACTCTTTCGATCAGTAGTATTTCTATCTCAGCAGTTCACATATTCACCACTGGGGCAGCGTTGCGCCCGCAAAGCTTCTTACAAGATGGCCTCTTCTATGCCGCACGTGAGCTTTGCTGACCAGGTATGTTTATTTTTAGTTAACTAATTCAGTCTTTCCCAAAGGGAACTGATAATGTTTAGAATTAAAAAAGGTGCATGCAGGGTTTTGTTTTTCAAGCTTTCGTTGAAGTGGGATATTTTATTTATATGCCATATTTCACATGTGCAACAGTGGGCAGTAGTGTCCCACTGAACGACTGTTCCATATATGCAACATGACTCCATCCTTCCGATTAGCAGTGTTTTGGTGTCATTCTGTTGTGCTAAAGACAACCTGTGTGGTTTTCGAGTTCATTAAAATTGTTTTAGTTTAATTTATTGGAATCTGCAGTCTGGTATGTCGTCATCTTTGTTCTATGGATTGCCCAGGACATGATGAAAGTGTTTCCTTGGAAATGACAACCTGCTTCGCCACATTGACTGCAACCAGAGTGACATATCTGATGATAGCAGTGATGAAGAAGTGGAAGTGGCAACTGTTGATAGAAACTCTGATGAAGAAAGTAGTTCGACGGAGTCGGAGGATGAGCTCACGGCACCCACAACAGGCTTGAAAGCAACATACACGAAGAAGCGCTATACGTGGGAGAAAACACCATTTCAGCCGCCAGTAAGTTGCTTCAAAAATGACTTGCCTTTGCCTCCCTCTGAGCCTTACACGACAGAGCAGCTGTTTGATTGTTCGTGTCAAGAATGATGCTTACGCGTGTCGTTGAAGACACGAACAGGTACTACCAGCAGTAAAATGGAACGCCGCTAGGAATGACTTTTGAGGAAATAACTTCTGTGCTTTGTATGTTTTTCCGTATGGGCCTCGTGGATATGCACAATGTGCGTGCATACTGGGAACAGGGAAGCAGTTATGAGCTTGTAGCACAAGTTATGTCGCGGAACCAATTCAAGAAGAAAACAAGTCACTTGCACTTCGTCGACAATGATGCTGCAACAAAAAAACAATGGAAGACAAATGCTGGAAAGTGCTCCTCTGGCTATAAGAACTGTGCGAAAACATGTTGAAAATTCCACAAGAACAAATTCTTGTATTGATGAGATTCTGATTCCTTTCCGTTGAGGGTCCCCAAAACGGCAGTAGCTGTCAAGCAAGTCCAAATGCAAGTGGAGTCTTATGCTTTGGGCCCGGGCAGGGTAGTCGGGGCTCTGCTATGGCTTCGACCTGTACCCAGCCTCTATCAATAGATTCTACAGAGATCAAGGTGGGTTTGAGCTCGGTCTTGGGGTGGGAGTTGTTACTCAGCTCTGTTCAAGCCTCCCTGGCCGTGAAAACAACCGCAAAATTGGTGAAAACGTTTTTCAAGTCCTCATTTGGTGAGCAAGTCAACATCTGGGAAAATCTCATACATTGGCACTGTTCGAAAGAACAGATTGCAATCATGCAAATTGATGTACGAGAATGAAATGAAAACGAAAGGTGGTAGCTCATTTGGCTTCTGTGTTGCGTCGTGTGGTCAGAGCAACATTGCCGTGAAGCGTTTTGACAACAGGTCAGTGATACCCATCTCCAATTGTGTCGGTGTTGACCCCGTAACAACTGTGACAAGATAGGAGAAGAAGAAGACACACATTCCGGGTAGTGCCCTGCTATTGTGCCAACGTACAATAAGTAAATGGGTGGTGTGACCTGCTAGACATGATTTGCTACAGTTATCGCTTTTCATTGCAGGCAAAGCGATGGTACATGTCCATATTCTGGCACACTGTCGAAATGACCGCAGTGAATGCTTGGTTTCTGCACAGGCGCCATGAACAACAGCAAGGCAATGGTACAGTGCCTCTGCGTAGTTTTCTGTCGCAGCTTGCGACCGAATAACTGCTTTACAAAAAGTGTGAACCTGGACAACCATCTGATGAAAATCTCCTAGTCGTCAAGAAGGTTCTCACTGCAGTACCACGAGACGTCCGAAAGAATGGAACATGTCATTAGCCACTTTGGAACGAGGGAACAACCAGATGCAAGACATGCAAAGGGGGTTAAACCTTTGTTTCTTGCTCTAAGTGCCAGGTGTATCTGTGCCTCAATAAAGACCGAAATTACTTTACCCACTTTGACCAGGCTTAGAACACCTTTGACAATCCAGTACGAATGATTGCTTCGTTCTTGCATTAAGAAATTCAAAAAAAGAGTGTAAGCTCAGCTAATATTTGCCTCTCCGCATTTCTTCCGTTGCATTACTGCTCAGTGTTGCATGTGTGAACAAGCTGTTTTTTCAAATAACAGTTCGCGACTATTTTTGCGCTGTCTGTTTCTTTATTTTAGTTTCAAACGCAAGTCTACAACTTGCCTTTCTGTTTTCTTTGCACGTGTTAGTGTTGCTGACCGCTCCACAGCTGTGCTTTCTGCCATGCTCGAGAAGTGCTCTCATGATGTTATCCTGGGCATGAACTTTCTTGCCACACACTCTGCCTTAATTGACTGTGAAACAGGCTCACTTCACTTTAACGCTTATTGCTATGACACTCCGACTACACCTCAACCACGTTTGTGTTCTGTCGAGTAGATTCGCCTAGCACCCCAAGTCGTTACCTATGTAACCATGAGGTCATTTCCTCCTGTACTTGTCGGCTATTATGTACTGGCACCAGTTTTGGACGTGTTATTTTACAGAAATGTTGCCCTTCCTCATACTCTGCGGACGATTACAAATTATTTGCGTAGCTACCAATACTGAACTTCAGCTGGTGCTCCCAAGTTGTTCCAGATGAATGACTCTAGCCAATGTCTCTTCCATCATTGAACATTCTGTTTCTGCATTCATTGCAGACTTTGCTTTGCCCACTTCTGTATCCTCTTGAAAGAGCCTCACCGATGCCAACTTTGACAAGATGATCACGCCAGACCTCGTTCCAACACAGGCAGCCAATATCCAGAGTTTCTTGGCATCCTTCAGGGACATCTTCGACTTTGGTGACAGCCCTTTAGGTCAGACGTCAGTTGATACTCACAAGATCAACATTTGAGACGCCAGTCCAATCTGATGACTCCCTTGCGCCAACTAACCGAGGTCACCTATGAGATCACCCCTTTGGCACTCTATCCTCATCGCCTTAGTTTGAATATTGAGACGCGTGGTTGCCACTCTAAATCGTTGTCGACGTCTTTTGCCCATTACTGTAAAGCGACTCTTATATCAGGCTCTTTTCCATGCCCACTTGAACTACTGCGCCTTGGTATAGGCAAACACTACGTCAACAAATTTGAATAGGCTAAAAATACTTCAAAAAAGGGTGATCAGGGCAATAGAAAACATATCATACCTTGAACACACGGGACAACTGTTTGTTAAACATAAAATTGTTAAGGCAAATGACATATACAATTTCAGGTTGTTACAATCCTATATTAGCGCAAACAGAGGGAAACTCGACGCATTCCTGACACTTGCAAATCTTGAACATACACAAACCATTTACTTCCATCAATATAAACCACCGTGAGAAATTCCGTTATCTCGCACCAATCACGGCACCCAAAGACTTAGCCACATGCTACCTACTATGTTGAACTCATACCAGCAGCAAGACATAACAATTGACACATTAAACAATATCGATGTGCAAACACTATTTTTGTAGATTTGTACTGTTTACATAGGTCACTCTGTAATGCTTTGCATCATTTATTGTGTACCTTTATATAGTTTTTCCTTATTATTTCTTTTGTGTATCTTCATTGTGTACCTTTTTTATGTACGAAAGCGATGATACGTACTTTGCGAATTACTGTGCTCATGTGTTTATGAAATATTCCTTTTTGTTTGTATATCTTGGCCTGTAATTTACTCTGTCTCTTGCTTGAATTGTTTCCTGCTCTATATTACTTGTTTTTTTTATTTTATTGTATTTCGTATTCACCTTCGTAGGGTGGACGGTGCTTAGTCAAGCTGCAATAACTGCAGCTTTTTTGCCGTCTCCCTATTTTTCGCCATTGTACCTGTTTTGGTGAAAATAAAAATAAAAACTTCAGAAAAAACTTCGGAACTTCAGTCTCAGTCGTCCATTGATATTGTACACGTCTCCCGCCTTAATCCGTACTTCTCTGTGCCGGATCAAACGCTTTCTTGAGCGCTGAGACGGCGCACCCATTGGCGGCTATATGACAAGCCATGATGAAGATGAACGTATGGGCCATAATGCCGACGAAGATTACGATTGAACAAAATTACATGTTGTTGTTGCTACTCTGCCAGCTTGGCTGATGGACACTGTGTACTCCATGTTGTTGTTGTTGCCTTGGTAAACGCAGGGGCCCACATTTCGATGATTAACTTGGAGCTTCACCGCTGTTACCCACTACTGCCCGCTGTTTTATATATGCAACGCACAGTTTACCAACCTACAAACGGCGCAGATGGCCATGGTACAGAAAAAAGTTCATGTTACTCTTTCGATCAGTAGTATTTCTATCTCAGCAGTTCACATATTCACCACTGGGGCAGCGTTGCGCCCGCAAAGCTTCTTACAAGATGGCCTCTTCTATGCCGCACGTGAGCTTTGCTGACCAGGTATGTTTATTTTTAGTTAACTAATTCAGTCTTTCCCAAAGGGAACTGATAATGTTTAGAATTAAAAAAGGTGCATGCAGGGTTTTGTTTTTCAAGCTTTCGTTGAAGTGGGATATTTTATTTATATACCATATTTCACATGTGCAACAGTGGGCAGTAGTGTCCCACTGAACGACTGTTCCATATATGCAACATGACTCCATCCTTCCGATTAGCAGTGTTTTGGTGTCATTCTGTTGTGCTAAAGACAACCTGTGTGGTTTTCGAGTTCATTAAAATTGTTTTAGTTTAATTTATTGGAATCTGCAGTCTGGTATGTCGTCATCTTTGTTCTATGGATTGCCCAGGACATGATGAAAGTGTTTCCTTGGAAATGACAACCTGCTTCGCCGCATTGACTGCAACCAGAGTGACATATCTGATGATAGCAGTGATGAAGAAGTGGAAGTGGCAACTGTTGATAGAAACTCTGATGAAGAAAGTAGTTCGACGGAGTCGGAGGATGAGCTCACGGCACCCACAACAGGCTTGAAAGCAACATACACGAAGAAGCGCTATACGTGGGAGAAAACACCATTTCAGCCGCCAGTAAGTTGCTTCAAAAATGACTTGCCTTTGCCTCCCTCTGAGCCTTACACGACAGAGCAGCTGTTTGATTGTTCGTGTCAAGAATGATGCTTACGCGTGTCGTTGAAGACACGAACAGGTACTACCAGCAGTAAAATGGAACGCCGTTAGGAATGACTTTTGAGGAAATAACTTCTGTGCTTTGTATGTTTTTCCGTATGGGCCTCGTGGATATGCACAATGTGCGTGCATACTGGGAACAGGGAAGCAGTTATGAGCTTGTAGCACAAGTTATGTCGCGGAACCAATTCAAGAAGAAAACAAGTCACTTGCACTTCGTCGACAATGATGCTGCAACAAAAAAACAATGGAAGACAAATGCTGGAAAGTGCTCCTCTGGCTATAAGAACTGTGCGAAAACATGTTGAAAATTCCACAAGAACAAATTCTTGTATTGATGAGATTCTGATTCCTTTCCGTTGAGGGTCCCCAAAACGGCAGTAGCTGTCAAGCAAGTCCAAATGCAAGTGGAGTCTTATGCTTTGGGCCCGGGCAGGGTAGTCGGGGCTCTGCTATGGCTTCGACCTGTACCCAGCCTCTATCAATAGATTCTACAGAGATCAAGGTGGGTTTGAGCTCGGTCTTGGGGTGGGAGTTGTTACTCAGCTCTGTTCAAGCCTCCCTGGCCGTGAAAACAACCGCAAAATTGGTGAAAACGTTTTTCAAGTCCTCATTTGGTGAGCAAGTCAACATCTGGGAAAATCTCATACATTGGCACTGTTCGAAAGAACAGATTGCAATCATGCAAATTGATGTACGAGAATGAAATGAAAACGAAAGGTGGTAGCTCATTTGGCTTCTGTGTTGCGTCGTGTGGTCAGAGCAACATTGCCGTGAAGCGTTTTGACAACAGGTCAGTGATACCCATCTCCAATTGTGTCGGTGTTGACCCCGTAACAACTGTGACAAGATAGGAGAAGAAGAAGACACACATTCCGGGTAGTGCCCTGCTATTGTGCCAACGTACAATAAGTAAATGGGTGGTGTGACCTGCTAGACATGATTTGCTACAGTTATCGCTTTTCATTGCAGGCAAAGCGATGGTACATGTCCATATTCTGGCACACTGTCGAAATGACCGCAGTGAATGCTTGGTTTCTGCACAGGCGCCATGAACAACAGCAAGGCAATGGTACAGTGCCTCTGCGTAGTTTTCTGTCGCAGCTTGCGACCGAATAACTGCTTTACAAAAAGTGTGAACCTGGACAACCATCTGATGAAAATCTCCTAGTCGTCAAGAAGGTTCTCACTGCAGTACCACGAGACGTCCGAAAGAATGGAACATGTCATTAGCCACTTTGGAACGAGGGAACAACCAGATGCAAGACATGCAAAGGGGGTTAAACCTTTGTTTCTTGCTCTAAGTGCCAGGTGTATCTGTGCCTCAATAAAGACCGAAATTACTTTACCCACTTTGACCAGGCTTAGAACACCTTTGACAATCCAGTACGAATGATTGCTTCGTTCTTGCATTAAGAAATTCAAAAAAAGAGTGTAAGCTCAGCTAATATTTGCCTCTCCGCATTTCTTCCGTTGCATTACTGCTCAGTGTTGCATGTGTGAACAAGCTGTTTTTTCAAATAACAGTTCGCGACTATTTTTGCGCTGTCTGTTTCTTTATTTTAGTTTCAAACGCAAGTCTACAACTTGCCTTTCTGTTTTCTTTGCACGTGTTAGTGTTGCTGACCGCTCCACAGCTGTGCTTTCTGCCATGCTCGAGAAGTGCTCTCATGATGTTATCCTGGGCATGAACTTTCTTGCCACACACTCTGCCTTAATTGACTGTGAAACAGGCTCACTTCACTTTAACGCTTATTGCTATGACACTCCGACTACACCTCAACCACGTTTGTGTTCTGTCGAGTAGATTCGCCTAGCACCCCAAGTCGTTACCTATGTAACCATGAGGTCATTTCCTCCTGTACTTGTCGGCTATTATGTACTGGCACCAGTTTTGGACGTGTTATTTTACAGAAATGTTGCCCTTCCTCATACTCTGCGGACGATTACAAATTATTTGCGTAGCTACCAATACTGAACTTCAGCTGGTGCTCCCAAGTTGTTCCAGATGAATGACTCTAGCCAATGTCTCTTCCATCATTGAACATTCTGTTTCTGCATTCATTGCAGACTTTGCTTTGCCCACTTCTGTATCCTCTTGAAAGAGCCTCACCGATGCCAACTTTGACAAGATGATCACGCCAGACCTCGTTCCAACACAGGCAGCCAATATCCAGAGTTTCTTGGCATCCTTCAGGGACATCTTCGACTTTGGTGACAGCCCTTTAGGTCAGACGTCAGTTGATACTCACAAGATCAACATTTGAGACGCCAGTCCAATCTGATGACTCCCTTGCGCCAACTAACCGAGGTCACCTATGAGATCACCCCTTTGGCACTCTATCCTCATCGCCTTAGTTTGAATATTGAGACGCGTGGTTGCCACTCTAAATCGTTGTCGACGTCTTTTGCCCATTACTGTAAAGCGACTCTTATATCAGGCTCTTTTCCATGCCCACTTGAACTACTGCGCCTTGGTATAGGCAAACACTACGTCAACAAATTTGAATAGGCTAAAAATACTTCAAAAAAGGGTGATCAGGGCAATAGAAAACATATCATACCTTGAACACACGGGACAACTGTTTGTTAAACATAAAATTGTTAAGGCAAATGACATATACAATTTCAGGTTGTTACAATCCTATATTAGCGCAAACAGAGGGAAACTCGACGCATTCCTGACACTTGCAAATCTTGAACATACACAAACCATTTACTTCCATCAATATAAACCACCGTGAGAAATTCCGTTATCTCGCACCAATCACGGCACCCAAAGACTTAGCCACATGCTACCTACTATGTTGAACTCATACCAGCAGCAAGACATAACAATTGACACATTAAACAATATCGATGTGCAAACACTATTTTTGTAGATTTGTACTGTTTACATAGGTCACTCTGTAATGCTTTGCATCATTTATTGTGTACCTTTATATAGTTTTTCCTTATTATTTCTTTTGTGTATCTTCATTGTGTACCTTTTTTATGTACGAAAGCGATGATACGTACTTTGCGAATTACTGTGCTCATGTGTTTATGAAATATTCCTTTTTGTTTGTATATCTTGGCCTGTAATTTACTCTGTCTCTTGCTTGAATTGTTTCCTGCTCTATATTACTTGTTTTTTTTATTTTATTGTATTTCGTATTCACCTTCGTAGGGTGGACGGTGCTTAGTCAAGCTGCAATAACTGCAGCTTTTTTGCCGTCTCCCTATTTTTCGCCATTGTACCTGTTTTGGTGAAAATAAAAATAAAAACTTCAGAAAAAACTTCGGAACTTCAGTCTCAGTCGTCCATTGATATTGTACACGTCTCCCGCCTTAATCCGTACTTCTCTGTGCCGGATCAAACGCTTTCTTGAGCGCTGAGACGGCGCACCCATTGGCGGCTATATGACAAGCCATGATGAAGATGAACGTATGGGCCATAATGCCGACGAAGATTACGATTGAACAAAATTACATGTTGTTGTTGCTACTCTGCCAGCTTGGCTGATGGACACTGTGTACTCCATGTACAATCTGTAAGAATATTTGTACCTTCTGTCTACTCCAACACCGTGACTATATATATATATATATATATATATATATATATATATATATATATATATATATATATATATATATTGTAACGAGGGCAGTGGGCATGGAGCTCGAGGATAGAAAAGGAAGAAGACTTGCTGTGATCGCAGGCTTGCGTTCAGTTAGCCCTTGCGCTAAATAAAGCTCTCCTTCGCCGAGTCAACTCCTGCTTGTTCAACAACCCGTTTCAAGTGGTGGAGGTGCTGGGTACATCTGGTCTTCACCCTGGAACTTCGCAGCCGCACACTCCAACGACCTCCTACAATGACTGATCCGGGGCCATCTCATGCTGCTACTCCAGATCTCGCGCCTGTGCCTGTCTTCTGCGCTGGCGCTCTCCGGCCGCGCGACCCCCCCCCCATATTTGGTGGCACAGAGGACCAAGATGTGGACAACTGGATTGCCGAGTATGAACTGGTGAGCGCCGTCAATAAGTGGAACGCAGCCGATAAGCTCACAAATGTGAGTTTTTACCTTACCGACGTGGCAAAACTATGGTACAGAAATCATCAAAGTGATTTCAGTACCTGGTCGGAATTGGCGAAAACCCTCGCGGAAGTCTTTGGCCGTCCTGCTGTCCGCCGCCTTCGTGCTGAACAGCGCTTGCGGGGCAGAGTACAGAGAGCAGATGAAACTTTCACGAGCTATATCGAAGATGTGCTATTTCTCTGCAAGCTCGTTGATTCGACTCTGGACGAGGCAGGCAAGATCAAGAACATCATGAAAGGAATCGACGACGGTGCATTCCAAATGCTGGCTGCGAAGAGTCCCCAGACGGTCGCCGAGGTGATTCAGCTCTGCCAAAGCTATGATGAGCTTCGTAGGCCGCGCGCTTCTACACGTTGCGCTGCTCAAGACACCGCGGGCATCTCATCCCTCGACTATCGCCATGACACCGCTGACCACTCTGCGTTGATGCCAGCCATAAAGCAATTCATACGCGAGGAGGTCGCCCGGCAGCTATCTATAATCACAAGAACTACCGAGCCGATGGCACCCTTGTCGCCTTTGCTTCGCCAGGTCATTCAATCGCAAGTTGCCGAAGCATTGCCGCCAGCTCAGGCTCCACCAACTGTTACCGCACCACTAACGTATGCAGCCGCAGTTGCTCGGCCACGTGCGCCAGCGTCTCCGGCCATCTACGAAGCTACTCGCCACGTTTATTCGTCGACGCCACCTTTCCGCTCGCTGACCGTCCCGTCTCCGGCTGTATATGAAACAGGTCAGAACGTTTATATGACGCCGCCGCCTGCACGACCATTTACGGTACCTTATTCAGCGAAAAGTGCCCCTATCGTCAGCCAATGGCGCACTCCGGATAATTGGCCGATATGTTTTAGATGCGGAGCATGTTATACTCGCGCCTTGTAGTGCGCCGTCCGCGCCGTCCGCACCGCTTCTCGAACATTCGACAGCTGACGCGCGCGCATGCGCCGTTGCGCCATCGCCCACTCTTCCACCATCTGTGCATCCCTTCCTCCTCTACACACCGCGCGCGCTTCACTCCTCCAGCATCTGTGCACCCTTCCTCCTCTACACACCGCGTTCGACATCTACAATTCTCCTGATTCTCCAGTGGACGCGCATGTGGCGTCGCGCTTCGAGAACATTCAACAGCTGACAGTGCATGCGCCGTCGTGCTGTATATATACTCAAGGTCGGCGCTCGCTCGCTCAGTTGCCGCTCGTCGGTTGGTTTGTACGGCGCGTCGATGTCCAAGGTCGCGGTGAAATGAATTCCAACGAATCCACAAACACAATGATCGACGTCCCTTCGACCAGCGCCGCCCTTTCGCATACGTGTGTACGTGTTCACTCATTTAACACGCCCTCCTACAACCACGTTAACCAATTTAGCCATCGACCCAAGTAAGTCGCAATTTAACACCCCATTTCACAACCACGTTAACCAATTTAGCCATCGACCCAAGTAAGTCGCACTTTAACACCCCGTTAACCAATTATATGGTCCGCATCCTCCTCAGTGTTCCCCCGAGGGAAGCTGCGGGCAATTTTTTCATGTGGCATCCCAGGCCACGTAGCTCGTCACTGCCGTCGTCGCAGCTTCCCTTCTCACGACATTGCAGGGGCCTCACATTACATGCCCACCATGCCCACTCAGCCGCGATATCCCGTTCCTGCCGATCCACCTCTAGACGTACGTCGCAGTCGCCGACCATCCGGCGCAAGACGTTCACCTTCTCCTCGTCGTCGATCTATTTCTCCGATGTTACGTCGCAGCAGCCCACCGCGAGGGGAAAACTGACGGGCGCAGTTCCGGAGGCAAGAACTGCGTTAGCAGCGAAAATTTCAAGACCTAACTGCTGTCCCTCGAACGAAATCGAACTCTATATTGATGGCATTAAGGTGAATGGACTTGTTGACACTGGAGCTGCCGTATCTGTAATTAGCGAGAAACTGTGCCGAAACTTGAAGAAAGTGACAACACAACTTACCGACCTATCTTTGCAGACAGCTACGTCCCATCATATTCAGCCTTCAGCTTTGTGCACTGCACGAGTCGTCATTCAAGGTGCGATGTACGTCGTCACATTTGTAGTTTTATTCCGTTCTTCGCATGACGTTATCCTTGGGTGGGACTTTCTTTCGTCAAATTCTGCTTTGGTCGACTGTGCTCGTTCTGAACTCGCGTTATCTGTGCCGTGCTATGACCCCAACGATGGTGGTTCGTGTAGAGTGTTTGCTGCTTCTGACGTTGACATTGCGCCTTTCTCAGCTGTTGTTGTCTCGGTGTCGTGTGTCTCCCCTCCGAAATCGCCTGTGCTGTTTATGCCATCGGTCCCATCTGCGTGCCGTCGAAATATCATGCTTCCGTTTGCCGTCGCCATTTTTCGCAATGGTCACGCTGCCATTTATGTGTGCAATCCCTCGGACAGCCCGTCATCCCTACTACGTGGAGAATGCCTGGGAAGCTACGAACCTTATGAGTGCATTCTTCCGGCTACTATACCCGATTCTACAGTTTCGCTCCCAATTTGTGCTGTCACTCCTACCAATGCGCCTAATGATGCTCTGGACGTATTCTCGGATGCCATCGACTCTGAGCTCGCACCAACTCAGCGCGAAGAGATTATAAATCTTCTTCTCCGCTTTCGTTCTTCATTCGATCGTGACCAGTCAGGCTTAAGCCAAACCTCTGCGGTCGTTCACCGTATTGACACCGGTAAACAAGCCCCGCTAAGGCAGCGTCCGTACCGTGTGTCATCCGCTGAACGCCGTGTCATCGACGAACAAGTGGACGACATGTTGAAACGTGGCATCATCGAGCCCTCCAACAGTCCCTGGCCTTCACCGGTTGTTCTCGTCAAGAAAAAAGACGGATCCATCCGGTTCTGCGTTGACTACCGCCGACTCAACAAGATAACGCGCAAAGACGTATACCCTCTGCCGTGCATCGATGATGCTTTGGACTGCCTACAAGGAGCAGAGTTCTTTTCTTCGTTAGATTTACGCTCCGGCTACTGGCAGGTGCCCATGGCAGAGGGTGACCGCCCGAAGACAGCCTTTGTAACACCGGATGGACTATATGAATTCACCGTTATGCCCTTTGGCCTCTGCAATACGCCTGCCACTTTCGAAAGGATGGTGGATACCGTCTTGCGAGGTCTGAAATGGAAAACGTGCCTCTGTTATTTGGATGACATTGTGGTATTTTCAAGCGACTTTGCGACCCACCTCAGCCGCCTCGAGCAAGTTCTTACGTGCCTTTCCACGGCGAGACTTCAACTTAATTTGAAGAAATGCCACTTCGGCGCTCGCAAGCTTGTAATTCTCGGCCATCTGGTTTCTAAGGACGGCATTCTCCCGGACCCTACGAAACTTAATGCAGTCGCGGCGTTCCCAAAGCCAACCACCATCAAAGAGCTTCGAAGCTTCATCGGCCTATGTTCTTACTTCCAGCGCTACGTCCGCAATTTCGCCTCCATTATCGCCCCCTTGACCAATCTTCTTGCCGGAAGTTCTGATTTGTCAGCGTGGTCGCAGGCGTGTGATGATGCATTTCAGGAACTCCGATGGCTCCTCACCACGCCTCCCATACTCCGACATTTCGATCCGTCTGCTCCAACGGAGCTTCATACGGACGCTAGTGGTGTCGGGCTAGGGGCCATACTGGCCCAACGCAAGGAGGGCTTTGACGAGTACGTCGTTGCCTATGCCAGCCGCACCCTCAGTAAAGCCGAGAAGAATTACAGTGTAACTGAAAATGAGTGCCTCGCCATTATTTGGGCAATCGGAAAATTTCGGCCTTATTTATAAGGACGTCCGTTCGATATTGTAACAGACCACCATGCGCTTTGCTGGTTATCTTCACTAAAAGATCCTAATGGTCGGCTCGCTCGTTGGGCATTGCGGTTACAGGAGTTCGATATCCGTGTTATCTACCGTTCTGGCCGGAAGAATTCCGACGCCGATGCCCTGTCACGTTCGCCATTGGCTTCAGAGCCTGTCGGCTCGCCTATCTCCACTAGTGCTGCCTTGGCCATCAGCATTTCGGACATGCCTTCCGAGCAACGCAAAGATGCTTGGATTTCTTCTCTTTTGGACTTTCTCTCAAACCGGACGCCTGCTCCAGTTTCCAGGACGCTTCGCCGTCAAGCAGGACACTTCGCTATTCGGGATAACCTGCTTTACCGCCGAAACTACAGCTCGATCGGCCGTAAGTGGTTGCTCGTCATCCCCCGACATCTGCGCTCTGACATCTGTGCCACGTTCCACGATGATCCGCAATGTGGCCAGGCTGGTGTGTTAAAGACATACACCCGCTTGCAGCTGCGGTACTACTGGCGCGGTATGTACCGTTTCGTTCGCCGTTACGTAAGGTCTTGCCTTACGTGCCAGCGACGCAAAATGCCCGCTCAACATGCCACAGGTCCCTTGCAGCCGTTGCCATGTCCAGCACGAGCTTTCGATCGTGTCGCAATCGACCTTTACGGTCCGCTTCCCTATACTTCGAGTAGCGACCGCTGGGTCATTGTCGCTATCGACCACCTAACGCGGTACGCTGAAACAGCTGCGTTACCTTCTGCTACCGCAAAAGACATTGCGTGTTTTATACTGCAAAACCTGGTTTTAAGGCATGGAGCACCTCGGAAGTTACTAAGCGACCGTGGTCGCGTTTTTCTCTCTGATGCCATCAAAGCATTGTTGAGCGAGTGTCGCATCATACACCGCACTACCACAGCCTATCACCCGCAAACTAATGGGATGACAGAGCGTTTTAATCGTACACTTGGGGATATGCTGGCCAAGTACGCTTCATCCGACCAGTCAAATTGGGATAGCATACTCCCTTTTGTGACATATGCTTACAACACTGCAACGCAAAGCACCACTGGATTTTCGCCTTTCTTCCTTCTTTATGGACGCGAGCCATCATCAACAATGGATACCATTCTTCCTTATCGACCGGACCCTTCAGAGATGACTACCGTTTTTCGAGCAGCAACACACGCCGAAGAATGTCGGAAGCTTGCTCGTGCGTTCACGTCACAAGACCAGACGCGCCAAAAACATCGCCACGACGCGTCAACCACGCATATGAGCTTTGCTCCGAACTCACTGGTGTGGTTGTGGATTTTTTCTACTACTCCAGGACTCTCCCACAAGCTTTCGTCCAGGTACCATGGCCCTTATTGAGTTGTACGCCAAACATCCTCTGTCAACTACCTTGTCGAGCCGCTGGATGCATCTCCGGACAAGCGCCGTCGGGGAAAAGAAATCGTAGACATCTCTCGGCTCAAGCCATACCATGACCCTTCTGTGTACACCTGTCCTTAGGTCGCCAGGATGACTCCCTCATCGGCCGGGGGTGATTGTAACGAGGGCAGTGGGCATGGAGCTCGAGGATAGGAAAGGAAGAAGACCTGCTGTGATCGCAGGCTTGCGTTCAGTTAGCCCTTGCGCTAAATAAAGCTCTCCTTCGCCGAGTCAACTCCTGCTTGTTCAACAACCCGTTTCAATATATATATATATATTGTCGCGGAGTTAGTAAACCTATTTCTGTTTGTACCTTCTGTCTACTCTAACTCCGTAACAAAACATATATATATATAGAGAGAGAGAGATAGATAGATAGATAGATAGATAGATAGATAGATAGATAGATAGATAGATAGATAGATAGATAGATAGATAGATAGATAGATAGATAGATAGATAGATAGATAGATAGATAGATAGATAGATAGATAGATTGTTACAGGGAAGATTTATCTACCGACGGCGGGTCTTGCTAGCGCCTTAAGGAGCGCACAGTCATGCCAAAGGGGGAAGCTCGAGAGTCCACCCCAAAAAAACCACGTTGTCGTCTTCCTCCGTTCGGGTACCATTTCAGCCATGCCGGAGCGATAGTTCCATACACTTATCATCACCCCGGTCGGTAAGGAACCGTCTCGGTACATGGGAAATGACCGAGTCTGCGTTGCTGGGCTTGAGACGAGAAACGTGTACTACTTCCTTTCTGGGTGCAGCAGCCAATGACTTTGTGGTAGCGGCAATCTCGTAGGTCACAGGTGTGACCTGATGAAGGACTCGGTAGGGCCCAGCGTATCGCGATAGTGGTTTCTCGTAGAGGCCAACACGTCGAGATGACAGCCACAGGAGAACAAGAGATCCTGCAGAGAAAACGGCATCCCTATGTCGATGGTCGTAAAGACATTTTTGCGCTGTCTGCGACGACGATACCCGAGCGCGGGATACTCTGCGTGTTGTGAGGGCACGGGTTATTGCATCCTGAGCGTACGAAGTGGAAGATGGGTGGTCTGATGAAAGCAGTGATTCGAAGGGCAGTAAGGTATGACGCCCGAAGAGTAGATAAAATAGGGAGTAGCCCGCTGTTTCATGACGTGACGAGTTATAGGCAAAGGTGACGAATGGCAGAGCTATGCCCCAATTAACCTGGTCGGTAGATACGTACATAAAAAGCATGTCTGTCAATGTGCGGTTTAGGCGCTCCGTAAGGGCGTTAGTCTGATGCTGGTAAGATGTGGTGAAGTTGTAACGGGTAGGACAAGATCGGAGTAGATATTCAACCACAGGAGATAGAAAGTAGCGACCACGGTTTGTCAGCAGGTGAGACTGAGCACCATGCTGGAGAGTAATATCGTAGAGCAGAAAGTAGGCAACGTCTGTCACGCCGCTTGTTGGTAGTGCTCGAGTGATTGCATACCAAGTGGCATAATCTATGGCCACTGCATTTCATTTCTTTCCAGTTGTGAAAGTAGGAAAGGGAAGTAGCAAGTTCGACCCCACTCCATAAAACAGCTCGGCTGGAACTTCAGTGGGTTGAAGAAGACCATCAGGGGAAGTAGTAGGCTTCTCTCGATGCTGGCAGAGGTCACACGATGCGACGTGTTGGCGAACGGAGCGGTAAAGAAGACCCTTCTAAAATACTCGTCGTCAAACGCCGTCATAAGTTCTGGAGTTGCCTGGATGTCCAGAAGTTGGAACGTCGTGGAATTGTCACAGAACATCTTTTCGAAGGTGATGTGGTATGACGAGTAAAAGTTCCGCGCCGTTGGGGTGTAAGATGAGGTGGTACGAAACAATGTCTTGAAGCAAGAATCTGCTAAGGGAAGGGTCAGTATGACGCGATTGAAGGCGGTCAATGATGATGTGCAGTGATGCATCACGGCGCTGTTTGTCCGTCATGTTCAAAAAGTCAGTGATGGCTAAAACGCAGGCATCGGATTCCAAAGATGTGGAGTTAGGTGGATCAACGGGGCGCCGCGAAGTCACCATCGCTCTGCAGCTTTCAAGATTTGTACACAACCGAGAGCGTGTACTCCTGTAATCGAAGTGCCCATCGGACGAGTATTCCTGTAGGGTCCTTAAGCGTCGACAGCCAGCAAAGCACATGATGATCCGTGATGACTGCGAACGGATGTCCGTATAAGTACGGACAGAATTTCGCCATGGTGCAAACGAGGGATCAGCATTCTCGCACAGTTATGGAATAATTTTTTCGCTTGCTACAGAAGGCGACTAGCGTTGACTATCACACGGTTGTTGCCATTCTGTATCTGAGCGAGTATAGCACCAATGCCATGGCCGCTTGCATCAGTTCGAAGCTCTGTTCGAGCCACCGGATCAAAATGAGCCAACACAGGTGGTGATGTGAGGGTGGTAATCAGCGATGCGAAAGAAAGTTCTTGGTCTTTCCCCCAAGAAAAGGCCACATTCTTATTGAGGAGATCTATGAGGGGCCTAGCAATATCCGCGATGTTGAAGACAAAGCGGCGGAACTATCAGCAGAACCCAAGAAATCTGCGACTTGTGTGGAACGTGGAACCGGGAATTCTCAGACTGCACGGACTTTGTCAGGGTCAGGTTGAACAGCAGTGGCGTCAACAAGGCGGCCGAGTAGTTTAATCTGCCGGCGTTCAAACGCGCATTTCGACGAATTCCGTTGGAGGCCAGCGCAACAAAAAACGTCAAGAATTGCCGAGAGACGAGACAGGTGGCTTTCAAAGGACGGCGAGAAAACGATTACATCGTCCAGATAGCAAAGACTGGTCGACCATTTGAAATCGCGGAGAAGAGAGTTTATGATACGTTCAAAAGTGACCGGGGCATTGCACAACCAAAAAAGCATAACCTTGAATGGGTAAAGGCTTTCGGGTGTGATGAATGCGTTCTTTTCGTGGTCGCTCTCGTCAACCAAAATTCGCCAGTATCCGGATATAAGGTCAAGGGACGAGAAATAGCGCCGTGTAGGAAGTTGAGCGCATCATCAATTTGGGGTAAAGGATATATATTCTTCTTCGTGATCCGATTCATGTGGCGAGAGTCGATGCAGAAGCGCTAGGTGTTGTCCGTTTTTTAACTGAGACCACAGGGGATGCCCAAAGACTCGATGAAGGCTCAATGACATCTTTGCTCAGCATTTTCTCGACCTCCGTCTGTATAACTTGGCGCTCAGCATGTCACACGCGATAAGGGCATTCGTGGAGTGGACTGGCGTCGCCGGTGTCGATGCGGTGGGTTACGGCGCTTGTGCGGCCCAGGAGATGGTCGTCGACGTGAAAAATATTCGGGTGAGAAAATAGAACATCCCGGAGCGCTGCAACTTGGTAAAGTAAGAGGTCGCCGGATATCATTTTATCGAGGAACGCCTTATATTGGGGGGATGACAGGTTTCGTCACAGTCTTAGTGCCAGGGGTAAAAGAACAAATCGAATATTTATCCAGAGTGGAAAGACCGGCTAACGTGATGCCCCAAGGCATCACGTTAGCCGATCGACATAGAGAAGTCGACATAGAGAAGTTCAGAACAGGAAGTAGTGCCGTGTTGTTAGCAACAACCACTATAGTATGTGGTAGTGCATTGTGGTGCGTAAGGGTCAAATCATTGAGGGAAGCCAGCAGATAGTCTCCATCAGGAATGGACTGACAGGGCGACATAACAATGTACATAGCAACTTGGGGCTGTAGCTGTAAAGACTCCACGCATCGTAGTCGAGTGCGACTTGGAGGAGTGAAATCGAAGCACAAAGCCAATTTGAGCCGTAAGATACCCATAGAACATTCGATGAGGGCGGAGTGGGTGGTTAAGAAATAAATTCCAAGGATTCCGTCTTGTGGGCAAGGATCGAGGGCTGCGAAAAGAACGGAAGTGTGGTGTGCGGCAACAGTAACGTGGGCAGTGCACATGCCCAGTACCGATATTCGACTTCCGTTTGCGACTCGAACAGTAGAGTACATGGCAGGTGTAAAAACCTTTTCAGGCGAGATACAAGTCTAGAACTCATAACAGATACTTGGGCACCAGTGTCAATTAAAGCAGTAACGGCAAGGCCATCAAGGAACACACAAACTAAATTGCATCTTGAATTTATAGCCGGTTGAGGGTTCGCGTTCCGAGTAGTCAACGCAGCGCCACCTCCACGAGTTGCACTCATCCGTTTCCCGTGAAATGACCAGAATAAGCCGGTGACGGAGAGCGGCGGCGTTGAGGGGAGCATGACGGCCGACCCTGGGGTGACGACAAGTGGCTAGAGCAGTTTCCTTGGGCGACGATGTCAGCGTAGGAAGGTTCCGAGCGAGGTGATGAACGGCGATCTGAAGGTTCTGAAGATGTTCATCCGGAAAAACGGGTGGCGCATAGTGTCCATTGTCCTGATGGCGCTCGACATTAGGAAAGCTTGGCCTCAAATACCACCTGTTGCGGCAATGACAGGAGATGTGCCCAACTCGAGAGCAAGAAAAGCAGATAGGTCGATCATCGCGCGTGCGCCACTCAGATGGTTTTTGGTAGCGTGGTGGAAACCGAGTACTCGAAGCTGCCACAGCGTTAAGTGGAGCAGAGTGGTGGTCAGCGTTTTGGACGGGAGTGCTCATGGGCTGCGGCATGTGCCTTGCGAGCTGGGGAACCTTGCGCTCAGGTTAGAAAACACCTGGCGTACGACGGCTTGAATAAGCGAGACTGTTGCCCAGTTGTCTTGCGCAGGGGCCTAATAGGAAACGGGTGCCATGACCTCCAGCTCCCTGCGAACAATTCTTCGATATTGGCAGGAGGCGCAAGTGAATGGGGCGTTGCAGTATCCTCCCACGACGAAGTCGCAGCGGTGTTTAGTGGTCTCGTGAACTGGTGTTTTATTGGCCTGCTTTCAGCTTGTTCAAATGGTCGGAATTCAGATATAATGGAGTCGACAGTTCTCACACAATATTATGTTGAAAGCATCGTCAGCAATGCCTTTAAACACGTTGCTCATCTTGTCCGCTTCAGCCATGTTTTTGTCAGTCTTCTGGGCGCAGTTCCAGTAAGTCTTAGATTTATGTGACATACGACGCCGTCAAAGATTGAACACGCGACGCGAGTTCTTGCTTGGCTACCATCTGACGAGCAACTGACCGACCGAACAAGACGCGAAGCTTTTACTTCCATGAGTCCCAGCTCATTAATTCTTCTTGTGTCTCATACCAGGCACGTGTCGTGCCTCGTAGGTAGAATAGAATTGTTGCCAGCGTAAGCGTCTCA
Organism: Rhipicephalus microplus; assembly: GCF_043290135.1. NCBI lineage: Eukaryota > Metazoa > Arthropoda > Arachnida > Ixodida > Ixodidae > Rhipicephalus > Rhipicephalus microplus. The sequence continues at coordinate 122,349,209 of NC_134701.1, forward strand.
TCCCACCTGTAGTGCTTGCCGACGCACTCGAAGAATGCGAGCCATTCTTCGACGTCCGTGCTGTCAGTCCCAGAAAACGTGCCAAGGTCAAGAAGGGGGATGGGATTACAGGAGATAGAGCAGTCGCGGATGGTGAGGCTTGAGTGCCGGTTTCAGGCATCGCGGCTGGACAAAGCTGGTGTCTACTGTGGAGTTCTAGAGCCGGGTTGTGTGAATACCCCGCACCTCTAGTAAAAGATGTTACCTTGTTACAGGGGAAATTTATTACCGGTGTCTTGCTAACGCCTTAAAGAGCGCACAGTTATGCAGGCCAATGGGGGAACCTCGAGAGTTCAACCCACAAGCACAATGTCGTATATATATATATATATATATATATATATATATATATATATATATATATATATATAATTGTAATGTAATTGTAATTGCATCGGCAATTGTAATGAATTAATGAATCTGACACACAGGTCACGCAAGCACTGCCTCCATCGCCACCTGTCCCTACGCCGCTGACCTACGCTGCCGTCGTTGCTAGACCCCCAGCCCCACCTGTCTCTGGCGCATACCGGGGCACCGGGTCCTCCTACCCTACGACGCTGCCTACATACACGGCACCCCATCCCGTTTCGCCCCCTGCACCTTCTGCCGTTAACCCATGGCGCACCTTGGATAATCGACCCATCTGTTTCGCATGCGGTTTCGTGGGACATATAGCACGCTACTGTCGCCGTCGCAACTTCCAGCCTCCAGACCATGGGAATTCTGCAAATTACCAGGCTGCCCAGAATCCCCAGCGACCATCTTCTCCTATCACCGACTCATTGTCCCCACGACGCCCCATCGATTTTCGCCGGTCATTACCACCCCGTCGCCGATCTGTCTCCCCGATGCTTCGGCGCACGAGCCCCGGTCGAGAGGAAAACTGACAGCCGCAGTTCCGGAGGCAAGAACTGCGTCGTCGTCGAACTTTCTAAGACCTCCTCTTTGTCCGCCCAACGAAATTGATGTGCTCGTAGAAGGTGTTGCTGTACGTGCACTTGTCGACACAGGCGCCGTCGTTTCTGTAATTAGTGAAAAACTGTGTCGCGATTTGAGAAAAGTTACAACGCCGCTTACGAATCTTGCTCTGCGTACAGCCACCTCCCATTTCATCGCGCCGACAGCTCAGTGCACAGCACGCGTTCTTATTCAAGATGTTTGGTACGCCGTCAACTTTGTTGTTCTCCCACGTTCATCTTACGACGTGATACTAGGATGGGATTTCCTTTCTACCCATCAGGCCCTCGTCGACCTTGCTCGTGCTGAACTCACGTTGACGAATCCGTGCCTTGATATCGACCACCACAGTCCCTCGAAAGTGTTTGCCGCAGCTGACGTCCGCATCGCGCCGTTGTCCGCCGTCCTAGTGCCTGTGTTTTCCCCTGCTGCCACTAACTCGACGCTCCTGTTCCAACCCACTATAGCTAGTGTGCAACACCGAACCATCGTCCTCCCGTTTGCCGTCATCAACTTTTCCAATGGTTCGGCGGTACTTTATGCGTGCAACGTTTCTGCTTGCCCGTACATCCTGCTACGCGGTGAGTGTCTGGGAAGCCTCGAGACCTTAAATTGTATTTTCGAAGACCCGATCTATCCAGACAAGCCATTTCTACCGACTTGTGCCATTGCACCCGCAACTGACGCTAATGAACCTATGGTTGTATTCCGCAAGTCCATCGATTGTAACCTCACGCCTGGGCAGCAGAAACAGCTGATCAAGCTCCTACAGCGTTTTCGAGCCTCGTTTGACCACAATCAGCCTTCCTTAGGTCGAGCGTCACCTGTTGTACACCGTATAGATACCGGTCAAGAGACGCCATTACGGCAGCGTCCATATCGTGTGTCAACTACCGAACGCCGTGCCATCAATGAACAGGTCGACGACATGCTGACACGTGGCATAATCGAACCGTCAAGCAGTCCCTGGGCCTCTCCAGTTGTGTTGGTGAAGAAGAAGGACGGATCCATCAGGTTCCTACCGGCGTCTCAACCGAATCACGCGCAAGGATGTCTATCCGCTGCCACGCATTGACGATGCCTTGGACTGCCTACAGGGAGCCGAATTTTTCTCTTCTTTAGATCTCCGCTCTGAATACTGGCAGGTACCCATGGCAGAGGCCGATCGTGAAAAAACTGCTTTCATCACGCCCGACGGGCTTTACGAATTCACAGTGATGCCCTTCGGTCTCTGCAACGCGCCAGCTACTTTCGAGCGGATGATGGACTCTATCCTTCGAGGCCTCAAATGGAACGTTTGCCTTTGTTATTTAGATGATATTGTCGTCTTTTCAACTGATTTTGCAACCCATTTAACCCGCCTCGAGAAAGTCCTCGCGTGTATTTCTGCCGCGGGGCTGCAACTGAATCTGAAGAAGTGCAATTTCGCCGCTCGAAAGCTTACGATCCTTGGCCACGTGGTTTCAAAAGACGGCATTCTTCCTGACCCTGCCAAACTTACAGCCGTTTCAGCGTTTCCCAAACCGACCACCATGAAAGAGCTCCGAAGCTTCATAGGCCTATGCTCTTACTTCCGGCGCTTCGTCCGCAATTTCGCGACGATCATCGCTCCTTTGACCAAGCTCCTCGCCGGCTCCAGAGACCTTTCAGCCTGGTCTGCCACCTGTGACGACTCTTTCAATGAACTGCGCCGCCTCCTCACGTCGCCGCCTATTCTGCGACACTACGACCCATCGGCACCCACAGAGATCCACACCGACGCTAGTGGTGTCGGGCTAGGCGCTATTCTTGCACAGAAGAAAGACGGCTTCCAAGAGTACGTGGTTGCCTACGCAAGCCGAACTCTTAGCAAAGCCGAAAGCAACTATTCTGTCACTGAAAAGGAATGCCTCGCCATTATTTGGGCGATAGAAAAATTTCGACCTTACGTGTACGGGCGCCCTTTTGACGTCGTGACTGACCACCACGCCCTCTGCTGGTTGTCGTCATTGAAGGATCCAAGCGGTCGCCTCGCCCGATGGGCATTACGCCTCCAAGAATATAATATTCGCGTGGTCTATCGCTCCGGCCGGAAACATTCGGACGCAGACGCCCTATCCCGTTCGCCTCTACCCCCGGACCCGGACTGCTGCGAAAGTATAACCTGTGATGCCACTGCCGTCACCATCGCCGACATGCCATCTGAGCAACGCAAGGACCCTTGGGTTGCTTCGATTCTAGACATCCTGGCTGGGCGAACGGCTTCCCCCCCCTTCTCGCACGTTGCGTCGGCAAGTGGAGCACTTCGCCACTCGCGACGACGTGCTGTACCGACGCAACTACGCACCCGGTGGACGTCAGTGGCTACTCGTGATTCCACGTCATCCGCGATCCGAAATTTGTTCCACGTTTCATGACGACCCCCAATGTGGCCACGCAGGTTTCCTGAAGACTTATTCTCGCATACGTCTCCGATATTACTGGCGTGGCATGTACCGTTTTATACGACAATACGTTCGGGCCTGCTCGACGTGCCAGAGACGAAAAACTCCCCCTTGTCACGCCAGCGGTACCTTGCTACCCTTACCATGCCCATCCCGACCATTCGACCGCGTCGGCATCGATATCTATGGTCCCCTTCCCAACACTGCTGACGGTAACCGCTGGATCATAGTTGCCGTTGACCATCTCACGCGGTATGCCGAAACTTCATCCCTTCCCTCGTCTACAGCAAAAGACGTTGCGACTTTTGTTCTTCACAACATCGTATTACGTCATGGAGCACCTCGGGAGTTACTGAGCGATCGTGGTCGCGTATTCTTGTCAGACGTCATCACAGCATTGCTGCGTGAGTGCCACGTCGTTCACCGCACTACAAGCGCCTATCATCCCCAGACCAATGGAATGACAGAGCGCTTCAACCGCACCCTTGGTGACATGCTGTCTATGTATATCTCGTCAGACCACTCCAATTGGGACCGAGTGCTCCCGTTTATCACGTTCGCTTATAATACCGCCATTCAAAGCACTACTGGGTTCTCTCCTTTTTTCCTCCTTTACGGACACGAACCTTCTTGCACTATGGACACCATTCTTTCGTACAAACCTGACTCCTCAGAGTCCACGACTTTGTCTCAAGCCGCTACATACGCTGAGGAATGCCGCCAACTGGCAAGAGCATTCACAACCCAAGACCAAGGACGCCAAAAGCACCACCATGACGCATCAAATAACACCACTTTCTACGATCCAGGTTCACTCGTCTGGCTGCATGTTCCCTCTGCTACACCTGGCCTTTCTACCAAGTTGGTCCCCAAGTATCACGGCCCATATCGTGTGCTACAAAAAACGTCACCGGTGAATTACCTCATCGAGCCACTGGAACCATCTTCTGACCAACGTCGTCGTGGCCAGGAAATTGTCCACGTCTCGAGACTTAAGCCCTGCTACGACCCTCCCGTGTTTACTTGTCCATAGGTCGCCAGGATGGCTCCTTATTTCGCGGGGAGTAATTGTATTGAATTAATGAATCTGAGTAACGGACGCTCTGCGGGCAACGAAGAAGACGATGATGATCGGTCGCTGCAGGAGTAGCTCGCGCACGCCGCTCGCCATTAGCCAGACCTGCCTGATAAAGGACATTTTGCCAAGCTACGTCTGAACCTTTCTCGACGTACAACACCTCTATTTTAATATATATATATATATATATATATATATATATATATATATATATATATCACAGAAAAAAGAAGCACTACTCTGTAATACACTAATAATGACCATTGAAGCAAAGTTCCAGTCGAGTCCAACAAGATAAGCTGTCGCCAATTTGGGGCGGTACTACGACGTGGACTGCCTTAAACGGGTCGAGTCAAGCTGCGTCGCTCTCCTTCATGATACCCAGTAAGCGGCTTCATCATCAGCAGTGGTAACCTTCCTGTGGATTGCAGGAAGTACGGTTGCACACACAGCTGCCCATCTGCGGTGGTAGAGTGGCTAAGGCACTCGGCTGCTGACGTGCAGGTTGCAGGATAGAATCTTTGCTGCAGCAGCTGCATTTTCGATGGAGCCGACAATGCTGTATGCCCACATGCTCAGATTTAGGTGCAAGTTGAAGAACCTCAGGTGGTTGACATTTACGGAGCCCTCCACTCCGGCAACTCTCATAATCATGTCATGGTTTTAGGACGTTAAACCCCACATATGATTCAGTGGTTGCACGACCCTATTTGAGGAGACAGTCGTCATAGGTCAGTCAAAGTGGGGGCGTGAAAAAGTGGTTCTAAAGGTGGACTAGGTTATTATTGTAGTAGACACGTGCGTCCATGCGCCTTCAGTGAATTTGACGATGAAGGAATCAAACTTCCTTCACTTGAGTTGAATGTTTCAACTGATTAAATGCACCCCCTTCAAAGTATCTGGGGTTTCACCGAAGTTTTGAGAATAATTTTGTGACAGCGTCTGTTGTGCATGCACTTTCGCATAAGCTTTCTTTGTGCGAAGTTTTTCCTGCAAGAGAGCGTCTTGTATGCCATGCTTCTTTTTGCCAACGGATTCCGCGCTTCCTTATGCAAGATGTCGAAGCAACTAGCCCCGACAACGGACTATTTTGAAGATTTCGTGGTCTTCCCAAGTCTGTGTGTCATGCTGCACGCTGCCACCACAAACCGGCATACATAAAGATAGAACGCACGCGTTGTGGGCCGTTGTCATGGGTCCCGTTAATTCGGGAGGCGATCGCCGAGCTAATTCCAAGGGCCGAAATATTGGCCCCCCGAACAACACCACGAATGAGTGGACAATGTAGAAGTGGTCCTGTTTGGGGCGCCAGCGGACGCCAGCTGTGAACCAAAGAAAAAGTCAGAGCCGAGAGATGATAAACAAAACAAAACTATAATCTCAATTATGGCAGATCAAAACGATACACAAGTATGCACACTCTACAATAGTTGAATACAATATGTCACCAAACAAACAACGCACTACACAGTACAATCAGCCACACTCAAAACAACGGACACAGACAACAACACGCGCTACAATGCAGTCGCATGCATCGAACAACCAAGACACTGAAAGACTAAAGAGTTAGAAAACTTATTCAGTCCGAAGTTCTTGGAACAAAAGTCTGGATGATACTCTTCCGAGAATCACTCACTTAAAGTCCAGCGTTGTTGTCGTTCCGCTGCGCCCGAAGTTTCTCTTCCAGGAAACCTCGCGTCTTCACTTGGACGCTCTCCAAGCTTAAAACTTCTTCGCCGGAAACACGTCGGCTTCCCACACGCAGCAGTTGCCACGCGTCTTCGCTGGGTAGCGGTAGACACACACTCTTGCCTGTAGCTCGAGTCTTCACCCCTCAGGTGGAAATCCTCTTCTTCTCCTCCTTTGTCACGAAAAATAAAAGGCTTCGCCCACAAGGCGGAACACCCTACGCACTCTGGCGCATACTTTCTTCTTCCCTTGCTTTGTCACTAAGGACAAAACCTTCGCCGACTACACGGCAGAATACCCTACGCACTCTGGCACTAACTTCCATCTTCTCCTCCTCTCCCATCTCGGCTGCTAGAATAAATACCTTCCGAGAGAGCTTCCAGAAAATTCTCATCATTTCGTCGGCGCGATGCGCAGCAAAGGCTGCGGGAAAGCGTGAGACGGTACGAGGGCCGTCCGCGAAACGTGACGCAACCCTGCATCACCACGCCCCTTTCCATAGAGAACTGTCTAGGGCTTGCTCGGCCGCCGATGCGAGGAGGTTCATTGGCGAACCTACGCTTCCGAGGGGAGTGGAACGCGAGCTCCGGGAGTCTTTGGATGCTGGTTTTCTTTTTTTTCCTTTATCGTTGACCTCTCGGCACTTCGTCGCGAGAATTTGGCGGCGCGCTCTTTATTAGGCGCTCGTTTTGTGACACTGCCCCCACTTTAAGAATATTATCTCATATATTCAAAACCACACAAACGAGCGCGAACAGTCCCAACACTCTGAAAGACTGTAACATAGTCCGTTGCTCATGACACGTCACATTCACAATAGATCACTCAATACAATTGTACATTGCAATTCAATCTCACAACACATAGAATATAACCATAGGTACATGAGTACAACACTCCATAACATATTTTAAACAATCAAATGTACAAAGTTCTCTCATTACAATAATTGTACAATACTAAACATGACATCACCATAACAACATTTTGACTCGCTCGAAATACAGTTGTGACACAGGATAAGAACCACATTCACTTGACATATAGCACTGTCAAACCCATTTCGGTTCGACCTCAACACCTATCCTGTGCATTTCGAACGGCGCTTGCGCCATTTCTTGCGGTGCTCGCTCGATCTCTTCTTGTGTTTCCTCGTTCGTTTTCGGCGAGCCCTTTCCAACTACGCTATCTGAGGCGACGTCTCAGCCATCGTTGTCAAATCCGACACTGTTAACGGGTGATAACGTTCAACCAATCCTGTTCGGTTATTCACCCGCTTGTTCATGTCACGACATTGGGCCTGGCTGGCTCATTCCGTCACCTTTACACTGTCGGTCGGTTGAGGTCGTGCCGACGTAAGTCCAGCTGCCCAGCACGTGAACTCATTAAACACTATCATTTCCTCATTCTCTGTCTCTTGCAACACGGCTTCACCTTTTGCTCGAGTGAGATCCGTCACGGGATGCTCTTCTGCTGTATCTCGCGGTCGCTGGGTTGGCGAGGGCTCTATCTTAGGGTCTTCTCCCGATCGTTCTGGATCATTCGGCCCTCGCGCCACGTCGATGTTTCCGATGACGAGGTCGTACAGGGAGTCGTCATGCATAAAGCAGTAACCTTCCTGCTGAAGTACCGGGTTTCGACCTCAATTTCTCCTTCGGGAAGCATCGAACCGTACTGTCAATTAGGCAAACTGGTTTTGTTTTGCCTGTTAACTCACTTTCCCATACCAAATTTCTCCGCACGATAACCGTGGAGCTACCGGTGTCTCTTAACACCATAATTTTCTTGCCTGCAACTTTTCCAGGCAGCGTTGGCATTCCCTTCGTGACACCAGTTGGCTGTTTTGTCATTACAGCACCCACAATAGGAAGTTTCTCCCCATTTTTCAACTCTACGAATCCGTCGGTGATGGCATTATCATCGGATTTCGGTGCTGCTAGCACATAGGATACCGGGTGAGTTTGACTCGCTCCGTTTCGGCATGCGTCTGCTTTGTGCCCAGTCTGACCTCACTTGAAACATTTTACGACCGTGGGACGCGTAAAGTTAGTTCGACAGTTGCTAGCGTGATGACCCACTCGGTTACACAGACACATCGCGGAACACTCTCCTGTGCACGCTTCTTTTGTTCGGGTGCCGATTTCTTCGAATCTTCGGGACACTCCTTCTTGACTCTGGCCGAATTTGTGCCACCTTGCGCTTCCAAGAATTGATCAGGCAATCCAAGCATTCCTTCAAGTGACTCAGCCTTCCTCTCTTTCAAGTACAGCGACAGGCTTGGATGGCAACTAGTAAGAAATTGTTCTGTAATTAGGAGCTCTCTAAGCTCATCGTACTCCTGCGCTGTCCCTGAAAGTTCAATCCATCTGTCGAAATAATGGCTAAGTCGGGCGGTGTACTGCGTAGCCGTCTCACCATCAGCTGGCTTTCCTGTCCAAAATCTGTCCCGGAAGTCTTCTACAGTAAATCTAAATCGCTTCAGCAAAGCAGCTTTCACCTTTGCATAGTTCGCTGCATCGGTCGCCGTCAGCCTGCCGTACACACTGAGCGCTTCACGACTCAAGCAAGTACTCAAAGCAGTTGCCCATTGATGTTCCGGCCAATTCTGGCTCCTTGCAATTGTCTCAAATCTGTGAAGGTACGCGTGAAGGTCGTCCTTCCTTTCGTCAAAAGCTACGAGCAGCTTGCTTGGGTTCAAGCGGAAGCCATGATCTTCCCGTTCGCTGCTTTCAACTCTAGCTTGGCGCGGAGTTTCACTTCGCTGTTGCAAACGGAGTCGCTCGAGTTCCATCTCGTGCTGCCGCTGCCGTTCCCTTTCAGCAGTCTCCACTTCTCTTTCTTCTTTCGCCCTCTCAGCTGCCAACTTTTCTCTCTCCATCTCCAACTTCAATTGCTGCTTCCTTTCTTCCTTCAGCTGTCGCTCCTTTGCCTTTCTTTCTTCTTTCGCCATCTCAGCGGCCAGCCTTTCTCTCTCAAACTCAGCTGCATTTTCCGCTTTGGCTCTTTCGACCGCCAACCTTTCTTTTTCCAGCTCAGCTGCCTTTTCTTCTTTGGCCCTCTCTTTTTCTTCTTTTTCCTTCTGGGTGACCCACTTCCGTAGTTCGGCGCCAGAAAGACCCATCTTCTCACCAAGAGCGACTAACTTTTCGAGATCCATTGTGTCTCGCAAATAAAACCTCGCCGCGTGCAAAAAATATCTGCCTAAATCAGTCTATCACAACACTTTCCTCCACTCGTTAACGAGAACACTGAGCAACACACATAATCGTTCCGATAGCACTATCAACATCTCGAGGCTCTTTCTCACTACTTTGGACACACTGTGCACCAAAAGGTCCTTGTCGCGGACGCCAGAAGAATTGTCACGGGTGTCGTTAATTCGGGAGGCGATCGCCAGGCTAATTCCAAGGACTGAAGTATCGGCCCCCTGAACCACACCACAAATGCGGGGACAATTTAGAAGTGGTCCTATTTGGTGCGCCAGCGGACGCCGGCTGTGGCCTAAAGAACAAGTCAGAGCCGAGAGTTGATAAACAAAACAAAATTATATTCTCAACTATGGCAGATCAAAACGATACACAAGTATGCACACTCGACAATAGACGAATACAATATGTCACCATTCAAACAACGTACTACTCAGTACATTCAGCCACTCTCGAAACAACGGACACAGACAACAACACGCGCTACAATGCAGTCGCATGCATCGAACAACCAAGACACTTAAAGACTAAAGAGTTAGAAAACTTGTTCAGTCCGAAGTTCTTGGAACAAAAGTCTGGATGATACTCTTCCGAGAGTCATTCACTCAAAGTCCAGCGTTGTTGTCGTTCCGCTGCCCCCGAAGTTTCTCTTCCAGAAAAACTCGCGTATTCCCTTGGCCGCTCTCCAAGCTCCAAACTTCTTCGCCGGAAACACGTCGGCTTCCCACACGCAGCTGTTGCCACGTGTCTTCGCTCAATAGCGGTAGACACACACTCTTGCCTGTAGCTCGAGTCTTCACCCCTCAAGTGAAAATCCTCTTCTTCTCCTCCTTTGTCACGGAAGACAAAAGGCTTCGCCCACAAGGCGGAACACCCTACGCACTCTGGCGCATACTTTCTTCTTCTCCTGCTTTGTCACTAAGGACAAAACCTTCACCGACTACACGGCGGAATACCCTACGCACTCTGGCGCTAACTTCCGTGTTCTCCTCCTCTCCCATCTCGGCTGCTCGATTAAATACCTTCCGTGCGAGTTTCCAGAAAATTCTCATCATTTCGTCGGCGCGATGTGCAGCGAAGGCTGGGGGAAAGCGTGAGATGGTACGAGGGCCGTCCGCGAAAGATGACGCAACCCTGCATCACCACGCCCCTTTCCATCGAGAACTCTCTAGGGCTTGCAAGGCCACCGACGGGAGGATGTTCGTTGGCGAACCTACGCTTCCGAGGGGAGAGGGACGCGCACCCGGGGAGTCTTTGGATGCTTGTTTTCTTTTTTTTTTCTTTATAGGTCACCTCTCGGCGCTTCGTCGCGAGAATTTGGCGGCGCGCTCTTTTTTGAGCGCTCGTTAGTGACAGCCGTCACGTCACGTCTGACGCGACTGATTATTTGCACGCAGTGTCCAGGCAGGTGGGCTTGTGGCGGTGCAGTGAACAGACTAATAAATCAGGATGGATGGGTATGTAGAGTTTCATGTCCCAAAACCACCATATGTTTATTAGAGACGCCGTAGTGAAGGGATCCAGACATTTTGACCACGTGGGGTTCTTTAACGTGAACACAATTCTGCGCACGCGTGCCTACAGCATGTTCCCTTCTATCTAAAATGCAGCTTCCGAAGCCGAGATACGATCCCGGGAACTGCGAGTCAGCAGCCAAGTACTTTAGCCACTAGACCATCACGGCGGGGCTAGTAAAGCTGGACGAAGCTGTGCAACTTCTTGCTAGGTAACATGAGGTGACGTTGTCGCGTCGCGAATTGTTTTTTCTTGTGTTGGACAGATTACTGCTAGCAGAAACAGCTGCACTGTAATAGATGGAGCGTTTAAGAGAAGAAATTTGCTTGCACTGTTAACGTATTTTGACTCAGCGTCAGGTGTAAGCCAAGAAAGTACAATTGCTTAGAATAAATCCAAGCCTACGTCATAATCATATCGGGGGTCCGTAAAGCGCCACACTAACACCTGTATATAGACATCGGAAACAAAGTTTCATATAGTATAGGGTCACGTGGTTAGGTTTATAGCAGAGACGTCCTTAAAGGAGTAAGGACACGAAATTTTTTTATTATCGTTTTTTGCGTCAAATGATAGGAGAAAGCCCTAATAGCCTAGAAAATGTAACGATTAGCGTGAGTGTGTCCTCAAAATTTAATGACAGTGTGTTTTTAAACGCTAGTTCCAGTTTCTACTGCACCCTTACGTCAAGGCGTGGTGTAAGCAGCACCCCCAAGCGTAGGTATGTGCATGTGAAAGTTATCGCGACGTATCCCCAAACGCCCGTGGCTCAGCTGTCGTCTGCTGCGCGCCGCACGTGTACCACCGAGACAGGTGAACACAAGTACGCGCGCCGCGTACAACATGGCCAGTATACGAACCTTGGGATCTTTCCGGAAGCGCTCATTGCTGGAGGCCTCCGTGTTGTACCGTTCCGCTTCGCCCCACGTAGTTGTGCCAGGGACCTTCATTGGAGCACGCACCTCGGGATTGCCAACACGCTTCAAGTTGTTGCCCCTGCAGTCCCTTTGAGGACAGCCTGTCAAAGCATCGTAACGCGCTGTTGCGGCAGGGTGACACGTTGGGACGGCATCACTTCTGAGGCGCAAATTTTGTTCACAATTCGAAATCGGTCATCAAATGCATGCTGCACGTGTACCTGTCTGCAGTGAAGTGGATTGAACAGAGCTAACTCCGCTTGGTCGGGGTCCAGTCTTCGCCTCGGCCACAGCACACGAATTCGACCCATGCATGTCTCAGCGCCGCATCGGACGAGAATCAGTGTAACATGCACCTATTCCCCGATTCCCTCGCGCAAGACTTCTCAGTGCTAAATATCAGTGCCATGGTGGCAAATTCAGGTCAAGTCACTCCCTTGCCCTCTGACCAGTGTAAATTCTGTATGAATGAGGACGCCCAATACTCTAGACTCCGCTCCCTCGCCTCACAGGTTTTCTGGATGATAGCGACCACACGCCACGAGCAGGAGACCGAAAAGGTGACATGCAGCCAAGCTGCCATTTGTTGTTTTTCGGGTGCCTGACATCATCTCATTTTGCCAGACTGGTGCGCGAAGTCACGGAAATTATTACTGTACACTGACGTCAAGCTAGAGCTGGTGTCAATACAATCGCCAAAAAATTCACTTTGACATCAAAATAAGATAACATATCCTCATTTGCTGAGCTTCGCACCTCCTCAGAGCAATTTCTGTATACAGGACATTTTATGGCAGAACAAACTCACCTTCGAAAAAAGATGTTAGTGCTTCTTTAATCTACCTATTGCCCGTATCAAGACAATCTGTCCAGTTCGTTGTGCGTCACGCCACGTGAAACCTGATGTCATTTGTATTGAAAGCAGCTCGGACGCATGAAAAGTTAGTTTGCATGTGTCCGAGCTGCCGGACAAAGAGAAAAAGAAGGGTGTGTTGAACAAAATGCAGACAGAAGGAAGGGAACAGTCAATCTTCGGTAGTTCTATCCACGGCACGTTTGATGGGACACGAGAGCTCAATGTCGCTGACTCGCAAGAAGTAGCCCAGCGAGGGGAACAATGCAGCGCGCCAGCGAGGAGCTTAGCGGGCCTCAGAGGCGAAGCGAATTGGTTTGGCAATTGTTCTCTCCCCCGTTCACAAATAATTACCCACATGACCCGACCGCCACGCGTTCGTCTCAGAATTGTGTGACAGCGGTAAGCGTTTAAAAAGGCTCGTTGGCGAATTTGTTTGTGTTTTCCTTTCAAAGTTCTATTTTTATTGGCTTGTATTTTTGAAAGTGTTTTCTATGAATTTCGGCTACGAGCTAGCGTTTAGACAACAAGTCCTATGTTTTGTTTATTTTTTAAGTAGTGTTTGTTTTGCTTTTAAAGGTAAGCGCTGTGCGGTTGCATAACGACACGCCTAGGAGCGTTTGTCGAGTAAGAACAATGTTAGAAACAAAATTTGAGTGAGCGTGGAGACGCAAGGTTGTTCCGTGCAAGTTTTTTCAGGGTTCATGCGACAGTTCTCTTCGTTATTTTAATATCTTCTTCGCATGTGTCTGGTGTGGACGTCAGTAAAGAAAGTTAGTTCGTGAGTTAAAGTTTCACTTTTATGTCTCGCAAGGCGGAATTAGAAGTTCACCCATGCAGTAGCACTATGACGTGCGTTTGCGAACGTGTGATGTGGATGGTCCTGATGCTTCTACAGCACGACAGTTATCTCTGTCACCTCAAAGGAAACTGACGAGAATTTTCGGAGGCACAAAAATTTCGGAACTAAAAGACAACGTGAAGCAAAATACTTTATGAGCATAAGGCCTGGTAGGTTACAGTGGATTATTCTGGCACAGAGGTATGTGACGGAAAGCACATCAATCGGGAGTTCCTTTTCTTGAGAGCAGTTCAATAGAAAGAATATTTTCGAATAAGGATCGGAAGCTTCGGTGAAAACTCAGAGAAACGCTTTGATTGCTGCTTTGTGCTTTAGGTTTACTGTTTAAGAAAAGGTTTTTCACATCATTTTTCAGACTCGATGTGTCTCAGTGCGGACAGGGCGCTCTACCATGCCTGTGGTTGTGTTTATTTCTGTGAAATCTCTGGGAGGAAAGGCCACTGGTTGATTGAATATTGCTGTATTGCGTCATCGGCAGTTGCCTGGATGACGCGACCAAACAACGACGCTTTGGGCAACCTGCACGGTCGGTCACCATTAGGTCGACTTTGCCGCCGGTGAACGAGCTGTTGCGTTTGGCGGGCCACCCTTTTGCCGCGGCCGCCAAAATAGGAAGAAAGCAGCCACCTCATTTTTTGGAGATAAGGAGCAGCGCTAAGACGCCCTGCAGTTCCCATGTACCGGGCGCTGCGTGACTGAAATTACTCCACGGAGCATCGCTGTCCTTCGGGTCTGCGTATAGATCTCACAAGTGGCGTCTTCGTGCCCCCACAAAAGCCACAATGCCGAGATTCCGCCGATTACAAACATCGGACTACCAAGATGTGCGTCTGTGACTGATGAGCTGCCGTTGCTCAAATCAGTACCAGATGTCCAGGTATAGCCCCTTGGAGGCGCCTAGACCGTGATCGCCATTCGACAAAGCTAGGATGGCCAGCGCGAGCGGCGAGATGACAAACACGTTACATCTTGCTCGCTGGAAGAAATATTAGCCGGAAGAGGCAGCTTTGCAGGGACCATACACGGTTTGGTTTGTGTATGTTTGTTTGTTGGGGGGGGGCACCGGCGTAATGACACTCGCGTGTGCTGCGGGACGTGTTAGTGGACAGTGCCGTATGGACGTAATCCCTGGTCTGAGGATCTGGGGAAACGAGACTGTATATAATGCGCCTTCACGGGCTGCTTAGTGTCGTTCACGGACCATTCAATAGACACCCTTTTCCAATGTAGAGCTTTTAATGTAGAGCTTCGTTCCAGAGAGCCCGTGCCATTTAACAATGTAAATAAACCCTTTTTACGAAGTTCACCCTCCTCCGGCCTCGACATCTTTATACCGAATCTCCGGTGCCACAAACACCGGTTGCAAAACAAGGGAAGACACGAAAAAATACTGGAAAAGAGAAACACGGGGGCGGGGCATGCATTGCGCTTCCCCAGCATTTACTTGGAGTGGAGTTACCCATGCATCTTTTTTTGTCTAACATAAGTCATAAGCTGTTCATCTTTTCTCTTCATCGCATCAACCTGACGCAGTTGAATCCTATCGAATTTCATGTACCACAATGGCAGCACAAAGCCAGTTTACGTACTTCATGTAGCCAAGGGGAGTGTGCAGTTGAAAAGCGTAGGTCGCCAGATGGTCTACCGGAACAAGTGATGTCAGGTCTGCCCTAATGCAATGTTCCCGTGGGCTGTGGACTCTGCTGTAGATGGCGGCTATGTGTTTCATTACTAATATGGCACTTACAATTTCGGAGCTTGTGGTCCTCTGTAAAGAAATTGCATGTAGGTAGATTCGTATTCATGGTGTAAGGCATGGCATTTTTATATACAAACCAGCTTAAGGTAGGCCGCCACCTTCGAATGAAAGCTTTACAGTTTATTCGAAGTGTTGTAATTATGGTTTTACATTGTCGGGCATAGATAAATTCCACGCTTAGGCCAGTAAAAATTCTGAATATGTAACGCGAAATATTGAATTTAAAAAATCAAACGGCGCCCAATGTGCGTTTTGTACCAACAATCATAACTAAAGAATTTGTGGTGCGACTCGAACAAGCCTTGGTAGTTATGTTGTGAAAAGAACTTTCTATGCATCTAATCTCAAAGTTCATCACATCTTTAAGCTTAGGTGCATTATTTCAAAGTGACTGAACAAAATTTATATTTTGCGGGGTTTTTTTTTTTCACGCAATGGGCCATAGTACAAAAAGTTGGCGCTTGTTTTCAATAATTCTTCTTGATTGCACAGCAGGGCCTGCAAAGCATCGCGGCACCAACAAGTTTTCTCTGTACTCAGGTGACATTTTCACAACTGAACCACAATTGTATTATTGCTAGCACTGCTTCCAAGCATCATCGCCTACGTTGTGTCTGCTTGATCCTGTCTTGTGGAAACATGAATAAACAACTAAACAAATTTCAGTGAGAGATACGGAAAAACTTCACGATTAAAAAACAAGTGTAGACTTTTGTAGTGTAGTCTTTATGACATGAATCCACTCATCGAAGAGATAAAATTGTGGCGAAAACAGCTTGCAGATGCGCGACAGGCAAAAGATACTGTCGTGATGGAAACGAAAAAATTTTGAATGAAAGTTGAGGATTTGAAGGCGACCAGAGCGATCAACTTCAAAATCAAGGGTGTACACAACGAAGGTGACCATTAAGAACTATTACAGAAAATTTACACAGCAGTCAAGCATTCCATCACATCTGTAGACAATATTGTTTTTCGCAAAACGGGAACTAAACATCCTGATGTGAAGAACATCATTGTACAGTTCGTTCACGGGAAAAAAATGAAATGCTGTCTTGGCTAAAGCCAAGAGGGTGCGTCTTTTTGCTAACAAAGTTAGTTTGCTGTCAACCGATCCTATCATTCTCAACGAAAACTTGACCCAGCTGGCGAAACAACTCCTAGGTGCTACCGTCGCTAAAAGCGTGGTGCTTTATGTAAGTACGTGTGGACGTGCAATAAAAAAAATTGAGGAATCATCCGAGGTGCTTAGAATTGCTGAACACGACGACTTGAAAAAAAATGTGTCACTGGCAGCCGAATTCCCACTTCTGAACTCGTACAATTTGCTGCGAAGTCAAGGTATTTGGAAGTTATCAATACTATGATGCAGACAGTTTTAAGAAAGCGGTAACGCATATGTTCTTTCGAAGTTATCAACACCATGATGCAAACAGTTTTAAAAAAGCGGTAATGCATATTGGCAGACACTTGACTGATATACATTCGAATGTGCACAGCATTAAAAGTGAAGTTTCCGACATCGGCATGTTCTAAAATTTTTAGCTATAAAATTTGGTATTACTTTGCCTTCCGTGAAGTGGCTTCCTCCTAACAACAATCCTTCACGACTACAGTCTTAAAAATACAATGTTGTTACCAGGACCAGCAGTTGTGGCGGAGGAGTTGCTTTGTACGTGAAAGACTGTATTGCTCATGATCTTATTGATGAGCACAATTCTGTGACCTATCTTAGTGAATGTATTACAATTCGT
The DNA here is from genome assembly GCF_043290135.1 of Rhipicephalus microplus. Classification (NCBI taxonomy): domain Eukaryota; kingdom Metazoa; phylum Arthropoda; class Arachnida; order Ixodida; family Ixodidae; genus Rhipicephalus; species Rhipicephalus microplus. The sequence goes on from NC_134701.1 coordinate 122,366,267, forward strand.
TTACCCAATTTTCTAGCTACAACAGTGTATCGGCCACTCGCGAGCAGCAAGTTTGATTTTCTCCCTACTTTTGAAACTAATATATCAGAGCTTAAGATGTTTCCGTGCCATTTTATTATGGGTAATATAAATGTTAACGTGCTAAGCGATGACGTTACCACTATGCTGCTTGAAACTGTTCTGACCGTCTATGTTGTGTTAACACTATCGACCTACTAAGCCGAATCACGGACCATAGCACCAGTCTTCTGGACATATGTATCACAAGCGTCCCGAAGAATAAGACTTTTAAAGGTTGCTTTTCACTCGATCTTAGTGACCACTTTCTTGTTTTTGTTTTTTTCTCACTGCAATGAAGGAGCCTACGTACAGCCATTACAGAAATAGGTTCGACGTTGCTGTCATTCGCGAGTCACCTTTCTGTCACCACAGTCACCTTCCTATAGACTCCACCTTTCTGTAGACCTTGTCTGCAGATTTTGTGCAGACGCCGAAAATGGCAAGCAGACTTTTCTAATAATGTGCATCCAGAGTCCGTCCTCGTAGACGCATGTAACATACATGTATGTATCTACACATTTTAGAAGGTGGTTGTGGTAAGAGTGCTTCTCACAACCAAAATCGAAACTGGAAGTGAAACCGACAGCGGAAAATAACCGACGAAGACGAAAGTGGGCACGGGGTCAGACGAACGTGAGCGCGTGAGCTTCGGAACAGCGACGGGCAGAGGAAGAACGCGGCCACCTAGCAAGAGTGCTGGGCGTTGGGCCTCAGGGGACCGAACCAACGAGCGGGTGTCACCAACCCAACCGGGACGAGCGTGGCATGTTCCTGAGGCGAGTGGCGGTTCCGGGCCGGGCCTGACATGCTGTTCCTGTGGCGGACGAGCGTGCGGGCCAGGGCAAGCGGCTGATCCGGTCCAGACTCGGGTCCGGCACAACCAGTCACCGAGATCGTGGCCACGGTGCCATGTCGGAGCCGGTCCGGCACAACCGCGTATCGAAGGTGCGACCTCGGTGTTGCGTCGACCACAGCGTGGGGCCGCCTGGTCCAGCACGAGCAGCTGATGGTCTGCTCGTGAGCTCCCGTGCACTTGGCAACCTTCCCGTGGCGAGGTTGCGTCGTCGACGCCATCGTCTTCAGCGGGAGCGTGAGTGGCACCTGACGGAATTAGACTTCCGAGTAGTGAGGACGCGTGGGTTACTCGCGGGCGCGAAGACATAAGGACTGTATGACTGAATTATGGAGCCAGTGTGTTGTACAGATAGCCACAGTGTTGTGATCGTTTTGTGTGTGAAGTCAATAAATGTTTCTCTTGTCCTTGTCTTGGGTCTGTGCGTCTGGGGGCCCAAGAACCACCACAATTGGCGAGCCTGCCAGGATGGCTTATTAAAATCTAAAGCCATTACTCAGACGCAGCCTTTGTCATGGACAAGGAGAAATTTACTGCACTTGGCCGACAGCTAGGGTTGGAGAACGAGGAGCTCAGAGAGTGGGTTGAGCGAGAGTGCGTTGAAGCTCGAGATGAGCGTGCTAGGGAGCGCGAGATCGCGAAAGAAAACGCTGAGAGGCAGCAGAAGCTGTTAGAGCAGCAGCAGAAGGTGCAGGAACAAGAGCTAAAGATCCTCGAACAGAAGCTTCGACTTCAGGAGAGCGCAAGCAGGGTACAGCCAATGGTGGATGACAAACAAGGAGGATCCAGCATGAGCGCCAGAGGCATAACAGAGGTCTGCAGTCCTCATAAACTGATTCCGCCCTTTAATGAGGCTCGGGACGACCTCGACGCGTACCTGCAGCGATTTGAACGGGTCGCCACGTGTCAAGGGTGGCCGCATGAAAAGTGGGCTCCTTCGCTTAGCCTATGCATGACAGGAGAAGCGCTAACAGTCATAGGCCGGTTAGATCCAACAGCTGTGCTGAATTATGATCAGCTGAAAGCGGCGCTTCTTCATAGGTTCCGTTATACTACGGAAGGCTACCGCGAAAAATTTCGTAAAGCGAAGCCCGAAGAAAACGAGACTGGTCTGCAGTATGTTGCAAGACTTTCCGGCTACTTTGACCGTTGGCTTGAAGTGGGAAAAACGGAGACAAGCTTTGCCAGCCTGCGAGATTTGATGATAAGTGAGCAATTCATGAAGGGTTGTTCTACGGCACTCAGGACCTTTCTCAAGGAGAGAAGTTGCAAAACCCTGAGTTCGCTTTGCGAGACTGCCGATAACTTCAAGGAAGCACAGGCGCTCACAAACTTAGGAAGAGAACGAATTCCCAAGGATCCGGGACCTTCGGTGTCCAAGCCGGAGTCCGCGAAGAAGACAGAGAAGCCTGCAAGTCGCTGTTTTCTTTGTGACAAGGCTGCCCATCGCGCAGCCGACTGCTGGTCCCGCACGAAAGGGAATACTTTCAGCCGATGCGGAGTATGCAAACAAAGTGGACACAGCAGTGACAGATGCCCCTGTAGAAAATTTGGCAAAGACCAGGCATCATGTATGCTATCGGAAAAACGCGAAGACTTGACACCTGAACACCATAAGAGTGGCTACATTGTTCTACCCATCGTCAATACCCATCGTCAATGCCACATCAAGTCGACGATCCGCGAACGTAGTAGTCGCTGACATGCCTGTTGTGGAGGGGTTCCTAGACGACAGACCAGTGCATGTGCTTCGAGACACCGGCTGCAACACGGTCGTCGTGCGGCAATCCTTGGTTCCGAAGGAGAAGTTCACGGGAACGACGAGCCCAGTGTACTTACTGGACCGTACTGTGCGATACCACCCAGAGGCAAAAGTCCTTTTGCAATGTGCAATGTTTACTGGGGAAGTACTCGTTAAGTGTATGACCGACCCATTATACGACGTAATTTTGGGCAACATCAAGGGCGCGGCATTGCCGGATACGTTACCTATGAATGAGTCAGCACCACAGCATGACCATGGCCATGTGGAAACAAGGCGTGCACCATGCACAGACTCTAGCAAAGGGAATGCTGTCAATGGTGAGCAGGATGTATCTGGCAATTTGCACGCAACCCAACCAAGATCGAATGCGGAGGAAGCGTATGAGCCACCGCATGAAGCCATGGAAAAGTGGCCCCTACCTGAAGAAGTCCTCGTGGGAAAAGCAGGAGAAATGAAGAAGCACACTTCTTTACCTGTGATGACTCTGCCTGCTTTACAAGTGGGAAGTGAGGTGCTTTAAAAAATCTCAAGTGGATGACGAAACTTTGCGAAAGTGTTTCGAGGCGGTTGGCAAGAAACTCATGTCGAACGATTGAGAAACGGTGTTTTTCATTCGGGACGGAACCTTATTCCGCAAGCACAACTTGCCAGATGGAACTAATTTGAAGCAACTTGTTGTACCACGACAGTTGCGTGAGGTGGTGCTGAAACTAGCCCACGAAGGCATCTTAGCCGGCCATCAAGGTATCACGAAGACAGTAAGCAGGGTCACTGGAGAGTTCTACTGGCCGAGTGTCCAATCCGACACAAAACGCTTCGTGAAATCTTGCGACATCTGTCAACGGATGGTGCCACGCCACTTGGTGGGACGCGCTCCCTTGGGCACCATGCCTATCATCGAGACACCGTTTACGAGTGTTGGCATTGATATTATCGGCCCATTGTCACCAACATCTAAAAAGGGCAATCGCTACGTACTGACAATGATAGATTTTGCGACGCGATACCCCGACGCGGTAGCACTTCCCTCCATTGAATCGAGACAAGTTGCGGAAGGTCTCCTGGAAATGTTCTCTCGCGTTGGCATACCTAAAGAGATCATCAGTGATCGCGGCACGTCTTTCATGTCAGCAGCTATGAAGGAATTCAGCCGACTGCTTTCATTCAAACAACTGCCTACTACGCCATACCATCCGATGGCCAATGGTTTGATTGAACTTTTTAATGGGACATTAAAACGCATGATAGGGCGAATGTGTCAAGAGCGTCCGAAAACCTGGGACCGTTACATTGGTCCATTACTGTTCGCCTACCGAGAGCTTCCCCAATGTAGCACTGGATTCTCTCCTTTGGAATTATTATATGGTAGATACGTGCGAGGGCCAATGGCTGTTCTCAAGGAGCTCTGGACGAAACCTCGCCTCGATGACGAGACCAAGACGACATACACGCATATGATGGAGCCGCGGCAACGTTTAGAACGCACCTGTGCGCTCGCACACGAAGAATTGATGAAGGCGAAGAAGCTGCAGAAAGGGTACTACGATAAGAAAGCGAGACAGCGCGAACTTGTCCCTGGTGACCAGGTGCTGGTGTTGCTACCAGCCAATGCTAACAAGCTGGTGCTTTCCTGGAAGGGCCCCTTCCCTGTTATTGAGAAACGCAGCGAACTGGATTACCTAGTAAACCTGGGCCACAAGGTTACGCTCTTTTACATCAACATGGTAAAGAAGTATGAGGAGCGCAAGCCGTTAAGCCAACGAACGGTTGCGTTACCACAACGTTGCCAAGTGACACAGACGAGGTTCAGTCCGACGAAGTGCCCCATATCACACTAGAACAGACACAGGACTGGACGAATGTTACCATAGCATCGGAGCTCAACGCTGATGCACGACAGCAAGCCACAGCGGTTCTTAAAGAATTCAGAGACGTTTTCTCAGATGTACTGAAGGCTGACATTGTTCACTGTGAGTTGAAGCTTACATCAGAGGCTCCTATACAGGTACGACAGTACCCGCTACCTTTTACTGTCAAAGGTGCCGTCGAGGAGGAAGTGAAGGACATGCTGCAGTTAGGTGTCATTGAAAGGTCAACGTCAGCCTATCACTCGCCCATAGTGGTCATCAAGAAGAAAGATGGCACCATGCGTTTGTGTATTGACTTCCGACAACTGAACAAGGTCTTACTTCCGAATTGTGAGCCGATCCCTCGCACAGATACGATGTTCGCTAAGCTTACGGGATGCAGCTACTTCTCGCGCTTTGATTTTACTAAAGGATACTGGCAGGTACCTATGGCCAGTCAGTCGAGAAAGCTCACGGCTTTCTCATGTGAATCTGGCTTGTACCACTTCAACTTTATGCCCTTCGGCATCAAGACTGCGCCGGCAGTATTTAATCGGTTAATGCGAGTCGTCACCGAAGGGATTCCCAATGTACGTGCTATATTACTTTGACGATGTGCTCCTCGCTACTGAAACTTGGGAAGAACACTTGGTAACCCTAAAGAGATTGTTTCAGCGTGTCAGAGCGGCTCGTCTAACTATAAAACCAGCGAAATGTGCGGTCGGCTGTCTGACTACCACTTTTTTGGGCCACACTGTTGGGCAAGGTATGCTGCAGACGAGTAAGAGCATTACTGATAAGATACAAGCAGCTGTGCCGCCAACCACCAAGAAGGAATTGAAAGCCTTTCTCAGCCTATCAGGTTATTACCGCGACGTTTTGCCCAATTACGCTGAGTTGACATTTCCGCTCACAGAACTTACAAAAAAAGGCCACCCCAATAAGTTAATATGGGGTGAAGAAGATGAGAGAGCGTTTCGACAAGTGCAGAATCTATTGTCCCCGCAGCCTGTGCTGAAGTCACCCGACTTGCATAAGCCCTTTGTTCTGCGCACGGATGCATCTTCGCGGAGCTTAGGAGCAGTAGTGCTCCAGGAACACCAAGGCCGTCTGCACCCAGTTTCCTACGCGAGCCGTAAATTACTACCCCGCGAAGCACCCTACTCCACAATTGAAAGAGAAGGCCTTGCCGTAGTCTGGGCTGTTCGCACATACCACATTTTTCTCTATGGCAAGCCGTTCACGTTGCAATGTGACCACCAGCCATTGACTTATATTCAGTCAGCTAGGCACCTAAATAATCGAGTCCTGCGGTGGAGTCTCCTTCTTATGGAATATGACTTTCACGTGGAACACATTCATGGTGTGAAAAACGTTGGTGCCGACTATATGAGTCGTGCGGCTTTTACCGACCAGTGACTTATTGCCGTTGTACACAATTTTTTATCATGTTGTCATCATAGTGCAATTGGTTTTTTTTCATCTAAACTGTGACATTTAAAGTGTGCGGACCTTTGTTATATTCGGGAACTGTGTGTTACGTGTGTACAACGTATTGGAAGTTGGGGGGAGTGTGGTAAGAGTGCTTCTCACAACCAAAATCGAAACTGGAAGTGAAACCGACAGCGGAAAATAACCGACGAAGACGAAAGTGTGCACGGGGTCAGACGAACGTGAGCGCGTGAGCTTCGGAACAGTGACGGGCAGAGGAAGAACGCGGCCAGCTAGCAAGAGCGCTAGGCGTTGGGCCTCAGGGGACCGAACCAACGACTGGGTGTCACCAACCCAACCGGGACGAGCGTGGCATGTTCCTGAGGCGAGTGGCGGTTCCGGGCCGGGCCTGACATGCTGTTCCTGTGGCGGACGAGCGTGCGGGCCAGGGCAAGCGGCTGATCCTGTCCAGACTCGGGTCCGGCACAACCAGTCACCGAGATCGTGGCCACGGTGCCATGTCGGAGCCGGTCCGGCACAACCGCCAATTGAAGGTGCGACCTCGGTGTTGCGTCGGCCGCAGCGTGGGGCCGCCTGGTCCAGCACGAGCAGCTGATGGTCTGCTCGTGAGCTCCCGTGCACTTGGCAACCTTCCCGTGGCGAGGTTGCGTCGTCGACGCCATCGTCTTCAGCGGGAGCGTGAGTGGCACCTGACGGAATTAGACTTGCGAGTAGTGAGGACGCGTGGGTTACTCGCGGGCGCGCAGACATAAGGACTGTATGACTGAATTATGGAGCCAGTGTGTTGTACAGATAGCCACAGTGTTGTGATCGTTTTGTGTGTGAAGTCAATAAATGTTTCTCTTGTCCTTGTCTTGGGTCTGTGCGTCTGAGGGCCCAAGAACCACCACAATTGGCGAGCCTGCCAGGATGGCTTATTAAAATCTAAAGCCATTACTCAGACGCAGCCTTTGTCATGGACAAGGAGAAATTTATTGCACTTGGCCGACAGCTAGGGTTGGAGAACGAGGAGCTCAGAGAGTGGGTTGAGCGAGAGTGCGTTGAAGCTCGAGATGAGCGTGCTAGGGAGCGCGAGATCGCGAAAGAAAACGCTGAGAGGCAGCAGAAGCTGTTAGAGCAGCAGCAGAAGGTGCAGGAACAAGAGCTGAAGATCCTCGAACTGAAGCTTCGACTTCAGGAGAGCGCAAGCAGGGTACAGCCAATGGTGGATGACGAACAAGCAGGATCCAGCATGAGCGCCAGAGGAATAACAGAGGTCTGCAGTCCTCATAAACTGATTCCGCCCTTCAATGAGGCTCGGGACGATCTCGACGCGTACCTTCAGCGATTTGAACGGGTCGCCACGTGTCAAGGGTGGCCGCATGAAAAGTGGTCTCTTTCGCTTAGCCTATGCATGACAGGAGAAGCGCTAACAGTCATAGGCCGGTTAGATTCAACAGGTGTGCTGAATTATGATCAGCTGAAAGCGGCGCTTCTTCATAGGTTCCGTTATACTGCGGAAGGCTACCGCGAAAAATCTCGTAAAGCGAAGCCCGAAGAAAACGAGACTGGTCTGCAGTATGCTGCAAGACTTTCCGGCTACTTTGACCGTTGGCTTGAAGTGGGAAAAACGGAGACAAGCTTTGCCAGCGTGCGAGATTTGATGATAAGTGAGCAATTCATGAAGGGTTGTTCTCCGGCACTCCGGACCTTTCTCAAGGAGAGAAGTTGCAAAACCCTGAGTTCGCTTTGCGAGACTGCCGATAACTTCAAGGAAGCACAGGCGCTCACAAACTTAGGAAGAGAACGGATTCCCAAGGATCCGGGACCTTCGGTGTCCAAGCCGGAGTCCGCGAAGAAGACAGAGAAGCCTGCAAGTCGCTGTTTCCTTTGTGACAAGGCTGGCCATCGCGCAGCCGACTGCTGGCCCCGCACGAAAGGGAATACTTTCAGCCGATGCGGAGTATGCAAACAAAGTGGACACAGCAGTGACAGATGCCCCTGTAGAAAATTTGGCAAAGACCAGGCATCATGTATGCTATCGGAAAAACGCGAAGACTTGACACCTGAACACCATAAGAGTGGCTACATTGTTCTACCCATCGTCAATACCCATCGTCAATGCCACATCAAGTCGACGATCCGCGAACGTTGTAGCTGCTGAAATGCCTGTTGTGGAGGGGTTCCTAGAAGACAGACCAGTGCATGTGCTTCGAGACACCGGCTGCAACACGGTCGTCGTGCGGCAATCCTTGGTTCCGAAGGAGAAGTTCACGGGAACGACGAGCCCAGTGTACTTACTGGACCGTACTGTGCGATACCACCCAGAGGCAAAAGTCCTTTTGCAATGTACATTGTTTACTGGGGAAGTACTCGTTAAGTGTATGACCGACCCATTATACGACGTAATTTTGGGCAACATCAAGGGCGCGGCATTGCCGGGTACGTTACCTATGAATGAGTCAGCACCACAGCATGACCATGGCCATGTGGAAACAAGGCGTGCACCATGCTCAGACTCTAGCAAAGGGAATGCTGTCAATGGTGAGCAGGATGTATCTGGCAATTTGCACGCAACCCAACCAAGATCGAATGCGGAGGAAGCGTATGAGCCACCGCATGAAGCCATGGAAAAGTGGCCCCTACCTGAAGAAGTCCTCGTGGGAAAAGCAGGAGAAATGAAGAAGCACACTTCTTTACCTGTGATGACTCTGCCTGCTTTACAAGTGGGAAGTGAGGTGCTTTAAAAAATCTCAAGTGGATGACGAAACTTTGCGAAAGTGTTTCGAGGCGGTTGGCAAGAAACTCATGTCGAACGATCGAGAAACGGTGTTTTTCATTCGGGACGGAACCTTATTCCGCAAGCACAACTTGCCAGATGGAACTAATTTGAAGCAACTTGTTGTACCACGACAGTTGCGTGAGGTGGTGCTGAAACTAGCCCACGAAGGCATTTTAGCCGGCCATCAAGGTATCACGAAGACAGTAAGCAGGGTCACTGGAGAGTTCTACTGGCCGGGTGTCCAATCCGACACAAAACGCTTCGTGAAATCTTGCGACATCTGTCAACGGATGGTGCCACGCCACTTGGTGGGACGCGCTCCCTTGGGCACCATGCCTATCATCGAGACACCGTTTACGAGTGTTGGCATTGATATTATCGGCCCATTGTCACCAACATCTAAAAAGGGCAATCGCTACGTACTGACAATGATAGATTTTGCGACGCGATACCCCGACGCGGTAGCACTTCCCTCCATTGAATCGAGACAAGTTGCGGAAGGTCTCCTGGAAATGTTCTCTCGCGTTGGCATACCTAAAGAGATCATCAGTGATCGCGGCACGTCTTTCATGTCAGCAGCTATGAAGGAATTCAGCCGACTGCTTTCGTTCAAACAACTGCCTACTACGCCATACCATCCGATGGCCAATGGTTTGATTGAACGTTTTAATGGGACATTAAAACGCATGATAGGGCGAATGTGTCAAGAGCGTCCGAAAACCTGGGACCGTTACATTGGTCCATTACTGTTCGCCTACCGAGAGCTTCCCCAATGTAGCACTGGATTCTCTCCTTTGGAATTATTATATGGTAGATACGTGCGAGGGCCAATGGCTGTTCTCAAGGAGCTCTGCACGAACCCTCGCCTCGATGACGAGACAGAGACGACATACACGCATATGATGGAGCCGCGGCAACGTTTAGAACGCACCTGTGCGCTCGCACACGAAGAATTGATGAAGGCGAAGAAGCTGCAGAAAGGGTACTACGATAAGAAAGCGAGACAGCGCGAACTTGTCCCTGGTGACCAGGTGCTGGTGTTGCTACCAGCCAATGCTAACAAGCTGGTGCTTTCCTGGAAGGGCCCCTTCCCTGTTATTGAGAAACGCAGCGAACTGGATTACCTAGTAAACCTGGGCCACAAGGTTACGCTCTTTCACATCAACATGGTAAAGAAGTTTGAGGAGCGCAAGCCACTAAGCCAACGAACGGTTGCAGGCGTTACCACAACGTTGCCAAGTGACACAGACGAGGTTCAGTCCGACGAAGTGCCCCATATCACACTAGAACAGACACAGGACTGGACGAATGTTACCATAGCATCGGAGCTCAACGCTGATGCACGACAGCAAGCCACAGCGGTTCTTAAAGAATTCAGAGACGTTTTCTCAGATGTGCCTGGGAAGACTGACATTGTTCACTGTGAGTTGAAGCTTACATCAGAGACTCCTATACAGGTACGACAGTACCCGCTACCTTTTACTGTCAAAGGTGCCGTCGAGGAGGAAGTGAAGGACATGCTGCAGTTAGGCGTCATTGAAAGGTCAACGTCAGCCTATCACTCGCCCATAGTGGTCGCCAAGAAGAAAGATGGCACCATGCGTTTGTGTATTGATTTCCGACAACTGAACAAGGTCATACTTCCGAATTGTGAGCCGATCCTTCGCACAGATACGATGTTCGCTAAGCTTACGGGATGCAACTACTTGTCGCGCTTTGATTTTACTAAAGGATACTGGCAGGTACCTATGGCCAGTCAGTCGAGAAAGCTCACGGCTTTCTCATGTGAATCTGGCTTGTACCACTTCAACTTTATGCCCTTCGGCATCAAGACTGCGCCGGCAGTATTTAATCGGTTAATGCGAGTCGTCACCGAAGGGATTCCCAATGTGCTATATTACTTTGACGATGTGCTCGTCGCTGCTGAAACTTGGGAAGAACACTTGGTAACCCTAAAGAGATTGTTTGAGCGTGTCAGAGCGGCTCGTCTAACTATAAAACCAGCGAAATGTGCGGTCGGCTGTCTGACTACCACTTTTTTGGGCCACACTGTTGGGCAAGGTATGCTGCAGACGAGTAAGAGCATTACTGATAAGATACAAGCAGCCGTGCCGCCAACCACAAAGAAGGAATTGAAAGCCTTTCTCGGCCTATCAGGTTATTACCGCGACGTTTTGCCCAATTACGCTGAGTTGACATTTCCGCTCACAGAACTTACAAAAAAAGGCCACCCCAATAAGTTACTATGGGGTGAAGAACATGAGAGAGCGTTTCGACAAGTGCAGAAACTATTGTCCACGCAGCCTGTGCTGAAGTCACCCGACTTGCATAAGCCCTTTGTTCTGCGCACGGATGCGTCTTCGCGGAGCTTAGGAGCAGTAGTGCTCCAGGAACACCAAGGCCGTCTGCACCCAGTTTCCTACGCGAGCCGTAAATTACTACCCCGCGAAGCACCCTACTCCACAATTGAAAGAGAAGGCCTTGCCGTAGTCTGGGCTGTTCGCACATACCACATTTTTCTCTATGGCAAGCCGTTCACGTTGCAATGTGACCACCAGCCATTGACTTATATTCAGTCAGCTAGGCACCTAAATAATCGAGTCCTGCGGTGGAGTCTCCTTCTTATGAAATATGACTTTCACGTGGAACACATTCATGGTGTGAAAAACGTTGGTGCCGACTATATGAGTCGTGCGGCTTTTACCGACCAGTGACTTATTGCCGTTGTACACAATTTTTTTATCATGTTGTCATCATAGTGCAATTGGTTTTTTTACATCTAAACTGTGACATTTAAGGTGTGCGGAACCTTTGTTATATTCGGGAACTGTGTGTTACGTGTGTACAACGTACTGTAAGTTGGGGGGAGTGTGGTAAGAGTGCTTCTCACAACCAAAATCGAAACTGGAAGGGAAACCGACAGCGGAAAATAACCGACGAAGACGAAAGTGTGCACGGGGTCAGACGAACGTGAGCGCGTGAGCTTCGGAACAGTGACGGGCAGAGGAAGAACGCGGCCAGCTAGCAAGAGCGCTAGGCGTTGGGCCTCAGGGGACCGAACCAACGAGCGGGTGTCACCAACCCAACCGGGACGAGCGTGGCATGTTCCTGAGGCGAGTGGCGGTTCCGGGCCGGGCCTGACATGCTGTTCCTGTGGCGGACGAGCGTGCGGGCCAGGGCAAGTGGCTGATCCTGTCCAGACTCGGGTCCGGCACAACCAGTCACCGAGATCATGGCCACGTTGCCACGTCGGAGCCGGTCCGGCACAACCGCCAATTGAAGGTGCGACCTCGGTGTTGCGTCGGCCGCAGCGTGGGGCCACCTGGTCCAGCACGAGCAGCTGATGGTCTGCTCGTGAGCTCCCGTGCACTTGGCAACCTTCCCGTGGCGAGGTTGCGTCGTCGACGCCATCGTCTTCAGCGGGAGCGTGAGTGGCACCCGACGGAATTATACTTCCGAGTAGTGAGGACGCGTGGGTTACTCGCGGGCGCGTAGACTTAAGGACTGTATGACTGAATTATGGAGCCAGTGTGTTGTACGGATAGCCACAGTGTTGTGATCGTTTTGTGTGTGAAGTCAATAAATGTTTCTCTTGTCCTGTCTTGGGTTTCTGCGTCTGAGGGCCCAAGAACCACCACAGTGGTGCACTTGACGGAAATATCTTAATGGGCTTTGCCTTTTAGTCACCTATCAGTACCCCCCCCCCCGTCACCCCGTACAGCCCTTAATTGTCTTCATATTTTCTGCAGATGCCGAGCAAAGAGCAAGTAGACCTCTCTGTTGATCTGGACCCTTTGAGACCATGTGTGGGTACATATAGTGAATATGTATATATCTAGACATTCTGTATAATGACAGAATTGATAACATTAACTAAAAGAACATCACCTTTCAGTCACCTATCAATCACTCACCAGCGACCTCCCTACAGAGCTGACCTGCAGATTTTCTGCAGACGCCGAGCAGACGGCAAGCAGACTTGTCTGTTTATGTCGGTCATGTGTGTGCGTGCGTGGATGTAAATATTTTATACGTATATATCTCTACACTTTGTGTCATGACGCAATTCATAACAACAACTAAATGAACTTCACATTTAAGTCACCCAGCAGTCACCCCCGTAAAGACCTAGTCAGCAGATTTTTTGCAGACGCCAATATGGGCCCTGTGAATGCGTTTGTGGATGCTTATATTGTATTCATATATATCTATACATGATGAGTCCTGACACATAAAAGAGTAAGGGAGCTTATACTATCAGACACCCACCAGTCACCCTAGTCTGCAGATTGTCTGCAAAACAGCTGCAGTTTTACTCCGTCCCTATGTAACAGCCCGTCAGCTGCTAAATAAATGTCACTAGTTCAAAGAACGTTGTACATTTTACCAGAGTAGAATAAAATATCTATGTAATTTATTGTTACCTCATGCACACCATCCTTCTGCACGTACTCTGTGTACGTATAAATGTGAATTTTCGAAGCATAGAAATTTTCCCCCTGGCACTCGATGGCCGGTCAAAATACCACAACTATATATACCGGGTGGTGACTGTTCGGTTTTGAAGTGTGAGCAGTTATGTGTTTGGTGTTTACTTCACTGTTATTCCATTTATATAATGGATATGTGTTTCATGGTTGAATTAGCGGTAATATACCCTTCAATGCTACGTGATCCTTGACCGATGTTTCTAACGCAAATGATAGCTATTACTTCTTGTTTACCACGATTTCATAGATTCGTGGGGTTTGATGTCCCAAAACAACCATATGCCTATGAGGGACGCCGTAGTGGAGAGCTCCAGAAATTTCGACCACCTTGGGTTCCTTAACGTGCATCCAAATCGGACTACACGGGCCTACAACATTTGCACCTCCATCGAAAATTTGTTCACCACAACAAACATTGCGGAGATTCAGGAGAAATGCTTCAGAATTTCTGTAGACTTTTTGCAGGCATTTCTCCGACATTTTGCAGGCATGCTGCATCCTGCGTGGCTACAAATGCCCTCCATACTTTCTGCAGAACGGGTGTAACAATTGCCTGCTCGGAGGTGACAGGGGGTGAAAGAATGTTTGTCACTTGCCTTCACTTATTCTGTATCGCGGGTGACTAATAATCTGTACAATTTCTGCAGATAGGATGCAATTTTTTGTAAGTCAATAAAAGAAACAGCGTACAGCGTAATCAACCAGCTCACCATAAAAAAATTTTCATTCACAAATAGCCGTTACGTAATGGTCCTTTATGTGGGCAGAGCAAAATTCAGATCGCACATACAGGGCTTGCTCGCGTTATTTCAAAGCATGTTATGATAACGATTCTACAACGATGATACACGCAGATGAAAAAAGAAAATTCGTAAACCGCGGACCAATAAGAACCTTCACGAAAAATTCAAAACAAAAAAAACACATCATAGCTTTGTTCAAACACGTGACCCACAGGTGCTGAATAAAATTCAAAGCGTATCGCACTAACTGCCGACATACGCAAAGCTAAGTGTAGTTGTTATGAACGGCTTTTGCCAAGATTTGCAATTATCTTCGTAAACTGTGGAACGAAGTGAAACATCTGGGCCAATTAACCTAAAGTAAATGCATGCTAATATAAAAGCATTCTCTCAAGACATGAGCGACAAAGCAGCCATTACGGCTATGAATAAATATTCTGCCCATTCCGGTTATTATGTGCCTCCTTGAGGGCACCATACACAAGACAGTTTTAACTGTAGTACGAGACAGCCTGACACAATCAGTCTATGTCCTGCGACACCTATATGCGTCAAAACTCGATAACTAAATTACGCAAAAATGTCGAAACAGGCGCTGATGAATAAATTGTTGCGCCCTTGAAGCACGTTGCGGACTCTAAATTGGAACCCTTGGCTTATATCATAAACTGCATGTTTGCCTCTGGTATTTTGCCCTCTCAAGTCAAGCTTGCACATATATGTCCTGTGCACGAGAGCAGTGGTTTGAATGCCATTTCTAATTATAGACCAATTTCTGTTTTGCCAGTGCTGTCAAAGATGTTTGAGATTTCCATAAATTGTAGAGTAAGGAACTTCCTATCTAAGTATCAAGTCATAAACTCTGCTCAGTATGGTTTTCAGAAAGAAAAGTCCACTGAATTAGCCCCAATACATGTTAAGGAGAGATACTAAACAAGTTCGAAAAATGTTTACATAGAATTTAACTGTTTCTTGACCTGAGGAAGGCTTTAGATAGCATAAAACATGACATTCTCAATAGAAAAAGCATAATTACTGATTGCGTGGCGCTGCTAAAAAACTCATTACGAATTACTTATCTGGTTCAAAATAATGTGTTAAACTTGGAAGCTTAACGTCGGAAGGAACAGAACATAAGCAAGGCGTTCCTCAAGGTTCTATTTTAGAACCCCTATTATTATACTTTATGTAGGTGATATAAGTAGTGTCCCTTACAAAGGAAAATTAGTCATGTATGCAGAGGACACAAATGCCTTTTTCAGGGCTGAAACGTTGGGCGATCTTCAAGGTACTCTAAGTAATTATTTAAGAGATCTAGAATTATGGTTCCAGGAAAACAAACTTTCCTTAAACGCAAAAAAAACACTATAATTTATATTAAGACGTAATAATAAGCCATGCAATACACTGAAATTCTTTTTCAAGGGCACCATGCTGGAATGTGTTAAAACACAAAAACTTCTAAGAGTATCGTTCGAGGGAAACATTTCATAGGATACAGGAATATCGTAACGTTTCCCTGAATTAGTCTAAACTGCAGGCAGCTTGTATAATCTATCGGACCTTGTACATTTATGGCTCAAAATCCTACATACTACGCCCTTTTTCATTACTGGTTAACATACTGCGCGCTAGTATGGGCAGAAACATCTGTGCAGAACCTGAACAATTATGAGGTGTTACAGAAAAACGTTCTTACAATATTTGTAACTTTTTATGGGCTTCACAGCCAAATAGATACTCACCAGCTCTTTATAAACCGTGATGTTACTAGAGTACGTAATCTTCACACTTATAAACTAATAATTTACATTCAGAAAAATAAACTTCATCAGCATTTGCTTGACAGCTTATACCAATACTCTCCGAAATCAATCCAGATCAGTTCCTTTTATTCTTATATATAACAAGGAATGCCTTCTAAGATTTCAGAAACCTACTATATTCAACAAATTTCAAAATAGTATTGATTTAGAGCTGCCTGAATGTAAGTTGAAAAAACATGTGCGAAGTCTGCTTCTGAACATTTGGCATGTGATCAAATGATACCATCTTTATTTATCATCATTTTGTTATTTTTTATAAAAATTCTTGTTTTCTGCAGGTGCACACAATATTTATGTAACCCATGTACAATCCGTTTCTTTATTTTGTTCACTAAAACGAAACAAACTGTTACTTTGTTGCATGCATGTACAGTTAACTCCGTGATATTTTTCAATGCCTTCTGTTATTGCGCGGGTCTTTGAGCTCTCTAAAAATGTCTGCGACATCGCTTCGCCTGAGGACCTCCTACTTGATGTGTTGGAAATACACTTGACTTGATCTCAAATAAGCAAACTTGTCTACATCCATCAAAGTTAGGTTCTCGTGGAATACGATTTGAAAGTGTTCCCCAGGTGCAGGCCAGTTGCGAGGAGTCCTTTAAAGTTCAGCAGCTCTAAACACGTGTATTATGCTCTGACTGAGGTCGGGGCATCTACAGCGGTATTAGTTGGGTTCGGTGCTGCACGTTCTGCCAATGACTGCAACTCCAGAATTCGGTACTTCAGTTGGGACGAGTAAGAAACAGCCTTATTATTGTGCTCAGCAACCTGAAGGAATTGTTGCTCACATCGGGGCCTGTTAAGTACGGCTCTTTCATTTAATGAATATATTTCAACTCGCCTACGACACTTTCCAATTTGTCTTTGAATATCGTGCAATGAATATCCAGCCAGCTTGCTCCATAATAAATACATAAAAAGTAAAATTAAGATATACTTAACAAATAGAGAAATAAAAAGCCACCTTCATTTCATTTACTATCCTCGTTAAATGGTGCGGTCAGTTTTACGTTTCCCTTTCATCGAGACCATAATGGCGGTTAGTTGATATGGCCATGATGATGGTCGGTTGTTGACTCTGGTGTGCCTGGATGATTGGGTGGCCAAGTTGGTAACCAGACGTATGTCTCCCCTCGGTTGCTGTGGATGCCGTCATTCTATGGCTCCCGGGTTTCAGCACCACTTTGAAGAGACAAACGCCTTCGGTAGAGAGCCTAAATAAACGCTTTAATGCCGTAGAAAACTAACCCTCAACCTACTGGTCGAACAGACGAAGCAGAAAGAGTCTCGTGGCATCGAGCCATGCATGAATACTACGAACTCTTTTAAGTCTAAAGTTGCAACAACTACTCCTGAAAATGGCCAGAAGTAAAGGTTTTCAGAGACAATTCTACAAGAACCCTGACTGAGTTCCTGCTCAACGTACTTCCACAGGAAGAGTATTGTGACGATATGGTCAGCGATAATCGGTTCTAGTTCACCCCTAAAGAATCTGTCTACTTTCTAGAAGAACTAGCGATGGGCCTGTATTATAATTCTATCTACCAGACATAGGAAAACGAACAGATTGAAAGGTTCAACCACACGTTCAAGATTTAGCTCCAGTGGCCCGTCTGGAACAGAGTCTGCTGTGCACTGCTATAGAGGATCACCTCATAGAATGCAGGTGTACACAACAAACAACAAAGCCATGGCCACTGCAGTTTTGCTACATGAAAGGCTGCTAAGAAAAAAGCTTGACATCTTCGGCTTATCGCCAAAGTCGTTCACGAAGACACCCCACTAAGAACTGGTAAGGCTACGGCAACGTGTAAAGCATAGCCAACTACAACAAAGCTTACACTGACGGAATTAAAGCGCCAAGCCGACAGCAGGGGCAGCAGGACAAAATGTGCGGGTGAAGAAACAATCGGTTTTATTAAAGGTTGACCTTTCTTTTTCGAAGCACAGGTAAATCATTCAACGTTGTAATCCAACATTCTTCATTCTAGACGACAGCAAAACATGTAACACAGCAAAGATCAGCCAGGTTCTTGCTCGCCACCCTAGTCACATTTAGCGGCTGACGAAACTTCTTTTCATCAGGAGCCCTGTGACGAGACGCTTGCAGCATGTCTGCCAGCGTCCATCGAGGCAAACTTTCCCCCAGTGCCACCTGCGCCTAGTGCAGACCACTATACCTGTGCACCAATGAGGTCTGCGGCCCAACAGCTTCCTGCTTCGCTACCCGTCTTACGCCTGCCCGTGAACACCCCAGAAAAACCTGTGACATCACGTTCACTTGGCCATCACCCTCAGCAATACCAAGAGAAACAGTGACCAGACAGGTTTGTTTAGCCTCACACTCAGCAGCACCAAGACGCACAGCAACCAAACAGACATGTTTAGCAAGCGAAAATGAATCTATATTTCTTTATGGCGTGCCCGTTACCCTATATATTTCTTAATATTTTAATAATAATATAGATATTTTGGTGTGTTTTTGTATATATGAATCCGTATTTCTTGCTGTGTCTTTCTATTTCCGCGTGTGAATGATGCGTGAGTAAACTATATAACAGCTAAATAAAGCAAAACAAAATCAGAAAGGAAAATTGCTGCATACTGCATCAGTGGTTTCAATGTTCAGGTTGGCGACAGTGTGTCGTTGTGCTTGTAAATACTAGTAGAACGTCGTTCGAAGAAGTAGTGTGTAATTTCAATCCGTGTGCGTTAGTCACGTCACTCATTCACTACACACAGCTGTGAACATTTTCTATAATTAGAGCGTTTACGCAGCATTTCACGAAAATACATCTGGACATGTAAAGGACAATAAACTTTGTGTGATCCACAGAGAGAGAAACAGAGAAAAGCGGATGGCAGGGAGGTTAACCAGAGGCTATGATCTGGTATGCTACCATGCACAGGGTTCACGGAATAGTTGGTTAAAAGTGAGATAGCGATAAAAACCTAATTGAAAACAAAATGCACAGGCACCCACACAGACACGAAAACGTTTCATAATGAGTCTTTCAGACAGCGTATTTGAACATATTTTTAGGCATATGTGATTTGGGTATGAGCCTCTGGGTAGCTGGGAACAGGCAGATTAGAGGAGAGGACGTTGGGCTTGCGAGATAGGCCTCTGGTGAACAACCCCTTCAAGACTACCAATACGCCACAGCATAATAAACACATTTTAAACGTAGCACAGTGTTGAAGGCGCGGGCTACAGCCCGTCGATGAACCACGGAGCCACAGCTGTTTGAACTTCGCCGGAACCGTCGTCTTGCTGGTCTGCCACCAACAACAACCATCATGACCGAGAGCGAAGGTCACGGCTTCTCAAACACGCAAAGGTCAGGGCCGGCTGCACCTCGGTACCGCTATATGGAACCCTGCCTGTTCGCGGGAAGAGCAGGGGAAGATGTGGATGCATGGCTGACACATTACAAAAGGGTGAGCCGGTACAACGGCTGGGATCTCACCGACCAAATGGAAAATGTCGTGCTGTTTCTCACAGAAACCGCCTTGATGTGGTTTGAAAACCACGAAGATTCCTTAACAACGTGGCATCGTTTCGCCGAAGAACTCAAGAAATGCTTCGGCGACTCTGATTCGAAAAAAAAAGCGCGGAGCGCACGTTGGCTCAAAGAGCCCAGACTCCTGAAGAAACGTGTGTCACCTACATAGAGGAAGTTCTGATGCTCTGCAAGATCATAGACCCGTCTGTAGAGGAGATGGTCGGACACCTTCTGAAGGGTATAGCAGAGGACGTCTACAATCTTTTGATAGGCAGGGAAGACCTCACTTCTGTCTCCCCTGTCCAACGTCACTGCCGTACTTTCTAGAAGCTGAATACCTCTCATATTGCCCCGAAATTTCGTAGGCTGGCAAATATCACGGTCGCCAGCGTCGACGTAAGCCCGCCCACCGACCTTGCCGCTACTATCAGGGCAATAGTACGCGAAGAGCTACAGCGACAAGACACGCTTGTCGACGACACCATCCATCATCCGCCTGCCTATACATTCTACTGCTCAGCGCTGTTCGCTCCTCTGCTACCATCGGTATGTGCGACGGACTTTAGCGAAGCTGGTACTTCCTGGCCACGCCGAGACTCATTCGCGCCTGACCAGTGGTATGACCGACGCCTTCATATCGGCCCCGCTCTACAGAGACGGGCAGCTCCCACTCAGCAAGCTGCTCCACTTCGTTCGGGTAGGCGACCTTACACAGCAGAGCGCTCTCAGCAGTGGTTCGGCGAACGACCTCTACTCATCTGCTACAGCTGTGGCGTCGAAGGCCACATTGTAAGGTACTGCAACTACCGTTAGCCGCCAAGGTACGACCGCTCACCAAGATCCCACCTGTCTGGCTTTGCACGAGCACCAACGTTCCCCGGGAGTGCATACCACGAGATACCATGGCCGCTGCGACACCGTTCTCTGGACTCTGACCACAGTCTGACACCCCCGCCAGCCCCTCGCTCCAATCAGTCGCCGTCTCCTAGGCGCCGCTACCCTTCGCCGCCTCCGGAAAACTAGTCGGCGTGACCGTTGGAGGTGAGGTCACTGGACAGTCTTCGATTTTCTAATGCCTCCTTTAATTTGCATGTTTCAAAATAAGATTCGTGTGCTAATCGACGGTGTCACAACAATGGTCTTAGTGGACACAGGTGCAATCATATCAGTGATGAGTCTAGCATTAAAACTCCTTCTTGGACGAAAGGTTATGTTCTGTTGGGACCATGCTGATACATTTCGTGGAGTGAGCGGAGATGTCTTACAACCTGTTGGTGTCTGCACAGTGACTGTTAGTTTGGGTGGCCAGAATTTTATCGCTGATTTTGCTGTTCTCTTTCATTCAACGCATGATGTAATTCTAGATTTCGATTTCCTGAGTCTTTGTGGTGCCACTATCGACTGCCACACAGGAGAGATTACAGTAGATTCAAATGTTCCAGTAGCGTTTATGCAAAGCCTGCCCTGTATGGAAAGCACCCTTCGCGTGTCCATGGACACAACTGTACTACCCTTGTACGTCAAATGTGTTCCTGTCGTCAATTCTCCTGCAACTGAGACGACATTTAATGCCACCGTACAGCCCATTCACCTCAGCTGTATTAAGAAAAATGTTCTAATTCCCTATTCTACGTTGTCGGTTGTGCAAGGGCATACTGGTTTGTGGGTGATCAATGGCTCCAATGAACCTTCGGTACTGCCAGAAGGTCTACATCTTGCTAAGATCCGTAACATAGAGTGTTCTCCCTTGCCATCCGTGCAGAGAGCAGTGATTCTCCGGATAAGCCCAATTCCACTCATTTGCACGCCAGGGACACCTCCATAATGGCAATGATTGACAAGCCTCTTACCACCAACGAGCGTAATGACCTGGCGAGTATTCTGCGTAAACATGTAGACTTTTTCGATTTCACACAGCAACAGGCTCCACTATCATTCCCTGCTTCTCGTGTAAAGCACCGCATAGATACGGCATATTGCCACATTGAATATGCAGCACGAAGAGAACAATGAAGAACACGTGCAGCGAGTGAAGAAGACGAGGTTCTCTTCCAATCAGTTTGCCAGTATTCTAATACAATTAAAGTGAGTTCCCTGGATTCGACTGCTGCTGTTTCTGCATTGTGACACTGGTGGAGGCGCTGGGTACATGTTCGGGACGCCTGACAACAGCCCCGAATCTGGTCAAGAAAGACTTCCGCGCATCGACACCCCCGTTCACCGCAGCAGCCGGCGCCTGTTAGGCCTCAGCCCGGAATTTGGTCTATTGCCGGAAAGCGTGACTGTGCCAGAAAGCATGACAGCACCTGGAAGCACTGGCCCCAACATGTCCAGCCCAAGCACGACACAGGTGACTGTTTTAAACCCTCGACTTCCGGTTGACTTCCACGGAAACGCATATGAGGATGCACGTGACTGGCTCGAGGAATTCGAGCACACAGCGAATGTTAACGGTTGGAACACCACACAGAAATTTGGCTACGTTTATTTTCCGCTTCAAGACGGAGCCCGAACGTGGTTCACAAATCGCGTGTGGTCGTCTTGGGACGAGTTCCGGCAGAAGTTTCTCGACACGTTCGCGAGCACTGAAAGACGAGAAATTGCACAGCGTCTCCTCGAGTCACGGATTCAGAAACCAAATGAATCCGTCACGATGTTTGTTGAGGACATGGCGCGGCTATTTCGTCGAGCAGATCCTAATATGCCCGAAGCCAAAAAGGTTAGCCACCTCATGCGGGGCGTTAAGGAGCAGCTGTTCGCTGGCCTCGTACGAAACCCGCCTACAAGTGTGGATGAATTCTCCAAGGAGGCGACATCTATCGAACGCGCACTGCATCTACGTTATCGCCAGTATGACCGCCCAACCCACAGTGCACCGATCAGCGTGGCAGCCTCTACCACAGCAACAACACCCGACCAAGGTTCTTTGCGCCAACTAATACGAGAAATCGTACAAGAAGAGGTCAAGAAACTCGTCGCCAAACCGAATGACTGCGCGATTGCCTCAGTAACGGAAGTTGTACGCCAGGAGATCAGGCAAGCGCTCTCGCTTCCTGAGCCGAACATGAGCACTCCCAGGTCAAGCTATGCAGACGTAGTCCGCCGACAGCCAGCGAACGTGCCGACACCACATAAGTACCACCAGCAACATCCGCCGACAGCGCCTTGGTACTACAGAGAAACTTCGATGCCGAGGCGGCCACCACTTCGCAAAACTGACATCTGGCGTACCCCTGATCATAGGCCCCTGTGCTTTCACTGTGGGGAAGCAGGCCACATCGTTCGGTATTGCCCGTATCGCGCCGCAGGGTACCAAGGGTTTCCTTCTACGGTTCCTCGGCGCCATTTCAACGGAACATCTGACGTCGACACGAGTGTCATGACCCCGCGGGATGTTCCTCCTGGGTTTCGGTCACGCTCACCCTCTCCTGGGCGTTATTCTCCATCCTTTAGACAGAGCACCACTGACATGCCAAGAGGGAGATCTCCTAGTCCACGCCGGGGAAACTAAAAGCAGCGACCTCAGGGGGGAAGGTTGCGAATCGTCGAAGTGCTGAAAATCCCCCATTACTGCCGAGCGAAGAGAGACACATTTTCAATGAGTCGACGAAAGATGAGGTTGTTACTGCCGAAGTTGCAGTTACGATTGACGGACATGACGTCATGGCATTGGTCGACACTGGCGCGGACTTCTGAATAATGAGTGAGAGTTTGGCAGAAACGCTCAGGAAGGTTAGAATGGAATGGACAGGACCGCAGATTAGAGGAGCTGGAGGGAAGCTACTCACACCTACCGGAAAGTGCACCGCAAGAATGAAGATAGGGGATGCATCCTTCGTCGCAACTTTTGTTATCCTGTCTGAGTGTTGCAAACAGGCAATCTTGGGGATGGATTTCTTGCGTGAATATGGTGCCATCATCAATATTCCGGACGGTGTACTGACCTTTTCAGCGGATCAAAGCGCAGCGCTACACCTAAAATCTCTACGAGTCATTGACGATGTG
The DNA here is from genome assembly GCF_043290135.1 of Rhipicephalus microplus. NCBI lineage: Eukaryota > Metazoa > Arthropoda > Arachnida > Ixodida > Ixodidae > Rhipicephalus > Rhipicephalus microplus. The sequence continues at coordinate 122,389,575 of NC_134701.1, forward strand.
ACCGTACCTCCGTTATCGTGCCGCCTTGTTTCAGTCACGTGCAGCGAGCAGAATACTGGAGAAGGAATCGCTGAACTAGTATTGACGCTCCTATTCTCTCGCGGTGTTGCAATTGCCAGAAGTATCGTCAACGTTGTGTGCGGTGAAGCAGAGGTTCTGTTAACGAATTTTACCAACGAGCGACGACACATTACACAAGGCACTACAGTTGCCTACTTCGACGAGATCACCGAAATCCGCGAGTGCTGTGTAGTACAACAGGACGAGCCGCAAGCCACGTCAGCCCCACCACCTATTGACGTAAGCTCGGATTTGTCACCAGCGCAGAGACAGCGTCTAGTAGATCTTCTTCACCAGTTCAGACTGTTTTTCATCGACCTCGAGGGTCAGTCAAACGCCACTGACGAAGCATCGGATAATAACGGAGGAGACGGCAAGGCCAATACGACAGAACCCATACCGTGTAGCACCGAAAGAGCGTGAAGCAATCCAGGAACAAGTGAAGAAAATGCTCGATGATGACGTCATCCAGCCGTCAAGAAGTCCTTGGGCATCGCCGGTAGTGCTGGTTAAAAAGAAAGACGGAAGCTTGCGATTTTGTGTCGACTACCGCAAGCTGAACCGTGTGACAAAGAAAGACGTGTACCCATTACCGCGCATCGATGATTCACTCGACAGGCTGAGGTATGCACGCTACTTTTCGTCAATGGACCTCAAAAGTGGGTATTGGCAAATTGAGGTCGACGAGCGAGACAGAGAAAAAACGGCTTTTGTAACGCCTGACGGGCTTTATGAATTTAAAGTCTTGCCATTCGGATTGTGATCAGCCCCCGCAACATTTCAGAGACTGATGGATACCGTTCTGGCAGGCCTTAAGTGGCAGACATGTCTGGTCTATCTGGACGACGTCATTGTTTTTTCAAAAACATTTGAGGAACACCTGAGCAGGCTGCTATCGGTATTCAGGGCAATAAGGTCTGCCGGCCTGACACTGAAACCCGAGAAGTGTCATTTCGGGTTCAAGGAGCTTCAATTTTTAGGCCATGTGGTGAGCCATGAAGGTGTTCGACCTGATCCCGATAAGATTGCGGCCGTCAGAAAATTTGCGGTACCAAAAGACATGAAAGCAGTCAGGCGTTTCCTTGGCTTATGCGCATACTACCGAAGGTTTATTGCCAATTTCTCCCACATAGCCTCGCCGTTAACACGACTCACAAGAGAAGACGTTTCGTTCACATGGGGCGACGATCAACAGGTGGCATTTGACGATCTCCGACAACGCCTGCAGACTCCGCCTGTTCTTGCTCACTTTGATGAGGATGCTCCTACCATGGTCCATACAGATGCCAGCAACGTGGGTTTAGGCGCTGTACTCGTCCAGTGGCAAGACTCAGCCGAGCGTGTGATCGCATATGCTAGTAGGACGCTTTCCCGCGCCGAGTCCAACTACTCCACAACAGAAAAAGAGTGTCTTGCTGTCGTATGGGCGGTTATGAAGTTTCGTCCGTACCTCTATGGTCGTTCCTTCCACGTAGTCAGCGACCATCATTCCCTCTGCTGGCTGACCAACTTGAAAGACCCGTCTGGTCGGCTCGCGCGGTGGAGCTTACGCCTCCAAGAGTTTGATATGACGGTCGTGTATAAGTCCGGACGGCAGCACGCCGACGCCGATTGCTTATCAAGGTCACCGATAAAGCACGACGATGACACAGAAGATGACAGCATGGCGTTTGTAGGAGTCGTTGACACCACTACGATTTCGTGCAAGCAGAAAGAAGACAGTGAGTTGCTTCCTCTTATTGAATTTTTGAATGGCCGGACAACAACCGTCCCTAGAAGATTTGCAAGGAGCCTGCCGTCATTCTGCTTACGTAGTGGTGTTCTCTATAAGAACTTTTCTCCCAGAGGAAGCACCCACCTACTTGTCGTTCCGACGTCACTTCGTGAGGAGATACTTTGTGCTTGCCACGATGAGCCAACGTCTGGTCATCTCGGATACACACGCACATTGGCCAGAATCCAACAGAAATACTACTGGCCAAGACTTCCAGCTATTGTGAAGCATTACGTGCGCACGTGTCTCGATTGCCAACGACGAAAATCGCCACCGTTAAAACCAGCTGGGCTATTACAACCAATTCAAGTGCCCACGGTACCTTTTGCCCAAATTGGAATGGATCTCCTTGGACCATATCCGACTTCCCATGCTGGCAACAAGTGGGTAATAGTCGCCACTGATTATCTTACGCGCTATGCCGAAACAAAGGCTTTGTCAAGTGGCACCGCCGTTGAAACCGCACGATTCTTTGTAGAAAATATCGTCCTGAGGCACGGTGCTCCAACAATCATAATAACGGATCGAGGTGCCGCTTTCACGGCCGCGCTCTTGAAGACAGTGCTTGAGCTCAGTGGAACCGCCCATCGGAAAACCACTTCCTATCATCCACAAACCAACGGCTTAACAGAACGCCTGAACAAGACTATTGCCGACATGTTGAGTATGTACGTTGACGTGGATCACAAGAACTGGGACGACATTCTACCGTACATCACGTTCGCCTATAATACAGCGCAGCAAGAAACTACACGAAGAATGCCGTTCAGTCTCCTTCATGGCCGTGAAGTGGCGACGATGCTTGACGCCATGTTACTGCACGACTGCAATGACATCGATTTGGACGCTGCATCTTTTATCCAACGAGCAGAAGAAGCGAGGCAGCTTGCGCGCGTCCGAATCACCCAGCAGCAAAATTATGACGCCCAACGTTATAATCTGCGACACCGACACGTCGTCTATCGGGCCGGCGACAAAGTCTGGGTATGGAGTCCTATCCGCCGCCGGGGACTGTCTGAAAAATTGCTGAAAAAGTATTTTGGACCCACAACAGTTTTACAACGCCTGAGCGACGTCAATTACGTGGTCGTTCCTGACAACCCCTCGACAACCCGCCAGCAAAAACCAGAAATCGTGCACGTTGTGCGAATGAAGCCCTACTTTTCGGACTGATTTACACCATACATCTACTACACCGTCTTTTGTACAAGAGCATCGGGACGCTGCTCTCTGGAGGGGGGCAAATGCCACATTGAATAATTAGCACGAAGAGAACAATGAAGAACACGTGCAGTGAGTGAAGAAGACGAGGTTCTCTTCCGATCAGTTTGCCAGTATTCTAATACAATTAAAGTGAGTTCCCTGGATTCGACTGCTGCTGTTTCTGCATTGTGACAATATTATAGACCTCTCCGACAAAAGCCATACCGGGTATCGCCTTCGGAACGCGCAGTGATAAATAAACAGTTTGGCGAGATGCTAAAGAAGAATGTGATTCAGGAATCATGCGGTCCGTGGGCCGCTCCCGTAATATTGGTCAAAAAGAAAGGTGGAACATGACAATTTTGCGTTGACTACCACCGTCTCAATGCCATCACAAAGAAGGACGTGTACCCACTAGCACGTATTGATGAGGCTATAGACTCTCTTTCATCAGCCTCCTACTTTTCGTCTCTTGATTTGAGGTCAGGGCATTGGCTGAGTTAAATGCACGAGGCAGATAAAAAGAAAACGGCATTTGTAACACCAGATGGACTTTTTGAATTTGATGTGATGCCATGCGGATGATGCAATGCACCTGCAACGTTCGAGCGCTTCATGGACAACATTCTGCGTGGTTTGAAGTGGGAAGTATGCATGTGTTATCTGGACAGTGTTGTGATTTTTGGGTGCACTTTCTGTCAGCACAACACAGCCCTACACTTCGTGCTGAACTGCCTAAGCAAAGCACGCTTCGTGGTCAACGCAAAGAAATGTCGTTTCGGAGAGCGCCAAACACTCGTCCTTGGACACTTGGTGAACAAAGAAGGCAATAGCCGTATCCCGCAAAAAAGGCTGCAGTGGACGCGTTCAAGCAACCTCACTCAGCGAAAGAACTACGCAGCTTTTTGGGCCTCTACTCATACTTCCGTCGATTCATCCATGGATTTGCCAATATCACGCACCCACTCACGTGCCTGCTTCAGAAAGGCGTGCCATTTGACTGGACTCCGGAATGTACTTCCGCTTTTTCTCAGTTGAAGTTCCTTTTAACATCCCATCCGATTCTTCGACACTTCGATCCTCTGACTCTCACAGAACTTCACACAGACGCTAGCGGTGTCGGTTAAGCGCCGTGTTGGTTCAACGCTTGGATACCAAAGGACATGTCGTTGCGTATGCAAGTCGCTCGCTAAGTAAGTCCTGGCGTAACTATACCGTCACAGAGCAAGAATGCCTCGCCGTAGTCTTCGCAGTGCAGTGCTTCCGGTCCTACCTGTACGAACGCTCCTTTACCATCATGACAGATCATCATTCGCTCTGCCGGTTGGTCAATCTGCGTGACCTATCTGGTCAACTTGCGCGCTGAGCACTCCGTCTGCAGGAATACGACTTTACAGTTTCCTATAAAAGCGGTCGCCATCACGCTGATGCAGATTGTCTTTCGCGACTACCGCTTCCATCGACGGACTGCGACGTGGGCAACTTTGAAACTTTGACACCTACATCGCGCCACTGGACTTGCCATTTCTTGATACCAACGCCTTTAAGATTGAGCAGCGAAGAAACCACACCATACAGGAGCTCCTTCCGACCAAGTCGAGACCATCGGCGACTCACTTCTGCATGCGCAACGGGCTTGTGTACAAAAAGAACTTAGCTACCACCTGCTTACGATATCTTCTCGTGGTTCCGAAATGCCTTCGCGTTTCCGTCTTGCAGGCTATGCAAGATGACCCAACGTCCAGCCATCTAGGCACAGCGAAAACTTTGCCGGCTTGAAAAAAGATTTTACCGGCCGAAAATGTGCCAGACGACGGAACAGTGCGTCTCTAGTTGCAACAAGTGCCAACGCCGCAAGCGCCCTACGAATGCTCCTTCATGACGACTACATCCTGTTCTGCTCCCTAGAACTCCATTTGAGCAAGTTGGGATTGACCTTTTAGGTCCCTTTCCGAGGTCTTCTAATGGCAATCTCTGGATAGTCGTATGTACCGATCACTTAACACGGTACTGCGAGACAGTTGATATACCATCGGCAACTGCAGCTGTGGTGTGTTTATCCATGCTGCGTTTTGTGGGTCTACGACATGGATCTCCTAAAATTGTTATCAGTGATCGTGGGCAACAATTCACTGCAGACGTGGTGGAAGAGATACTTCGTCTATGCGCTTCAAGCTTGCGGCACTCTACGCCATATCATCCCCAAACAAACGGCCTGACGGAACGAACTAACAGGACTCTCACGAACATGCTTTCTATGTATGTAGCAGCAGATCATAAGACCTGGGATGGCGTGCTACCTTTCATCACTTACGAATTTAACACCGCACAGCATGAGACTACCACCTACAGTTCGTTTTTTCTTCTGTATGCTCGGCCACATTTTCATACCCTAGATACCGTCTTCCCGTTTATGGACCACCGTGATTCCGCTATACTTGAGATCATCTGGCGTGCAGATGAAGCCCGACGTCTTGCTTACCTGCGCACCCTCACTTCGCAAGATCGCTCGAAGACACGTTTTGACCGTCAACGTCGACACGTGTCGTATAATCGCGGGGACCACGTGTTGCTGTGGACTCCAAATAGAAAACGTGGGTTGTGTGAAAAATTGCTGGCACGCTATGCGGGACCTTATGTTGTTATAGACCGCATAAGCGATGTAACTTACTGCGTAGCACGTCTTCATTCAAATGGCCGACGATCTGCAAAGACTGAACTTGTCCCTATAGCACGTTTGAAGCGCTATATTCCCAGAGAAACTCTTTAACTAGCCTGGTGGGCTTCGTCTGCGCAGAGGGAAATGTTATGCATATGTAATTTGGGTATGGGCCTCTGGGTAGCGGGAAACAGGCATTTTAGAGAAGAGGACGTTCGGCTAGCAAGATAGGCCTCCGGTGTACGGCCCCTTCAAGTCTACCAGTTCGCCACAGCGTAATAAACACATTACTAAACGTAACAATATAAACAGCGTACTTCCGCGAAACATTCATCCTCAGCACAACGCAGGCAGGCGCCGGACATGGGCCACCACACTTCTGAAGAGCACCAGGAACCATCCTCATTCAGTGAGTTTTGTCGGTGCTGCTCAGTATTGTCGCGCCAAGCTAGGTTTTTTGTTATTTCCGTCCATCACATGGGTTATAATATTGATGCTACGTCAGTTAGGCACTCTACTCCCTCAAGAGCCAAACAGTTGGCTGTAGACCTTGCCTTTTAGATGACAGTAAAACGCAAATCTTCACCGACTCAAGGTCAGCGGTCAAGGTGTTCACCTCTGGTTCCGTGTTGATTGATTGATTGATTGATTCGTGGGGTTTAACGTTCCAAAACCACCATTTGATTATGAGAGACGCCGTGGTGGAGGGCTCCGGAAATTTTGACCACCTGGGGTTCTTTAACGTGCACCCAAGTCTGAGTACACAGGCCTACAACACCGGTTCTGTGTTGGCTGAAGTATTTAAACTACTTAAAAGAGGACACTTTTTCCAGATACCTTTACCTGGTTTCCTGCACTTCTAGAACCCCTAAAGGACTCTCCAATAAACCTGAATGACACTGCTCACTCCCGGGCGTGCGCACTAACCCTCCGCGCTGGGGAGGACGTAGGTCCGCAGGTTGGCAGTGAGATGTCCAGGGATGCTTTACTTACATTCAGTGAAGTGGCTGAACACTACCAGTTGAGTAGGAGGTCATTTGCTCTTCCGCACAGCAAGTTTCCTAGACCTCAGGCCATCACATTTAGAATGATTCAGACCAGGTCCTATCTAAGCCTATGTTTACTTAGCAGAGTCTCCTCAGAGGCTTTTTACTCTACTTGTCCTGATTGTAGTGAGGTTAGTGAATTAGCACATATCCTCTGGCAGTGCCCCTCGTGAAGGGACCCAGGTCGGCTCACAGAAGAGGATTGGGACTCTGCCTTACGAAATTTAAAGTTGCTACCACAATTACGGGCTTTCCAGAGAGCACACGATGCAGCGGTGATGCTAGGCCTCACCGTTCCTTCGTGGGAGCAGCATGCGACGTTGCTGTAGGAGAGTAGCGCTTCTGGGGACCCAATGAAGTTCTCTGTCTGTCTGTCTGTCTGTCTGTCTGTCTGTCTGTCTGTCTGTCTGTCGCCCATTCGTCTATCACTCTGTCTCTCCGTCTGTCCATGCATCTGCACCTGATGAGTGAGTCATAGAGCTAGGTGGTTACGCACGAAGAGATACATGCATCTACAGACTCACGGCTCAAGGGCCTTCGCCTCCAAAAAAGTTCGCAGATCCCTGGTAGAGTGAAATTTGATGATAAGCGAGCCTGAACGAGAAAGGTCGATATATAAATTTAAGACCAGCACAGTGTTACGAGGCGTATGTAAACTATGCCGTAGATGACCTTTATGCCATCAAAGGGGACGATTGGGCCAGTTGGTGATACAAAATGTAAGTGGACTACACCGCAGAAAACAAGGACGAGAAAAAGACAAAGACTGCACTTGTCCTTCTCTTTTTCCTGTCCGTGTTTTCTACTACGTAGTACACTTCGATCATATATTCCAGGTCATGACCATCATGTTTATACATGTCATTTACCTTCATCGTCTATTCACTTCACGTCATACGAAATTTGGTATATGTTTAGCTAGCGAAATGGCTGTGAGTGCGCTATGAGCGTAGCAGGTAGTCATGTTTTACAGGACACGCATATCATAGTTATCCTGTTTAAAGGAGTCCTTCACCTCCGTCTAATACCACCACGTTACACTAACTTTGGTATAGGCGAAGCTAGCGAAACGACCGCGACCACACTACGTTGCTAGCGCTTAGTCATGTTGTTACATGACACGCATGTCAAGCTTATTATGTTCGGACGTGTCATTCACCTTTGCTGTCCGTTCGTGTCACGTAATATCATATTTGGCATACTTGAAATTTGCGAAACAGCTGCAAGCACATCATGAACGTAGCATGTAGCTACTGTTACAAGACAAGCATCTCATGATTATCATGTTTGCACCAGTCACGTACCTTAGTCATTCATTCATGACCCGTGTTACAAAATTTTGTATATGTGAAGCTAGCGAAACAGCCGTGAGCACATCATGAGCGTGGCATGTAGCCTTGTTGTTACGTGACACGGTTCTCATGATTATCATGTTTTCCCCAGTCACATACATTGGTCATTCATCCACGTCTCGTAATTCCAAATCTGATACATGCGAAGCCAGTGAAACAACTGCGAGCGCATCATTAGCGTGGCGTCTTGTCATGACTTACATGACATACATGTCATGATTTCCACGTTATGGTCTGTGACTTGCGTTCGCCATGCAGCAATCTCATGCCATGGCGGTTTAGCAACATGTCATTTGAACAAAACCACCACAAAAGCAGCCAAACCATGAAATGGAAATCATGACATGGACGTCACGGATTTCGTGTTATGACTAGTCAGTTATGTTCGTCATGCAGCCATGTTGTGTTATACTAATTCTGTTATTGATACAAGTATTGAAATGGCCAGGAGAACATAAAGTGGTAGGCGGACATATAGATAGATAGATAGATAGATAGATAGATAGATAGATAGATAGATAGATAGATAGATAGATAGATACATAGATAGATACATAGATAGATAGATAGATAGATAGATAGATAGATAGATAGATAGATAGATAGATAGATAGATAGATAGATAGATAGATAGATAGATAGATAGATAGATAGATAGATAGATAGATAGATAGATAGATAGATAGATAGATAGATAGATAGATAGATAGATAGATAGATAGATAGATAGATAGATAGATAGATAGATAGATAGATAGATAGATAGATAGATGGATAGATAGATAGATAGATACGCTCAAAGTCACCGAAGTTTGCTTAGAAATGCTTCCAATTTCAGGGGTCGTGACGTGCTCACCCTACAATTGGCGGTTTTTTCGATGAAAAACAAAGGCAGAGTGATGATTATGGTTGTACGCGTGTGAAAACTGGACCGTGAAAGAATATTTCAGTCCAAAATAGGCCGTAGAAGTCTTCAGCTATAAACTCCGCCCACCGCCGCCAACTGCCATTTTGCCATGGCGTGCGCGACCTCTCAAATTGATGGGAGTAGTGCCACCATCTGCCTCCAAATGGCACCCTCGGCACGCTGTCAGTGTGTTTACTGGGTTGCTATTGTTGCTTGCCGCGTGGTCCGCACGTGTTGCAAGTGTTGCGAAGTGTTACTGGTACCATTGCGATGTCCACGGTACCATCATCAGCTCAAGATTCATGCGATGAATCATGGAGCAGCAGAAGCGGCAACGACGTCGTGTACGCTGCGCGTTTTGATTTCGACCACATCACCACCAGCTCGAGCTATAGAGAAAGCGTCGAAGACGGGGTAAACGCAGATACCGACAACCTCGGTGTTGTGGAAGACGTTGCTGATGGCATTCCGTAATGGTAAGTAGCTTTATTTCAAGCGTGCCAGGTTGACCAGCGAGCCTAACGATTAGGAGACGCTCCATTCGTGAGCACTCTTTGCGCAATAGTATTCGTAAAGCGTGCAGATGTTTGCTTGCTAGCGCACGTGCACGCACGACTAAATAAGTGGTGGTAGCAATGCTGCGCGTACTGACCGTTGCTTTTTCATCTTTTTTGTATACGTGCGGCATGTAAGTAAACATTATCTGAAGCGAATGGCATGTACTCAGTGCGACGCTACGTGCGAAAACACGGCCGATACAGCGTCCGGCCGGAGCCTCGACTTTTTTACTGGTATGCCGAACACGCTGAGAAGACGCTGGTCGTCATTGTAGCTGCCTGCCGTGAAGTGCGCTGAGCACAAAACAGATGCTTCAATTGCGCACCAGTCCTTCTAGCGCACGTTTATCTCCCAAACATTGCGTATGGTAGGCTCTTTGGGAAATTTGAAGATTGACACAGTACTCTGACTACTCTGCACGCTCTGGAACATTACAGCACAGCATGGGCGACACGTTGGCATTTCTTCAACCACTGAAAGTCATTCAGGTCCAGTGGCGCATTCCACAACGCTGAAACAACGCGATTGCAAGCGCAGCTGACCATGAAACATGATCGCCCTCCGTACTGCACACTATGCAGAAGCTCGCGGAGCAAGCGGTTCTTTACGTCACTGCTAGCGAGCGCGCCATTTTGTCCCGACAACTAGGCCATGGCTCGTTTATAAAAATATTCAATTATAAATTACCGGCATGACCGAATGCGCTGAAAATTTGTCAACTTTTTTGTGAAGGTATACAAGGACCAACCTACAAAACACAGATTATGGCCAAAAGATGGATGTCATGGCCCTTTTAACGTCAACCGCCTACCGCCACTATTCCAGGGATGGTGCTTCCACATTGTCGTGTCTTGTCGCCTAGAAAATCTTGGCTCATACCCACAAGGGGGATTGGCCACACTGTACCTTATAATGAATTTTTTATATACAACGCTTGCTAAACGAGACAGAAATTGATTAGGAACAATAATAATGTTACTTTTAAAAAGGGTGAAAAAGTGCGGAAGAATTCGGTACACCTGACTATATAAAACAAATAAGCAAAAATAAAGAAGGGGAAAAATAGATATATCTGGCAGTACCCCTAGCAGTGTATCCTTCCGGTTGCCTGAAGGAATTTATGTAGCGCTGAGAGAATAGCACTGCGGCCAGCACCCAGCAGACTGGCTCCAAACAATAAAAGCGTGGATGTATTACCTGGCCATCTGAGCATATTAATTGGTCTCTCAATAATTATTCGGCGCTGTGAGGCAAAGCGGTGCCATGTGAGAAGAAAGTGATCTATTGTTTCCTGGTTCATTGCAAACTGCACATAGGTTAGTTAATAAAAATCTTGATTTGTGGAGATAAAAATTTAACCGAGGAACTCTACAGCGAGAGCTTGTGAGGGTAACCTCACATTGACGGGAAAGGTACTTTGCGGTGTTCCATGTGAATTGCAAGTGCCAATATTTTTCAGGCTGTAGGAGCGATGTTTTGTTGATTTTTAATATTACCACGCGTTTGAATCGTTTTGCAGCAATAAAAGAAAACTGTGGAGCTACTAGTACCACCGGCAAACTTAAAGATGCCGAAGCGAGTGAGTCAGCGATTTCATTTCATGCAATTCCAGCATGCTCGGGGACCCAAATAAAGTGAACTTTTGGTAGGGTACGCGGTACGAAAGACCGAAATATCCTGAGAGGAGGAGACTGCTTTTGCGGACGTTAGTAGTGTACAAACACACAAAGCATCCGAAATAATATTAGCTTTTGATTCCTGAGATCTTAGTTTTCGTAGAGCTAGTGTAATAGCCAGGAATTTTGTGAGAATAATTGGCGTGAAGTCAGGCGATCGGAGTGCAAAAGACCAAATAAGCTGATGATAAAAAATACCTACTGCCGCCTTCTGGAGATTTTGCGTTGCATCCGTTGAAATTACTACTTAATTGGGAGAATGACTGAGATGGCCTTGAAGGAGGCCCTCCAGAACATGCTTTGGAAGTAACTTGGCCTTTTTCCGAATAATGTCATCGAAAATTAAGTCAACTGGCAACGAGCATAGGGTTTGGTGAGATAATTCTGAAGGGACACGTGAAGATTTGATAACAGAAACTCGACGAAAATGAGTTGGGGTCTTAGATAACGGCACCACGGGCGCTTAAAGAAAGAAACTGGATATTCGATGAAAACTGTCCGTGAACTAGAGAGAGGCTTATTGTACAGTTTTAAATATGTTTGCACGGTAAGCTGTCGAAATCTTGCATCAAGTGGAATGATTCGAGCTTCTAAATAAAGCACGCTAATCGCTACACACATAGGTAGCCAGAGATACAGCCGCAGAGCTTGCATATCTAGCAATATAAGAGGTCTTAATTTGTACTCAGCACTGCGGAAAACAACGCAACAAAACTCCGGAAGTGGGCGTACGCAAATTTGTAAATCATAAGTAACGCATGCCTGCGCATCTCTCAATTCTCATTGCTAAACCGGCGTAGCAATTCTAGGGCGCTTTCTGCTTTACGGGTGTTTGATACTATTTGTTGCTGCCAACCTAAACTGTCCACGTAAACAATGCCAAGATATTTAAGTGCCGTTACTTATGGAATCGGATCGTTTCGATAATGCAGTGAAATAAATACGCGAACGGATAGAATAAATAGAAGCAGAGCACATTTTCCAACATTAAGCGAAAAAGACAGCCCGCCAAGCCGTACCTCAAGCTCACTCAAATACGACTATGAGATTTAATACAAACTATCGATATCTCGGGATGACGAGAAAAAGCAATATCTCCAGCGTAGGCGTAAAGAGGAACATTTTTGTTGATGGGCATGGATGATAATAAGATATCAAATAAAAGAGGCAACAAAACTTATTCTCGTAGAACACCTCTTGGTTGCTCATACGAGGCACAAGTACTTCCTTCGTGGCAACAAAGGAATTGTCTCTCTGAGAGAAACTCCTGAACCCAAGATATAATGTACTCGGGCGCATCACAGTTCACTAATATTGAAGTTATTGTTCTGTGTTCCACACTATCGTGGACTTTTACAATATCTAATGTTACTAATGCAGAAAGCTCACCAGATACTTTTGACAGGCGGATTGGGCTTTCCAAATCAACATGAGCTGACCATATAGAGTACCTCTGTATAAATCCTACTTGCCTTGGTGAAAGGATGCCCTCACGAGCGATGAATCCACTGAGCCTTCTATGAAGATTTTCTTCAATTATTGTAACTAAGTTTGAAGTAACCAAAGTTGGCGGAATGTTATCCAGGACATGTCCGAGGCTTTGTTTTTTTTTTTCGCAGAAACAGAACTTTAGCAATTTTTTTTCCGCTTGGAACCCATGTGTGCTGTAAGGAGCAGTAACAATATCCAAAAGCTCTTTGGGATGGGAATTAAATATCAATTTAATCATACAGTTTGTAATCTGATCCGGACCAGGAGCTGCTTGATTTACAGTGAGTGACATCTGCCAGTTCCACCTTAGTGGCTTCCCGAAAGTCAGAGGTTAAGCTTTTAAATGCCATAGGTCTCAAGCATGACGAAGCGAAGCGCGTTTCAAGTCCTTCGCGATGCCCTCTAACAAATCGGTTGCATCTTTAGGAGACATTACTACTGAATGCGAATGTGCTGGTACCTGCGTCGATTTTTCGTTCCGTAGACATCTTTACAAGGCAGATCTTTTATGCGGTTTTGATAAACACGAATGTAAGTCAGATTTTTGTTTATCTTTAGCTATAGCAACTGTCCGCTTAAACAGTGCTGCGTGCAATTTATAGTCAACCAAAATATTCGGAGTGTGGTTGTGGCGTAAACGTTTCCAAGCAGCTTTACATGGCCTATACGCAAGCGTGCAATCTTTATTTCACCAAGCCGAATTTGACGGTGTGCTGCCGTACTTAAGAGAAAACTCTGCCGGCTGCACAGAGTCACTTAGACACGCTACTACTGAAGTAGCTCGTTGCTGTCCGACACGTTCTCTCAATGATGAAAGCGCAAAGTTTAAAACAGTTTTATAAATTTTATAGTTAGTGAAGCGTTGTTGCCGGATACTAGAGGCGAGGTGTGGTAGCTATATTTCATAAGTAATTGGTACATGATCACTACTCGTCCAATTGTCAAACGTTTCCCACGATGAAAATATAAACTGGCACACGAATAAATTCATACCTAATGTTTATGAGCTTATCCCGCGTAGAAAGATAACTTGTCCAGAATTATGACAGCGAACATTACTATAGTGCAACCAATTGCACAATCTTTTGCCACAGCCATCTGTTTAAAACACGCGAGAAGTGTGATGCGAGTTAAAATCTGCCAATAACATTGAGTTTGACGAAGAATTCTTGATAACACAATCTAGGTGATCTGTGCGCCTGACTTCATTTGGAAAGTACGCATTAATCGCTGTAATCCAGTTGGAGTCCGGTAACAAACAATCTCTTCCTAACAATTCACAATCTGGACAAATATGTTAAAAAGTTACAGTAACATGAAGTAAATTCTTGAAGATGTCAGGGCCAATAATCTACCTGCCCAATTTGGCCGATCCAGTCTAAAAGTTCGAAATGTATTCAGAGTAAACGTTTGGTTTACTGAAATCCAAGACTCTTGAACTAAATTTATATTAGGATTTGTTTGCTGTATGTGATATATGAAATCTGTGTAAGTGGAAGATATGGAACGACAATTCTACTGGAGAACTTTTACAGGTGCCATGATGGACTTAATATAGTTGACTTGGCTGCAGAACGCAAAACGTCCTGCTCGTTGTTACTATCAGTAGTAACTTTTTTAGGTTTCAACATTGGCTAACTGGTTGGCGAAAATGAAGCACAGCGTCGTTTATGATTTGGGACGTTAAACCCCACATATCAATGCGTCATTTATGAATGATATTGTAACGGGTCCAAGATAAGGAACATCAAAAACTAGTTTATTATGGTCGAGCTTGTGCCCTCAAAATTATGTGCAAAAATGAAAGAGTCCGCTAGAGCGTTTTAAAACAAAAACTTTTCATCTGCCAACGCGCCTTCTTCTTCGCAGCTCCAAGCCACACTGACTCGCGCCCGTGAAAAAGAGGCATGAGTCGTGCGGCCACAAGCAGGAGTGCGCACAAGAATGCGGACGCTTATTCTTCATAGTATCGTATAGTGTGATATCGGTTGAAGGTGGAGAAGGTGAACTAAATGGTCGAGGGCTTGGTGATCGATAGCGAGCAGGCACTGGTGATTCAGGCTGATGCTGGAAACCAGCAGTTGGAAACAGATGGCCGGAGAAGCAATCCTCGATTTCAATGGGTCTTTCGATATTTCGGGGGCATGGCGCGTTTGGAGAAAACCTATGGAGACTGTTACGACCGGCCCTGGGGAGCCAAGCAGGAAGAGTTTGGGGGAGAACCGGTTCTTGACCGACGGTGTCGTCCACCCCCACCTCCCCATTCGGGTTCCTCCTCTCGCCGGGAGAGCTCCGGGGTCTGCTGTGCGTTCGTGACCATGTTTGGTAACATTTTAGGGCGCCGTGACCATATATGGACCTCGTGTTAGGTTGTGCCACTCCATGTGTTGTGAGGTGTGTTTTCCCCTCTCTCGTGGCCGAGGTGCCGGAGACACCGTATTGGCTGACGATGCGGACGGGGCGCCCAGTGTCAACGGCGCGGCGCTATAAAATGCCGAAGACGTTTTGTATCACACTCACTCTTCTCTCTTTGGGTCAGTTGACCACTTCTCCACTTGTAAATAAATCTCTGTTGTTCATTCGGGCGCTTCTTCTCGCTGAATTGTTGGACGATGGATCCTGCGACGGGGCCAGCTACCGAAAACGAGACCGGCAGGACCCGGAGTCCCAACAACTGGATGGCAGCGGCGGGATGCTGATAACCCCGAAAGCGACCACTGGACGGAGTGAGCCCGAAGTTCAACAACGGGACGACAGGAGAAGTATGACACGAGCTCATCGACTTCCAAAGGGAATCGAACGGCACTTCTGAGAGGCACGACGCCGGAGACATGACTGCGAACTGGGTGAGTGCCGGCTTTCTCTGTTAAATTTTACCAGGCATTTACTCTATGTGTTAAGTAAAAGCTGGTAGAGAGGGGCTGTCTTGGTCATTGGGTTAACAGGTAACTTGCGTCAGGCAGAAATTGTGTGATAGCTTGGTTAAGCTCTTTCTGTCAGTGGCGTCAAGGTTAACAGTGGCAGGGCAGGATTCCGTATAAGAGCTTTTTGAAGCTTTATTTGTAGACTAAGTTAACGGAAAACTTGAGGCAAGGCAGGAACCTAGAGCTGTCGTTGCCGTCAAGGTTAATTAGTTGCAGGACAGGAATCTTTGTGGAACAGAGACAGCGGTACTGGAGGCAGCCATGAATCTGAAATCCCTGCGAAAGCCCATGTTGTTGCTACTTGCAAGGGAGTTGAATCTGGAGGTGTCGGACTCTCAAAGAAAGCCAGAGCTGATAGAGGCGATTCTCGCATTGGAGGCGGAGGATGACGAGCTGTCAGAATGTGTCGAGGAGATTCAGGAGAGGCAAGCGGCAGAGGCCGAAAGAAAGGCGGCCGAGGCCGAAGGAAAGGCGGCGGAGGCCGAAAGGAAAGCGGCCGAAGCCGAAGCAGATAAGATGCGAAAGCACGAGCTTGAAATGAAGCGCCTCGAGCTAGAAATTAGCCATAATAGTAGAGCAGGAGGCAGCGAGGCATCCGGTACAGCAGAGCGGGTCAGGTTCAAAATGACGGACCTAATGAGATCGTACAAGCTAGGGGAGGACATTGGGCTGTTTCTCGTCAACTTTGAGAGAACTTGTGAAAGGCAAGGTTTCAGCCAGGATACATGGCCTCAACGCTTCTTGTCCCTACTTCCGGGGGAGGCCTCAGAAGTAATCGCGCGCCTCACGAAAGAGGAGGCTGACGAGTACAGTGAGGTAAAGTCGAGCCTTCTCAAGAAATACAGGTTGTCAGCGGAAGGTTTCAGACAAAAATTTCGCAACGCCGTAAAAGAGAACAATGATTCATACCCGGAGTTTGCTTACAAGTTAATGGCCAACATGGGGGAGTGGCTCAAAGAGGCAAAGTCGTATGGGAATCATGACAAGGTGCTCGAGTGTATCGGTCTGGAACAATTCTATCAAAGGTTACCAGAAAAGGTGAGGTTCTGGGTGCAGGATAGACCGGACGTGAACACCGTAACGAAAGCCGCAGAGCTCGCTGAAGAATTCGTTACGCGCCGCGCCCTCGGGGCAAACAGCGAGCCTAAAAGGGAAAAATTCCTACTATCGAATAAGGCGCCGTTTAGAAAACAACCGACAAGTCTCGCACAAAAGGGTGAGGAAAACAAGGCATCTAACCATGAGGCGTCGGCAGAGGCAAGCAAAAGGAAATTTGAGGCAAAAAAACCGGCGGCTTGTTTCAATTGCCACGAAACAGGGCACTTCGCGAAACATTGCCCGAAAGAAAAGGTGGCCTTTTTATCTATAAATGAAGCCGACGAGAACATGAAGTTGTTAGAGCCCTATATGTACGACCTTACCGTGAACGGCAAGCAGTGTCGGGTTCTTAGAGACTCCGCAGCCACTATGGACGTAGTTCATCCGTCTCTTGTTCAGTCCGGACAGTATTCAGGAGACTGTGCCTGGATTAGACAAGCCGTAGAAGCAAACAGTCAGTGCCTCCCCGTAGCTAAAGTTGTCCTTAAAGGCGCATTTGGTACGTTGGAAACGGAAGCCGCGGTATCGCCATATCTACCCCCTCAGTATCCTTACTTATTTTCAAATAAGTCAGATCAAATGCTGAAGGAGAAAGGTCTAACGTTGGGAAAAGGCATAGTGCAGGCACTGACTAGATCGAAGGCACGTGCGCTGGCTGCGAGAGCAACATTCGCTGAGGCAAACAAGCCTCAAATCGACAACGGGCCTGGTTGCGAGTTGGACACCACGGTAACAAATCGACTTGTGCGAGAACAGGCTGCAGAAGCCGTAGTCGCGGAGGCAACCATTCCTAAAGGCGACGTTGAACCTCCTCCCGAATTGGAAGGGGTCAATTACGCCTCGTTGACCGAACAAATAGAAAATGCCGTTGCTCCCAAGCCGATTCCTGGTAGTACTGAGGATAGCGCAGAGGGTGGCACATTCCAGGTACTAGGAAATACAAAAGAGTTGTGTGTCATGCCAACTTCGGATAATTTCAGTCGGCTGCTGCAGGTGAGCCCCGCTTCATTAATAACCGAACAAAAGGGGGACCCGACGCTTAAGCAATTCCAGGACAGTTCGAAAGAGGGAATCGCCAAACGAAATGTGAGATTCCAAGAAAGGAGCGGCATACTCTACCGAAAATATCTAGATAGGCGAGGAGTAGAGTTTGACCAGGTAGTCGTACCTCAGGCGTATCGTCAGGATTTGCTTAGTTTGGTGCATGGAGAATCATGGTCAGGCCACTTAGGCGTAAAGAAGACGAAAAATCGTCTTTTACAGGAATACTACTGGCCTGGATGCTTTAAAGATGTAGAGAGGTTTGTAAAATCTTGCGATGTGTGTCAGCGAGTGGGTAAGCCGGGAGATAAGGCGAAATTTCCAATGAAGCTGGTATCCGTAATCACGGAGCCCTTTCGTCGGTTGGTAATTGACACAGTAGGTCCTTTGCCCAAGACAACTTCAGGCAACCGTCACATCCTGACCTAAATCTGCCCAGCTACTAAATTTCCAGAGGCGGTCCCGCTAAAAGAGCTAAGTTCCGTGGAAGTAGTGAACGCACTTCTGTCCGTGTTTGCCCGGGTAGGCTTTTCTGCCGAGATACAATCAGACCAGGGCACCATTTTCACGAGTGCCTTAACGACAACCTTTCTACAGCGGTGTGGCGTGAAATTATTGCATAGTTCAGTCTACCATCCGCAGTCGAACTCGATAGAAAAGCTTCACTCCGTGATGAAGCGAGTGTTAAGAGCCTTATGTTTTGAACGAAAAACTGACTGGGAAATGTGCTTACCTGCAACGATGTTTGCACTAAGAACTGCACCACATGAGACAACAGGGTTTACGCCAGCGGAATGCCCCGCCGCGGTGGTCTACTGGCTAAGGTACTCGGCTGCTGACCCGCAGGTCGCGGGTTCGATTCCCGGCTGCGGCGGCTGCATTTCCGATGGAGGCGGAAATGTTGTAGGCCCGTGTGCTCAGATTTGGGCGCACGTTAAAGAACCCCAGGTGGTCAAAATTACCGGAGCCCTCCACTACGGCGTCTCTCATAATCATATGGTGGTTTTGGGACGTTAAACCCCACAAATCAATCAATTACGCCAGCGGAACTTGTTTACGGCCGCAGACTGCGGTCTCCTCTTCGTATGCTGAGAGAGTCGTGGGAAGGTCAGGGTGATGATCCTGTAGTAGTGGAATATGTCCTCGCCTTATTGGATCGTCTCACAAAAGCCCAAAAACTGACCGAGAGGGCGATGACCAAAGCACAGCAGAAGGCTAAGCTTTACAACGATCGGACAGCTAAAGCGCGACAATTTGCTGTAGGAGACAGGGTCATGTTGTTGAGGCCCTCCCAAAAGAATAAGCTTGAAGTGCAATGGGTCGGCCCGGCCGAGATTACTCGAAAATTGTCTGACACCAACTATGTGGTAAAATTACCAGGAAGTCGTAAGGCACACCAGGTGTATCATAGCAACTTACTCAAACCCTACAAAGAGAGCGAAGCCATCGTGAACATGACTTTAAATGTTCCGGAAGAGGTTCCGGCAGAAATCCCTGAATTAGCTCCCGAATCGGACGAAGTCCCGATCGAGAAAAGAGTTGAGGATTTAGTATCAAAGTCTCTACTGACAACGAAGCAGAAGCAGGAATTGCGTGGTCTTTTGACCGAGTTTCAGGACAGATTTGTAAGCGAGCCAGGCCGGACATCCGTCCTCACTCATGACATAGAGCTTACCTCGTCGGAACCGGTAAGATCTAAGACGTATCGGGTGTCACCTCGCCGGCTTGAGCTAATAAAAGCAGAGGTTAACAGGATGCTGAAATTGGGCGTGATTGAGCCGTGTGAAAGTGATTACACTTCCCCGTTAATTCTTGTGGAGGTACCCGGCAAAGATCCGCGTCCTTGCGTAGACTATCGTAAGTTAAACCTCATCACCAAGGATCAGACATACCCAATTCCCCACATTGAGGAACGCGTCGAGAGGGTAAGCAGCGCGGAATTTATCTCAACGCTAGACCTAGTGAGAGGTTACTGGCAGGTGCCGCTCACCGAGAGGGCGAGCCGGTATGCTGCATTTATTTCACCATTGGGGACATTCCGCCCTAAAGTGTTGAGTTTCGGCCTAAAGAACGCGCCTTACTGTTTTTCAAACTTAATGGATAAGGTTTTGCGGGGTCAAGAGGACTTCGCATTGCCTTACTTGGACGACGTCGCCGTGTTTTCCTCGTCCTGGCCAGAACACTTGGCGCATTTGAGAGCAGTACTGACACGCCTACGCGAAGCAGGTTTAACGGTAAAGGCGCCCAAGTGTCAGCTAGCACAAGCAGAGGTACTCTATCTCGGGCATGTTATCGGTCGAGGGCATCGCCGTCCCTCTGAAATGAAAGTGGCAGCTATCCGAGACTTTCCCCAGCCCCGAACGAAAACCGATATTCGGGCTTTTCTTGGAATAGCTGGTTACTATCGTAAGTACATCCCTAGATATTCCGACATTGCCAGCACCCTTTCTGACGCGTTGCGCAAGACCGAGCCCCAAATGGTCGACTGGGATGAGGAGAAAGAAAAGGCTTTCCGCGTTTTGAAAGCGGCCTTGTCGAGCCAACCTTTGCTTAGTTCACCGGACTACTCGAGGCCTTTCATAGTCCAATGCGACGCTAGTGATAGAGGCATGGGGGCAGTTCTTAGTCAAAGGGATGAGGGAGATCAAGAGCATCCCGTCCTCTATGTTAGCCGGAAACTCACCCTTCGCGAGCAGGTTTACAGCGCTAGTGAAAAGGAATGTGCGTGCTTGGTTTGGGCAGTCCAGAAACTGGCTTGTTATATTGCCGGAAGCAAGTTCATTGTGGAAGTGGACCACTGTCCTCTCACCTGGCTACAGACCATGTCCTCTAAGAACGGCCGCCTGCTGCGTTGGAGCCTCGTTTTGCAACAATATACGTTTGAAATACGCTACAAAAAGGGTGTACTCCATGGCAACGCTGATGGCTTAAGTCGATGCCCCTGACTAGAGAGGATGTCTCGAGAACTCTGGCATTTTTTTTCCTGACCTAGACAAGAGCTAGTGATTGTTTTTTTACTCTTTTAGGTGTACTTGTTTGAAAACGTTGAAGACACGGCTATCCAGGGTTTCGGGTTCAGTGTGCTTCCAGTGTTGTTGTTTTGTGTCACCTTAAAGTGTGAGTAACATTTTGAATAAATTGTGTATTTTCTTTAATATCAGTTAAAGGGGAAAATTGCCTAGTGGAGTTTGGCGGAATTGTCCGGCGCTCACCGGCTGAGTAGTTGTGTTTTCATGTGCGTATGTGATGTCTGTTGAGCCCACAATGAAGCAGGTGTTGCCCTCTACTTCATCAAAGACGGTCGTCACCAAACCGACTGCCGGCGCTGATCTCTCCGGACAGTGGCTGCAAACCTCAGCCCATCGAGATCTTCACCCCCCCCCCCCCCCCCCCCCCGCGCGAGAGACTGTTACGACCGGCCCTGGGGAGCCAAGCAGGAAGAGTTTGGGGGAGAACCGGTTCTTGACCGACGGTGTCGTCCACCCCCACCTCCCCATTCGGGTTCCTCCTCTCGCCGGGAGAGCTCCGGGGTCTGCTGTGCGTTCGTGACCATGTTTGGTAACATTTTAGGGCGCCGTGATCATATATGGACCTCGTGTTAGGTTGTGCCACTCCATGTGTTGTGAGGTGTGTTTCCCCCTCTCTCGTGGCCGAGGTGCTGGAGACACCGTATTGGCTGACGATGCGGACGGGGCGCCCAGTGTCAACGGCGCGGCGCTATAAAATGCCGAAGACGTTTTGTATCACACTCACTCTTCTCTCTTTGGGTCAGTTGACCACTTCTCCACATGTAAATAAATCTATGTTGTTCGTTCGGGCGCTTCTTCTCGCTGAATTGTTGGACGATGGATCCTGCGACGGGGCCAGCTACCGAAAACGAGACCGGCAGGACCCGGAGTCCCAACAAGACCAACTCGTCAATATGGGCACATTCTGTACAGGTGTACAGCTTCGCTGCAATGAAAACAAAGCGGCGTCCTGTCGGGTGTGCGCCACACGTCGCTTTTCCGTGGCCTCGAATTAGCTGAATAGTTTGAGCCACAATAAGCCGGTCGGTAGCCACTGGGAGCTGCAAACAAAGCAGTATGCACGGCGGGCTGGCGCACAGCATCGGCGTAAGTCGGTACGAGGCCTTCCTGTAACTGCTGTTCAAGTCGAACTGGTTGCGCCTCGGGTTCCGCTTGTAGAATGGTGCGGCGTACTTATCTCTGATCAGGGCAGTGAGAGACGAAACTGGCGTTGCGACTTGTGGGGGCAGCAGCTTCTGGAGCTCATTCTTCACAATAGATCACACCATTTCCTTCAATACTTCGCTGCTGCTACCCAGGTTTGGTGAGAGAAAATCCGCAGGAACACTACTCGTATCATGATTGTAGTGACGGGAGCGCTTCTGCTATGCCCACTCTATGGGCAAATAACTCCTCTTTGACACCTCGCATCAAGCGACGCAGCTTTTTTTGTTGAGTCATGTTCAGGTCAGCGCGTTTGAAAAGGCCGGACATGTCCTCATTATACATGCCAACGCTTTCATTTGCGCGCTGGTTTCTGGACTGTAGAGTGTTCTCCGCCTTCTTCCGATGTCACAGAACGAGCGCTAAAAATGGGCGCGCCGCCAAATTCTTGCGATAACGCGCGGGAGAGACGCCGCGAGGTCAAAAGAAAAAAAAGAAAGCAAACATCCAAGGCTCCCCGGGCGCGCGCTCTCCCCTCGGAAGCGTGGCTTCGCGACGAACCTCCTCACCCCACATCGGCGGCCGAGCAAGCACTCGAAATTTCTAGAAGGAAAGGGGCGTGTTATGCCGGGTGGAGTCATCTGTCGGGGACGGCCCTCGTACAGTCTCGCGCTTTTCCCCAGCCTCCGCTGCGCATCGCGCCAACGAAATGACGAGAACTTTCTGGAATGTCGCGCGGAAGGTATTTAACCGAGCAGCGGAGATGAGAGATCAGGAGAAGACGGAAGTTAGCGCCAGAGCGCGTAGGGTGTCCCGCCGTGTAGTCGGCGAAGGTTTTGTCCGTAGGGACAAAGCAGGAGAACACGTGAGGTTTCCTGGAAGAGAAACTTTGGAGGAGAAGACGGAAGTTAGCGCCAGAGCGCGTAGGGATTCCGCCGTGTAGTCGGCGAAGGTTTTGTCCGTGGAGACAAAGCAGGAAAAAGAAGAGGATTTCCACCTGAGGGGTGACGACTCGAGCTACAGGCAAGAGTGTGTGTTTACCGCTATCGAGCGATCACGCGTGGCAACGGCTGCGTGTGTGAAGCCGACGTGTTTCCGGCGAAGAAGTTTGAAGCTTGGAGAGAGGCCAATTGAAGACGCGAGGTTTCCTGGAAGAGAAACTTCGGTGAGGTTACCTGGAAGAGAAACTTCAGGGGCAGCGGAACGACAACAACGCTGGACTTTGAGTGAGTGATTCTCGGAAGCGTATCCTCTAGATTTTGGTTCCGAGAACTTTGGACTGAATAGGTTTTCTATCTCTTTAGTCTTTAAGTGTCTTGGTTGTTCAATGCATGCGACTGCATTGTAGTGCTATTGTTGTCTGTGTCCGTTGTTTCAAGTGTGGCTGATTGTACTGTGTAGTACGTTGTTTGTTTGGTGACATATTGTACTCAACTGTTGTGGGGTGTGCATACTTGTGTGTGTTGTTTTTGATCTGCCAATATTGAGAATATAATTCTGTTTTGTTTATCAACTCTCGGCTCTGACTTGTTCTTTGGGCCACAGCCGGCGTCCGCTGGCGCGCCAAAATGGACCACTTCTAAATTGCCCACGCTTTCATGGTGCGGTTCGGGGGGCCGATACTTCGGCCCTTGGAATTAGCCCGGCGATCGCCTCCCTAATTAACGGGACCTGTGTGACACCCGACGATTGGTACTGGCATATGTAGCTACTATTTGTCGTCAAAATTCTTCCCATGTCGGTATGAACGCTTCGTGGTTTTTATACTACGTCCTCGCTGCATCCTCCAATGCGAAGTGCACGCGACGCAGTTTCCTTGCTTCATCCCAGCCGTTAGTATTCACAACCCACTCGAAGTGTTCTAACCAATCTTCTACATCTTCGAAAATGTCACCGTGGATGGGCTCAGGCAAGCACGCTTTGGACAGCATAAGTTCCGATGATGTCCCCTGGCATGCCGTCGTTTCGTTAACTGTGGACGCTGCTTGTGTTGCTGGAGCACTGGGGAGGGGTGCGAATTCAGGCGACTCTCCTCGAAGACTACGGCTTGAACTCTGGTGTACCGGAGTCAGTTCACTAGGTTCCGACCGTTGAGAATCGTAGCTTCGCTCTCTTGCGCAGAGGGGGCATCGAATCATACCCCGCACCTCCACAAGAATGCAACGGGTACAAGAGAAGAAACACCAAAAACAAGTTTATTATGGGCCCTGAAACTATGTGCAAAAAACGGAAGAGTCCGCTAGAGCATTCCAAAACAAAAACTGTTCAACCGCCAACGCATAGAGAAATAAAAAAAGGTTAAGAGTGGACACTCCCGTAGACCCCAGCGGCCCAATCGACCCTAGCACACCTGGTGGTTGGTGAGAGCAAGTGGCGTGTGCTTCCTGTTTTGGTTTCACTGGCGCAAATTTTGAATTACTTTGCGTAACTGACGTTTGGCTATTACTAAAGTTCATGATTTCAGACCACTTTTCATCGCCCAAATGGATAGTTCTTGTAGGTCGCTTTGATTTAGCGATTCCCTGTTTTGTTTTGTTCAGTGGTTCATGCGAATTGGTCGTGACGTAATTTTTCTTTCTATTAAGTTATAATAAAAAGAGATGCAGGTAATGATAATTCACTGCGGTTTTATTCATCGCGCTTGTGTTTTTCTTTTAGAACAAGTGATCAATGTATAAATCAATCAAAGAGACAGAGTATCCGCAATGTTTTATTCAAAGGCAAATTAGAGTCTGATAATATAAAAAGCACAACATGACAAAGGTAGACAACAAATGCGTCTCGCCTTACAAATAAATTGTAACAAATGTAACAAATACAGAGAGAACACAGACAACGCAGACATCGCTAGAGTTGGCAGAAGCCGGGAAGCTGATGAAGTATGACACACCGGGCCAGTGGGTAAATAAAGATCTATTGCAAAAACACAGCGCACAATGCTGATGAAGAAGGAAGAAGTGACATATACTCAGCAATGAAGTCGCGAATCACGCCTGAGGTTAACCGAAATAATGCATAGAAAAAAAGAGCGCACAGAAACCACACGACACAATATAGCAGAAAGGCAAAGGTGCAGTGTGCTGGCTGTGCTTTTAAGAACAGCTAGCCCAAAATGAAAAAAAGCAGACTTGATGACTGTTTGTCCTCAAAAAGGTAGGGCTTTGCACCTTGCTCACTACGTGAAAGAAAAACATTATGCTACAACACTGGCAGGTATTGTGGCTTTTATTATGCGTCACCTTCATCAAAAACTTAAGATCCCAAGTGATTTGCGTCTTAGTGTTGCTGTGACGCTTGCGAGCTAAAACAGATTGTAGTCATCACTTATCCAGAATTGTGGACCTTAATTGGTGCTGCGAGAGCGGTATTACAGGGCCAATAAATAGCAGAAGGAAACCACTTTGGCTCATTATTTTTCACAAAGGCTCTACATCGTACGTTATCACTAACAAGCTATATAAAAATAAAATGGCAGCGTCCGCAGCCCCATCAAACGCTACAAGTTTGGGTATTCTTTTGAAACGTTTGATGGGCGAGATGAGGAGGTTGATGAGGAGCTAAAATACGAAAAGCGTGATTACGTGAACCATGCCCACTTCATACTGTGTTCCTTACCTGCTCGAAGACATTTCAACAAGCAATTTCGTTATCGATATATTACTTGAGCTGGAGAGATAAAGCATACACAGTGACCAAGCGACCCACAGTAATGTGTACAGTTCGCCCGCATTCGCTACAAAAATACAGACAGGATACCCAACATTCTTTTTAAGGTTATGCAAATCACTTCGAGCGAATACACAGTGTCCCTACTCCTCATAGCGGGTAACTAAAACAATGTATGCAACGAAGGAGTGGTTAGTCCAGTTGAACTGAATATAAGCATATAAGACCATAATGAAGTCTGCTGTAACGAAGTGATAACATAACAAAGCTATTGCAGGATTCGGCTCAACTCGAATACTTTAGTGTAAACCCGCCGCTAATTGCTAACCTTTGAACTTGTCAAGCTGTATGCCTGAGATTGAAGACTGGAACCTAACCCTATCTAAGTTTCGGTTCACAAAACGCACATGCCAACATAAACGAACCCGGCAAAACATTTTCAGAAACTTTGCGCGACACCCAGCAGAGCAGAAATGAAAATCGCCAACACTTGACAGATGGTGATACAAAACATCGCACACTTTCAGGTGATGTGCAGTGGCCTCAATCATGGCAAGAAAGTGAGATTCAAGTTGTTGTACGTATGCAAAAGCTGCTTCTGATGGCACAGTGAGATTCCCAAAAAAAGTTTGCTGGGAACGTGGTATGCTTTGAGCATTGTGAAATACTGGCGGGTACCCTTAAGCGTCTCAATGTCGTCTTTCAGTAACTGTGGGCAACTGCAACCGTCACATGCATTCCGAAGCAAGCGTTTGATGAGAAAACCAGCTACATAATATGCAGCGTAGTCATCGATAATAAAGGAGTGAATATTGGTCGCAAGTTCAGAGAGATCGTCTAGAGCGGGAAAGTCGTCAGGCTGTGGCTGTACACACTCCTCATTATCCACAAGAGACGCACTGGCGAGGGAGAATGGCGAGAGCTGCTCCTGGAGGATGTCACATTCATCACCCCGACATTTCCGTATTTTGACAGCTTGAAGAGTTTTTTTATGCAGATGTGCTTCAGGCCACAAATAAATTGTGCTACATTGGGGTTGGTGTTGCAGCCCTGTTATTGCCTAATGTGGCCAAATATGTTCTCCAGAGGATCCTGTTGAAGCCTGCGTGTTAACAGGTATTCAAAAATGTAATTTTTGGAGAGGTCGTCCCATAGTTCACAAATAGCCTGAATTGTAATTAGCCAACCTACGATGGTTTGTGGTTGACGCTGCCAACAAACTGCCATGATGCAATCCAGGCAAGCTGGCCTCAGAGAAGTTTATCAGCTCTGAATCATTTTTCATGATTGCATGCCGCAGCTTTTGCGAAGTTCTTTTTTTACTCGAGCTCTTCCCCAATGCATTGAAAATCATGTCCACACGATCACAATCGAAAGTGATGCACTGAGGACCTGAGTTGCTCTGCTGACCTTCATATTAAAAAAAGGTTTCTGATGAACGTGCCGTTCAGTCAACTTTGGGGCCAATCGCAACTGCAACTCATGTGAGGATTGGTAAAGGCTTACAATGTGCGACCAGTTAACGATGTCATCCGCAATGTATAACTTGCGTGATTGGACATTATTGCGCGATCTTTTAATTATATGCGGAACATCAAAAATGTAATACACCCGCTCACCATTAACTTCAAAAAAAGGCTTTGCTACAGTCATTCTTAGTTGGTTAGCGAGACTTACATTTGAACTGCCCTGGTCACAAATGACTGCTTTCACTGCAATATTAATGCTACTAAGCTCCAAAATGAATGACACTAGCAAGTTATGCATAACAGATGATGGGGTTGATGTGTGCCCTATAGTAAAAGCAACCGGTTGAACCCACTTTTTCGAAACACCAACAAGAAGAAAAACCAGTGCTCTATCAGCAATGGTTGAAGTGCGATGAGTGCAATCATCGGTAAAACCCTGGACAACGTCTCTTGTAGCATCATAGTACAAATTCTTTTTGACTGCTATTTCGTCGAAAACTAAAGCGCACACTCGGTCCCGTTCTTTCCAAGCTTGAGTATTTGTTGCAATGGAAGAAAGGATTTTTGGAATTATGCCTGGAGTCATCTTTACATTAGCTAGCCACCTCCTTAATGAACGCCGGGAGGGCAAAGAAAAATATGGAGCCAGAAATCGGTATGCTCGCGGACCTCGGAAGTTTAAGTGAAGAGCGAATTTCTTCAACCACACGGGAAACCGCTTGCCCTTGCGTATGGGCCTCAAGCGAACATGTGTCGAAAGAAGTTTAAAACCTCCTCGGTGACGTGCGGTCGGGTAACTCCAAGGGCCTTTGAAGTCGATGACGGTGCTTGGTGAGGCTGTCTCCTCAGTCTTTTGATAGTTTTCCGCTGTGCTGCTACTTTGGCTTGCAGATGCCTAATGGTTTGCTTGTACTTCACTGATAGAGACATAGTCACTGGCACACAGGAACGCACTGCAATAAACAAAAAAATGGATGTAAAAGCGAAGAACAACTAATCCCATACGAGCACTTTCCTCGCTCTTTCAGACCCAAGGTGCACAACTTTCTGTGGTGCAAAGTTTTCGATTTAACTACCTAAAAACAAATCATTCACAATGTTGACAATGCACACAAAAAAATGAAAATCACTGAGAGCCCACCCTTACATTTTGTAAGTGCACACGTAGTGTATTTTTGAGGATACTTTCCTCATAATGTCCTAAACATAAAATAGCACATTAAAAACAGCTGAAATAAAAGCATAGTCACCATTTTCTCTAGGGCACTCAGGCGTGGAGCTGTTGGCGGAGACGTCTTCTGGACGGTCTTGTGAACCTTTTTCAGTGCCTCGCACAGCGCTACCAAAACAATCTCGCGAGCAGCTTGCGGAAGTCTCTATATCAGTCCACTCTGGTGTTGAAGTGAACATACAACTTAACGATCACACAAGTTTCTTTTGTGACAGCTGAACGACTGGTTAAGGTTTTCTCCGGCAAGACGAAGTCGGCAGAAATTCTTTCACCAGCTACAAAGGAGCTGCCACCTGCAAAGGTTTAGCCAACAGTCAATTTGGGTAAAAAAAAGAAATCGCGACACTGAACGCACCCTGCCCATCAGGGCACCTCAATGTGTGGGAGCCGTTTTTGAAGCCTCTACCGCAGGTCCTGAAAAAATGAAATTACGACAATGTGTCAGTAAGAGGCTTAAAATAACACAAACTGAAGCTCATCCGCTCCTTGAAGTGCAGCTTCTGCAGTCATGTCACAGTCACTATTTGAAGCGACACTCAGAGAACCTGCATATATGTGCAGTTGGTAGAAGTTACAAAGCTTGTAGCATGGGAAACTTAAACAGCTCTTTCAAACGCATAAATTGGTCGAACGTGAAAGAGAAGAGAAGGCACCAACCAGGAAACAAGTAATTTGTTATTTTTGAAATTATCAACAGTGCCAGCTTTCACTGATGAAAGGTATATGTACATGTGCACTCAGGCTTGAAGATAACGTGAAATAGCACTTTAAAGTCTTTCAAAACAAGTTGCGTAGGTCAAGAGCATCAAAAAACGGCAGAAATGTAAAGCTGCTGTTAGGAAAGTAATAGCCCACAATTCACAAAATTTAGGACTTTCCAAGTGTTACTTCTATAGTGAGGTTTCTCCATCGGCTACAAAGATCTTCGCGGTTAACTGTCGCTACTGATTCAATACAAGTGGCTGCTATTGCACATATTTGAGTTTCAGTCAATCACTTACATGGTGCAGCTGGTTGCACACTGGGAACAGCCATTCTTGTAAGCCTTGTGTGCCCAGGGTTCATAAAACTTTGAGCAGTAAAATGGTCGCTACAAACCCTGTACGTTGCGTACAATAGGCTGGCCGGCTTACTCAGGAGATAATCGCGTCCAGCATACTGCATCCATGCTTTCATTCTGCATTGGCAATGAACTATCAGCTGAAAGGGGAAGTGCTTGAATAGCGATTTTTTATTGTTACCCTCACTGAGCAAGTACGAACAGTAAGCCTAAAGACATGCAAACCATACAAAAGCTTCAACACACCTGCCGTCCCGTGGTATGCGGAAGAAACTCGTCCGAGGCTTCTTGTGGGTTCTGCCATTGTTGAAGCACCACGATACACAGCAGTAGCTGCCGTATCTTGGATCGCCGGACGGCATGGCATCAGCGCGGTCTGAAAATGTTAGTAGTGGATGCCTCGCTGTCAGATTACGAAAAAGATATGTGCACGTTCTAAGTGTACCAGCAAACCCCTTTGAATGAATAGTTAATCTATGCACAATACAAAACCAGTGATACATCTCTGACCCATAAACTCTTACTTACAAAGATAGACGTCAAGACCACGTACAAAGATCTTCAGAAGTTTCCAGGCCGCTATTCCTTGTAATTTAATGGTATCGCGGCCTAGGAACTTTAGAACACCTTCATGTGTACGCAGTATCAGCAGTACATTGGGAAGAAAAATCGTAGTTGAAATTTGTGCGGTAAAATTATATTGGAAAAGTCAAAAAATTTGTGGCCAGCTTGCACTAGTGGTACAAGGCTAGCGAAGAAACGAAGATGATGGCCACTTGGCTAGTCCAGATTTGCCTCAGGCACACCAAGAATTATTCGCGTTCCGAGCCTTCGGGAAATGCGTCGTGAAGCATGCGAGGCCCAGCGAACGCTTTTCAATATTTTGCACCGAGCCACCGAGCTTATGACCTAGCTGCCCAGCTATGCTCAGCGCACAGACGCTCGGGTCCGTGGCAGACGCAGCACGCGTCGCCTCGGCTTGAAGCCGTGCCGCCTTTGCTATACTGCATACGTTGCACAATGTTCCCGTCTAGCCGCCGCAAAGAGCCGCAAACTTTCTTTTCAGCGAACCTCCCCGTCCTTACAAGCTTCAGAAAAAGGTTACAACTGCGTGAATGAGACGCCACGTAAGAAACAAACTCGCACACACGAAGCGCAACGTGTAGGTGTGCATCTTTCTATGTTTGTTGCATGGTGTCTTATTCGCGCAGGTGTAACCGTTTTCTGAAAAAATGACCCAGCAAGCCCAACAACATGTCATTCAACAAGCTTCGCTTGAAAACGTGCCTCACTTGTTATCTCACGCACAAAAACGCCGACGCAGCCGACGTTGACGAAAGCGACGAAAGCTTCCCGCTGTCAGTCATCCGTGGGCTTGTCGCTGGGTAGATGGTGTTTATGACAGCACGGCTGAAGAAAAATAATCGCGCAAGGTATGTTGAATAAATTGTGTTTATGAATAAAGAACATACCAGATTTGGGCGTATAATTATTATTTTGTAAAAACAATTCTGTTGCATTGATTATAACTGTTTTTTGCGCTTGCATCCTTTGACGTTTGGTGAGAGCACTAGTTCGTTACGTAGTCGTGACGCACTTCCTGAGGCCAGGTTTCGCGGAGTGTCCTCTCTTGTCTTTTTCTTTCTTTATGGCCAATGCGTCTTCTTCTTCTTCACAGCTCCAACCCACACTGACTCGTGCCCGTGAACATGAGGCATGAGTCATGCGGCCGCAGGCAGGATTGTGTACAAGACTGTGGACGCTGATTCTTCAAAATATCGGAGAGTGTAATTAGTCTCTGTGGCAATATTACCAAGCCTCATGTCACCAAATTACCCACTGCGCCCTACAGGGGCCGGCGACAGAGAGCTCATTAGCGTTTCTGAGGAAACGTCTTCTTGACACCGATTGTTTTGTTCATTGTCGAGGGACCCAGTATAAGCCTGGACCGGGATAGTGTGTGCAGCGAAAGAGGAAATGAAGCTGTATGACCTGGTGGCAAGCATCTCGGTTAGACCTTCAGCAAATGCGTTGAAAAGTCATTCCATAATCATCGGTATGGCCTTATCTATCGCTTCCGACACTGCGGAAGTGACCGTCGCTTCAATGTACCCACACTGACGTGACGTAGCAGCAGCGCACCCCTTTTCGCAATCTTTAATGAAGGTTGTTGCTTCAGACCGAGAGCAACGGCGTTTCTCTATTATATCTAGAATTTGTGTTTCCCGTTCTTGAGCAGGGCAGCTATTGTCCGTGGCTTTATATGCTTCATCATATAGGCAACACCTGCAGTTGTCTATTTGACAATTTGATGGGGCATGTGCCCCACCGCAATATGCACATTCCAATGAGGACTTGCAAGCATTAGCGCTATGTTCAAATCGCCAGCAGTTACGGCATTGCAGTGGGCGAGGTGTCAAAGCCTCTACACGGAATAGATAAGGCCAGACCTTGAGCTCAGAGGGGCGTGTGAGACCGGCAAAGGTAACGATGACGCTTTCAGTAGAAACTCGCCTATCACCTACAGGTCTGGTGCATCTGTAGATAGATATCACGATAATCGGATAGACGATTTTTAAGAATGCTTCAGCACTAATGTTAGTAGGAACACCACGAACAATGTTCTTCACGCAAGCAAGATGAGGGGGGATAAAAGCGCGAACAGCAATGAACGTAAACCTCGTCGCGGCCAGTAATGACCGTTAAGCATTGAATACTTGAAGACCTGCATAGTATGCCAGCCTTGTCGAAGCGCCTAACCTCCGAGATGTCCAGAAAATTACCGCTTATGTTGCGAAGCTCTTCTTGAAACACCCCCGTTTCACTCAAGCGAATGGCTCCGCTATCAGTGGGCACAAGGGTGACCGGCAAACTGCTTACGCTGTTTTTGAGGAAACACTACAGTGGTACCGATTCTGCAGGGCGACTGGTTGACCAGGGCAAGGCCTGGCCGGGACCGTAGGCCGGCATTGATGGCTCCTGAAAAATCTGATCTCTGAAAAAGCCTGATCTCCTGAAATCTCCTGAATAAGCCTGATCTCGGGGCGATTAGTAACGTCTTTTTCTCAAAAGGGTGAAAGACCGTAAAAGGGGGTCAAAGAGCGTTGCCGAAGGACTTAAAGGGGTTGCATGTACCTTAGTGGCATTATAGGGCGGCATCCGCATTAGCCATGACGGGTTGCCATCCGGGCTTGAGCAAGATCGCAGTGGCTCGCGCTGCTCTACGAGAATTGGGGTAGTAGCCATCACCCTAAAACATGCCCACTGCGCAAGGAAGCTTTTGTGTGGATTTGAGGGGTCTATCCGCACCTCATTGTTGCGTGCGGTGGACTTCGTCGCGTGGTGCTGGCATCGCGATGCGAGCACCACGTTGTTTTGCGTCAACAGACAAATGTATATCCTAATATCCATGGGTCTTTAAGCACGCTTTATGTAAGACCTAGTCACACACACGTGAGACCTGTGTTCCAGCCCAAACAAATTACCTAATTGAAACAAGCTACTCCAGTGCGTCATCCTTACAGCTGCAGAAGCGCTTTGGAAGACCGTCAAACAAAGAAGGCATAAATATTTAGGGAGCACAATTCTTCATATTGCAAGCTAGTATAGCCTACAATTTCTTGCATACATATTAAATTATATTGTCTCAAGAACATAGGAAACAATGCAAGTATGCGGCTAATTTTTTTGGCTTTAATAACCTTTAGGAACATCGTAACGCTAGCTTTAAATCAGTCCTTTGCTTGGGTGCCGAAGAGCTTAGAAACCTGTTCATTTCTTGTTAGAAAGGTGTCGGTGTTTCTTTCGCCCTAACGTGCGGAACAAAATACATTGGGCAAAGAACAGTAGCATGTCTAGTTTTGCGTCTCAAAACCATAATATGGTCATGAAAGACGCCACACTATATGATTGTGGCAGTTGTGACTATCTGGCGTTTTTAGGGTGGAGCTCCTTAAAGCGACATCCATTCGTCCCTCGTAGCAGTGCGCAACATGTCTTACGATTCGACCTGTAAGGCGGTGCTCGTGGGAAACTTCTCCTGTGCGCTGTCGAACAATAAAAAATTTGCAGTTTGCGCGTTAAGTAAAAGCCGCATTCTCCTGCCTCTCATTTCCATTTAGCAGCTTTTGGAATGGACATTGAGCACTATCTGGCACGAAAGCGCTGCTAGGTTACACTCGCTGGGCGTCACCTCCTTGATTTTAGATAGGTTTGGCGAGCGTTGGGCCGCAGTGCCATGAATACAGTTAATTAGTATATACCATGAACTCGAGCTGGTTAAAGGTGGGAAGTAGACACGAAGCGCAAGCCGTAAGAAAGTGTACGTGCGCCACCTCTCGTTTAGTCCTTGGAATGTCCGCTGAATGGCGGTGGCTCTATATATGCGGAATATATGATGAAAAGATGCGAGATCGTGATACACTTGGAGTGTTGACAAGATGAACGAACGGATACACAGGCAGATGCTTGGACGGACGCATGCATGGACGTGCGGAGCATGAAAAGCCGCACGCATGGACGAGCAGATGGACGCTTTGGCGGTCACACAGACGGACGCATATATGATAGAAAAGATTAGAAAAGATGCGAGGTAGTGGTACTTGGAGTGTTGACTAGATGGACGAGCAGACACTCAGGCAGATGCAAAGACGGGCGCATGGATGGCTGCACAGACGGATATACGCATGGACGGACGCAGGGGTGGACGCTTGGATGAACGCACGGGCGGATGCACGGTTGAACATGTAGACGCACGAACATACGCATGCACGGACGAGCGGATGGACGCACGCATGGATGGATGGATGCTTCGCCCCACTCTCCATCATTCACACCGTGAATATGCTGCCATTTTTTAACATGCAATCACATCGCCCTGTACACGGGTGTCTACAATTTCGCCTCAGTCGAAATGTGACCGCCATGGCTGGCATCGAACCCGCCCCCCATCGGATCAGCATCCCTGCACCCTAGCCCTTGATCTACCAAGGCAGACATTGAAAAAATGCCCCCCGCATCTTCCCATGGGGGCGGACGCCAGTAAATGCGTCGCAAGGGGGGGGGGGACGGGTATCGCGTGAATGTTGTTTGATTGGGTATGGATAGGGAATGCTAAATTGTTATTCCGTCTTTATTATTCCTATTTATTGAATGAAGAAGAAGCATTGCCATCAATGAGTGGTGGGACGCTTATTTGCGAACCAGTGTCTACATGCACGAGGTGGACAGTGAGCGGTTTAGCAGCTCGAGCAGCCGGGTTGTACTAGCAGACGCTGCCTCCATCGACCTTGCGAGGCGAGAGAGGATGAGAGCAAAAGTCGGCACAAGACGCAAGCCTGCGGCACAATATGGTAGGCGCGAGCATGCGCAGTGGCGGTGTGGACATCACCACCAACGCACGACGCGTTACGTCGGGTGACGAAGGAATGCTCCGCATTTCAAACAGGCAAAAAGTGCCTAATAACAAAGTTCTTGAACATTTCGACAGCTTTCGTTATGCACCAGGCAATAATATTTGTAAATACTGTAAAAGCTGTGGTGGTACGCTTTCATTTGATAACTTTATTCGCTGTCGCCAGTAACAACAAGAAAGCAACGCGCATAATTATTGAGGCCGTCGAGATTGCCATATTTGGAGCTTCTGGCGTTTATACAGCATCTAGCATAAAACATTTTTTCGAAATGCAGTGCCAAGTAACAAGGTGTAGCACATCAAGAAGCTTATTTTCTATCCAGCCACCTTTCCCTCGTTTCTTTCCACTCTATTTTGTTTTGTTCGTCCAATGATAGTCTTAGCATCGGCGCGCAACTGTGAACGTATTATTGGTCACATATGCTTATCAAACTAACTGTTGGAAGAAGCACATTGTTAAGTCTGTTTCTTCGTCCGTGTCTTATAATGTGATATCAGTTCCCTCATGTATACCAGCCAGGAAGCACATTCTTGTATTCTATGATCCTATCTTTTGTTTGTTTCAAGTTCGGCGTCTGCTGGTCGCAACGTAGTCCCTTCAAGCGAAGCATTTCAAGGCTACGACGAATGTGAATTGGGTTCGAATGAGACGCCTAAGCGTGAAATAAAACCTCCGTGACTTTCCCTACTAACATGCTCCATGGTACAGGCATGGTATTGTATATGTCTGTACATTTCTAAAACAGATGTTTAATACGCGTTAAATGTTTGCTATCGTTCTTCTCCCACTTTTAATAGAGTGCTAGTAATAATCTCTGAGCCACAGTGTCTCTGCAGCAATGTCCTTTAGCAAAGCTTTTAAGCATTTTTCTTTTCTTCCATTTCCTTTATGTACAGAAAGAGAGAGAGAGAAACAAACTTTATTTTCGACCAGGCGTGCGTTCTCTTCGCCCAGAGGTGGGTGACTTCCTACTGTCAGGTAGCCATGGCTTGCCGCCAATGCCCGAGCCCTTTCCCCTAGCCGGAGCTAGTCCTCAGGGTTTACCGACGTCAGCAACACATTTTACTGGTCTTCTGGAATTTTTTGTATGCCATGTTCGTCAATGGGTGTGACACTCGGGTTGCCTCGACTACCTTATACCATGTGGTACAGGGTGTTTGCAAAGTCCCAGCAGTAGTGACAGATCCTGTAGTTGCTGGGGTACATTACGTGTAGTATTGTACCGTGCGCATAGGTGCCTGCCTTTAGCTGTCTTCAGGCCACCGCTTGTTCTTTACTCCGCCATTGTCAGCAGGTGGATATTGGCGTCGTTGCTTTCGGTAGTGCGCAATATGTCCGAGTATTTTCTCGGTATTGGCTCCTCTTCGTTTCTGGAGTACGAGTACCGCTGCGGAGAAGCCTGGTGTATATGCTCTTGGGCTGTAGCTAGTGCCGCTCGGTTCCCTCATAGAGATTCATGCCCTGGTGTCCAGAGGATTCTTGCGTCTTCGAAGTCGCTCTTTAGGGAGTTTTGAAGGGCTGCTTTGCCGATTGATCCTTTTTGAAACCTGGGACACGCTCCTTGTGAGTCTGTCAGGACTGGTACCGACCAAGAATTTGAACTTATTGCTAGCGCAATGACAAGTTCCTCCTGGTGGTTGCATCAATGGCATATTTCGAAGCGGCAGCGAGCTCTGTGCTTTTTTCATCCACCACGCAGGCTACTTATTCATTCGTTCCTCGGTATTTCTCGGCATCTTCGTATTGAATGCTCCCATTATAGCTGCCCAGCCGATTGAGAAGACGACCAAGTTCTGAAGCACTGACAGTGTTAGATGAGGTCGTAACTGTTCGCTATTTTTCCCACTCTTACAGCTAGTATTACTTGTTTGTGCTTCGTACTCACACCGTGACGATCTGGAGGTGCCCGCTCACCTGGAAAAGCACGCAAAATGGACTTCTAAATGGCGTGTGAATTACCCGCCATGGCAGAAAACATCGTCGCCAGATTCACTCAACGCCGCATCTATGGCAGCGGTGGCAACTACTACTCCTGGAGCCTCTGTAAAAGGAAGTACAGATCATGGCCCTGCGAACAAGAGACTACGGGATGAACAAGATGGCTCCGATACTTTATATAAAAATGCAGAGGATATGAATTAGGCATCCTTCACAGTTGTATGCTACAAGGAAAAACGTGGTACAGGCGTCTCTGTTGTCTTCAGGCCTACCACGGATGGAGGAAGCTTATGAAAAGTCAACCCTAACACAGTCGCATCAGCTATTGTAACGTCGGCTCAAGAGAAAGTTCTTAACCATTGCCTTAACAAAAACGGAAGCCTGATGGTCCCAGTGTCCACCCTGTTGGCCGCCAACCGTCTACTAACGGTAACTGACTTAGCAGGCGTACCCGTGGAAGCCCGCGTCCCATACTCTTACACAGAAAACTGTGGGACAATACACGATGTCCCTCTGAGTTATTCAAATTAAGGCCTACAAGACTATTTACCTGATCAGGGCATCGTGTCGGCAAAAAGACTCACCACCTACACACCCGAAGATGGCGGCAAGGTGAATGAAGTACATCGTCGATCCGTTACTTTGCAATTCGCCAATGATTCACCATTACCTAAACGAGTTACGCTTGGGTTTTGTAGCTACCCTGTGGCCGAGTACGTCGGGGAAGCTACACAGTGTTATAAATGCCAGAGGCATACTCATATATCGAGACATTGCAATGGCCCGGTGCACTGAAAAGTGTGTTCTCGTCCCCACTCGCACAAAGAGTGTACTTCAAGAGCACAATCTAAGTGTGCTAACAGCGGTGGTCGCCACCCTGCTTCGTATGGAGGGGGTGTTAAAAAAAAGGCTGCTACACTTGCTTGCTCCTCGGAGCGAGCGCGAGGGAAACCACCAAGGAGCAATTGTCCACCGCCAAATGCAGATGTTGTATTCACGAATGTGAAAGACTTCTCCCTGGAAAGATCTTCACAAAGCCGTAAGACACCTGGTGACACACACGCTGATGTGAGGAAAACGAAACGTAGGAAGCCGACTGGCACTTCGCATGTTTCAAAACCACCACAAAGTGTCTCACAAGATTCATCCGTCGAGTATGGTCGTCACCAGTCACAGCCACTGCAACAAGACAGGGCGGATCTGCGAAGGGCAACAACACGGAAACACAGACCAAGATTTTGCACGCATACTGATTCCGATGCTGGTCACAGCTCTCAAAGCCCTTGTCTGTGCAAATCCTTCGCTAAGAAATATCCCAGAGGTAGAAGCAATTATTACAGTGGAGCCATAGATGTAGACGTCTTACGCTCCGCAAGGGCGTTCTCCGTCGCACTAGTAATCATGGCTTCCCCAACAACATCTTCACCTGAACTGACCATTCACAGAATCTTCCACACATGCACCATATTCCATTAGAACGCTCGGTGCCTTCGCTCGAAGTTCTCAGACTTCCGGCGACTGGTGCGAGAATACCGATTCCCATTCGTCGTCATTTTTGAATCATGCGTCGACCCAAATTTTAGACTGAAGGGATACTATTTTCATCACACAAAGCGACCTGACGGTATCAGCAGATTACTCATCGGCTTTCACAAAGACATTCCAGCCTCCGCGATTGACATCGCGCCCCACTGCAACAATGAATATGTGTGTGCCATAACGATAATAGGTAAACAGGAATACATTCTCATCAGAGCATACCTGGAACCAGGCAGGACTTTCAACGCTTCAAGGCTTGTAAACTTGATTTCAAGGACGCACTCTCCACACTTCATTTGTGGAGACTTCAATGATCACAATGAAATTTGGGGCAGCTCATACACTTGTTCTCGAAGAGCTAAGCTTGCAGAGCTGCTCTCAAAACATTAAATTGAACCTCTAAATGATGGCAGCATCACCTTCCTACGAGGCACCACGACTACCAGCAGCATTGACGTGACTTTCGTAACAAGTTCAGTCGCTCGCTACTTTGACTGGTGCACCAACTTGGAAACGCGTGGGAGTGATCACTACCCAATCATGACATCAGCTGCTGGTGTAAATATGACATGAAAGAGAACCATCATGAGATCCATAGATTGGAAGGCGTACATGGACGCAGCAGGAAAGGGAATCACTGCTGCTACAAAGGATGCTAAATTACTCGCTTCTATGGTCCATTGCCTTAAAGAATGCACATACGTTTCAACAAAAAACGACCGATTTTCGTCAAATAATGGGGAGTTTGAAAGACTATGTGCTATTCGCAGGCGAGCTCAACGGAAAGTTCTGCGCACTAAGAGTTCAGAAGACCCCCGAGTCGGTCAACGCACACAGCGTCATATTCGGCGCTACCTGAATAAACGTAGCTGGCAAAGATGGCGTGACTTTTGCTCAACACTAGATGTTCGCCAAGCTGTGTTCAAAATCTGGCGGGTTTTTTGAGGCATGCGCATGCCACTCCAGCAGCCATACCCTTTTGCTGCACTCTGCCTGCACGAACGAACATCCCTCAAAGAGCACTAAGAAAAATATTGCGCACTACTATCAACAAATTCAACGCTTTGGACCGCATCTGCAGGTAACTAGCCTGGCAACTCACGGGTGGCACTGCCAGTGCTAAACATACCTTTTACAATTGAGGAACTGAACACTGCTATCAGTGGGTCAAACAGGGCACAGATCACCTGGCTATGACGAAGTAACCTATGAAGCCATTGCAAAGCTACCCCACGCATCCCGCCTACGACTCCTAGAATATTAAAATTCCTCGTGGATGTCTGGAGTGGTCCCCGCTGATGGAAGCTGGCGGAAATAGTGCCAATTTCGAAACCTGGTAAGCAGCCAACAGGCTGCACCTTTTTCCGGCCTGTCGCCTTGCTGAGTTGCATTGACGAACTCATAAGGTGAATGATTCACAAACGATTGACATGCTTCCTAGAAAGCCGCAACAAGTTTCCGCAAGAAATGAATGGGTTCTGCTAAGGCAGGTCGGCTATCGACAATGTCGTCGCACTTGCCTCTTCCCTCGAAAAAGACCTCTCGGCAGGTCGAATCCCGACAGCCGTATTCCTTTACATCAAGCCAGCTTTCGATTCAGTCTTTCACTATTACATTCTCGCAACCATGGAAGATCTTGGCCTAGAATGGGATCTATACAAATGGATTGAGAACAATCTAGAAAAGCGGAACATATATATGAGAACTCCGAATGGTCCCACACAGTTCTATACAGTAGAGAAGGATGTACCCCAGGGTGCCGTGCTCAGCCCGCTCCTTTTCAGACTTACTCTGATATACATAATAAAATCACTTCCTCGAGGAGTACACGTCATGATTTACGCTGATGACATCTGCATCTGGAGCGCTTCAAGGTCACGTTAC
The DNA here is from genome assembly GCF_043290135.1 of Rhipicephalus microplus. Taxonomy (NCBI): domain Eukaryota; kingdom Metazoa; phylum Arthropoda; class Arachnida; order Ixodida; family Ixodidae; genus Rhipicephalus; species Rhipicephalus microplus. Next base: position 122,429,737 of record NC_134701.1, read on the forward strand.
AGTAACAAACAGTGACTTTAAAAAGATTTACAGAACACGTCCACATATCTAGCGCCCCGAGGCATGCACATTTCACCAGAAGAGCGAACAGCCATTGCTTTCACGAAAAAGAAAATGAGCAAGTATGCGCTCCTCCTCGATGCAGCGCCGCTTATATGTGTACAGTCTCAAAAATTTCTGGGAATCATCATCGACAGAAATTTTTCCTGGTCTCCTAACGTGAAGAAATTTCAAAACTAGAATAGAAGCATTCACTCAACTCTTCAAATTTATGGCTGGAACAGGATGGGGATGTAGTTGCTACTCAATGGTACTGCTTCAGAAAGCATACATTGAAGGAACATTACGCTACTGTCTACCGGTGCTTCACCGATTATCCCCAGCAAATAAGGGAATTTCGGGAGCCGCACGCAACAGCTGCCTACGAATATGTCTAGGGCTCCCGAAGAGCTCATCACCATACGAAACTGTAGCGGAAGCAGGATGTCTCCCACTGGATGTCATCTCTATACAAGAAACCACGTGTAAACATCATCGATATGTATTACAAGGTAAAAATCATTTCCTGTACTGATTTCCCTTAACGTACAGCAATTCTTCGTTCAGCCAAGCTGTTCGAATGCTTCAACTCTCTCCTGGTAATCAGCCATAAAAGTTCATGCCTGCAATATTTCCTTCCTGGAAAATTTCGCCTCTAACTATAAAAAAGCTGTACCTGGCATCAAAGGGGCAAAGAGACGAATGTCACTAGCTGCACTGATGCAAACTACTCTCTTCTTCTTAGCCGAGAACTATGCTCAGCAATCACACATTTACACCGACGCCTCAACCACTCAGGAGACTTCCGCTTATGGACTTTATATCCCTTCTACAAGACAAATGCTATCCTGTCAACTGCAACGCAAGATATCCTCGACATCAGCAGAACTTCACGGCATCAAAGAAGCTGTCCTCTACATTTTGCGTCGAACGCCGGACCGATGGGTAATTTTCACCGACTCCAAAGGAGCACTACAGATAACCTCCTAAAGAAAACGATTTGTGACCCCTTTTCATTCGACACAGCGTATCTACATCACATAGCTGTTATCGCAGAAAACTCTATCACATTTTAGTGAATACCGGCTCATTGTGAAATTTCCACCAACAAAAAAGCAGGTGAAGCAGCACGCAAGACACCACAATTACAGACGAACTTATTCCACTAATTTAGATGAAGCTCAGATGGCTAAAAGACTTGCGATTGAAGAGAATAAGAAACGCTAGAACCTTCCGACACATCATTATGCCTTCCTTCACTCAATTGACCTCTATCTGAGAACAAGACTCTCATTCAAAAGTCCTCGCCATCTGGAAACGCTATACCATCGTTTACGTCTAAACAATGCCTATGTTAAAAGCCTACGGTACCGCTTCGGTCAGTCAGCGAGTTCGTATTGAAACAACTGTGGCTCCATCGACTCTGTGGAACATTTATTGTTTGAGTGTAGAGTGTATGCTGAGGAGCGTGCGCTTTATGACCATTGCATGCATTCCATAACCGAGAGAACTTTCTCCCTTGACTGTGTATTGGGACCTTTAGCCTGCCCCACTTACAGAGGCGTGCTATGAAACGTTTGCTTGCATACTTGGACAGAATCGGTCAGCTAGGCAAGCTGTAGCTGAAGCTTGACACTACAAAAAAACTATTAACACACGTCCACATTCAATGGTCAAAGAGGTGGTCTTTTTTTTCTTTTTATTATATCATCTATATTCACAATTTGTCTTTTTTTCTCTCTCTCACCTTATTTGTACTTTCAATTCTCAATCCCCTTCCCCACGCAGAGTATCAAGTCAGCGAATTTTACATGCCGGCTGAATTCTCTGCATTTCAATAAAGAGTTCTCTCTCTCTCTAGCTTCCCAGCCACTGCTGCAACAACTGTACTCGTGCATTTCTTCTTCCTTTGTCATGTTCTGGGTGCATGTTTCTCGGTAGTTGGCACAGAGGTATTTTGTCCATGATTTCATGGGGAATAGACAAGAAAAGGTTGGCTTCTTTTTTAACTGCATAGCCAATGTTGTTTAATAATGCTTGTCCCATTTTTGTAGCTTTAATCTTTCTAGTTGGTTCACCTTATGGGCTTCAATTAACTCTTCCCTGGTATTATAGACCCACATCTTTAGAAGTTTTGTCGTAGACTTGGTGGGTGAAAATCCTAAAGCAATTGAAACGCTTTGTAGATGATGATGTTATTCTTGTTACACTGACCGTTTTTCGTGTCCACGAACCGAGTCCCGTATGCTACGGTGCTTGTAAGTAATGCTTGAATCATAGCTATGCAGTCCTCCTTTTTGAGCCCATGGCATTTGAAGGCAACTTGCTTGATTAGAGGCGTTACTCGTTTAACTGTTCGTTGTTCTCTCCACACCACCGGTTCAATATTAAAAAAATTCCTAGAATGCGTAGCGTAGAGACTTTGGGAATACCGATTCCTCCAATAGTCACTTCAGGATCCGGAATTCACTGCGGTGTGTGGCCTCGCGTGCGCTTCCGTAAAACCAGGAGTTCCTATTTCTTTGGTTCACACGAGAGACCACATGTCGCAAGGCATTGTTCAGTGATGAGCACCGCTTTTTGCAGCTAATCCTGTTCGGTTCCTGTAGATCCGCCTGTGGTCCAGATTGTGAGGTCATTGGCATAACGTGCGTTCTTAATGCCTTTTACTCGTTTCAGTAGGTTAGGCAGTGAGCTCATGGCTCAGTTCAAGAGCATTGTTGATATAACAGAGCCTTGTGGTGTCCCTTTTGATGGCATCGAGATTTTTTCTTAGCGACCCTAAAATTCTTACACGCGTTGAAAATGTAAAAAAAAGAGAGAATAAGTGAATTAAAGTCGGCTTATATGAAACTTATAGTGAAGTGGCTAGTGATACGGCCTGCTATAGTACCACTTTCAGGGTGGTACGTGGTAAACATCGAACAACTACAGACGAAAGAATGGTGACAAAATCAATGGGATAGATTTGTGTAGACACACAAAAAAACAAGGCCTACCCACGATTTGAATGATTATGAGTGGGCAAAGTAGTGGGGTTGTTCGGTGTTACCGTACATCACTCGTCACATTGACCACTCACGCATGCAATTGAGTGACAAAGTGGCGCACAGTTATACGCAACTTTTATTGGTCATCAGTAGTATCACGTGTTGACTTCTGAATTTCATTTTGCCTTCATTATTACAGCTTTGTAGTATAGATCTAGTCTGAAGTTGGCAAATATGAGGTCTGCGCACATTTTCCTGAAATTTGCTGGTTATTGCCAGTCATACAAATATAATCGCAAAGATTATAGAAACAATATGTACTGCACAAGCCAGTCATTGTCCATGCTGATCATCGTCATCAACGTCATCTCTACTACCGCACACACCGACGTAACTAACGGATAAGCCTCTACGTTAAGCAGCGTTGCCCTTGCTAACTTACACAATACGAAGGCCAATATATCATTGAATGCATTCAAAATAACTTTTGATGTGTGTGCTACGAAACCTAGCTTAAAACAGAGAACTTTGCGGCATCGACTTCAACTTGCATTCAACGTAAACACTAAACAACAAGTTACCTTCGTAACGAGTTAAATTTTAACAAATAATTGTAGTAATACATGGTTATAAACTATATTTCATTCCTCCTGAAAGCATCCACCAAAACGAGGATCATTCGACTATTGAATGAAAAAAAATCACCATCGACAGAGTTCACTCGAGAAGCGGTAACATCTTGATACGACTAATGTTTAATCTATTAAAACAGTTGATCGGTCATCCCTAAACGGTTCCCCCTCTCTCGGTGCTCTCGGAAACCAAAACTGCGATAGGGCCCTACAACAGCTTTTCTAAACAAATACCCACCACGCGCTTGAGCACACAAGGTTACAGTCTTGTAAATGACCCTTAGATACCTGTGGGAACAAGAATAAAACAGCGAAACTGTGAGGTAGATATTCTTTACAATGATACGTTCGGAGCATTTTGCTGCGCAGTACAGGTTTATTGTACTTGCTGAGTTATTGGCCTTTCTGGGCCTGAACGCCTCCTACTCTGCCGACATGTGCGTCTTCTCCGGCAGATGCCATATGCATAGTGAAGAGCCTGCAAAAGTTCATGTGTGGCCCATAACACTCCCCATCATTTCCACCCCAGGCGTATGAAGTCCTATAGGGCTGCCGAACAAGAGACGCAGTTGAAACTGCATGAAAATTGGCCCCGCGTACACACGGCTTGGTCATTTGAGGCTGGCCGATAGCCTTCCTTTTCTTCTGCTTTCCTCGATGACATTTACGGAATTGAGCGTTTCATTTGGCTTTGCCCATATTTCGATATGGAAAGAACAGCGATACACAGCATCGTCATTTTCCCGAAGGGCTAACGGCAACGACAGGGAGCACCCAAGAAATTTTGATTGTCTTCCTTTGAAGCACCGGGCCGCTTCATGCGTGGTGACGTACAGCTACAATTCCGGAGATGCTCAGGCCATGTATGCCAGGCTAACCACACCTATTGCAACATGACAATCAGCACTACCACCGACATCTCCATTCATTTTTTCTCTCAGTGAACATCGTGACCCACGGTTTCAAAAGTAACAATTGGCGAGAAAGAAACGATGACACCATAATCAATAGACCAGAAATCAACTTATTTCAAACATTGTGCTGTTTTTGCGCAGTTTCACACAATGTGCGAGTCGTCTTTTTTATCGTTTTGTATTTTAGTTCCTTCAGTTTTGGTTCATTGACCCTGAATAACATTTATCATTTTCCTTCTCTATTTCTTGCCTTGCGTTGATGTAGCTTAGCTCATTTTTTCTGGTTTTAATGTTTTACTTCTCGTCGATTTGTGCTTTAATCCGTGAGATGGCCTTCGTTACATTGTTCAATACTAACGTTGTACTTCACATGTGCACGAGCACAATAACTTTGGTTTTAATGCGCCTCTTGATTAACTGATTTGGTTTATTTTTTTATTATTTATTTGTTATTTATTTATTTATTATATTCAGGCATGGTCCAAAAATCAGTATGGACTTGATTACTCATGTTGCTTTCTTGTTTGGTTCTGGTTCCCATGCAGCAAAGAAGTGCATGAAACATGATTTTCCCAAATTACCACTACTACCAGGTTAAAAGGTAATTTGCGCTTTCTGCTTTCAGGTTCTCGGCCTCTGAGCATGAGCGCAACGTTAAAGTGTCGGCGTCGTGAAAGACGACAATGATAGCTAACCTATAACTGCTTTGTGTCGAAGATACAAGTTAATGACAGAAGCTTAGCGCAATCGTCGCTGCAAAGCATTCCTTCGTGGTGATCATTTAGCAATCTGTATGAATAATAGCTAACAGGTGTGCTTACTATACGTCAGCATGATGGTGGCGAGGCTTAGTGCCAGCACTCTTTTCGTAATTTTGGTATGGCAACAAAGAATTAACTGCAGAAATAATTTATTTACTATCTTATACATCTCACCCGCCAGTACTAGTACGTGAGCTGGCACAGCGAAAGAACATAAAACAAGGTTCTTCAGGTGCAGGCTCCTTGCGGTAAAGCGTGTACCTCTTCGGGCCGCAGTGCTGATCAAACTGCAGCGTGCATTTTTCCAGCACAGAATCCTTGAATTCATTCGTCACTCCCATCATGCATTCTGAAACAGGCGAAGAAAATAATAGGTAATTTATACGCGCAGCGAGGGCTAGTTGCTAAAACATTGCGAACATATTAATGCGCCTGGGAACAGCTATGCACACACAAAAAAAGTGGAAAAGACCAAACAGACCAACAACTGACTTAATAGCGTGACACATCTTCTAGGAACCAGTACTGCAAAATCCACCAGCGCTTATAGGGAAACTGCACACTGCCACTCCACAAAAAATTAGGAGGGCATGAATTTGTTGGAATGGTAGATGCCTCCCCAGTTTTTGTTCTGGAGGCCGCGTCTCATGCGTTGCATCTCTCACCTAATGCGAAAGCACTTCCATATTTTGAATATGCTTTGTCTCTTCAGAAACGCAAATTCAATCATAACAGATGAGAGAGTTTCAGCCATAGGCGTGCCCACGTGCAGGTAGGGGGGCAGCCACCTCTCCTAGTCACCTAAGAAAGGGGTGAAAAGTCAGCCCAACACATTTTACATAACAGGAAGCGGGGGTTCTGTAGGGAGGTGGAGGGGGCAGTCAGCTTCATACGTTTACATAAAGGAAGGGAGGCGCTACGCCAAAGATGCCCCCCCCCCTGAAGGGGAGCCCTGCGCATGCCTATAGTTTGTGCCATGTGATTCGGCACTCTTAAAATGCCCCTCGCAGTGCGCTCCTGCTAAAGGAGCGCCAGAAATCTCTTGCGTCACGCGGGTGCGAGCGCCACATGAACATCTTCGTCCAACAAGCATTCGGAGCCGCTGCAAATGTGTATTCAGGGAGCCTGTACCCTATCACTTATGGCAGTACCAAGCACACTCCTAGCTGTCTGTGTCCAATTGTTTTACCAAGTCCTGTCACGCGGAACCAGCTTTTCCGGGATGAATATGTTTTAAACCTTCTTCAAAACGAAGCCGCATGAGGGGAGAGCGACTAAACACTTTTCGAAGGAGCCAAGTAATCATCAAGCTCCACCTGCGGAGACAAGGCCGTGTGGTAAAGCCGTTTGGAAAAGTAGGACCCCTGAGTTCAGAACCCGCAGTCAGACCGTTTTCCAAAGTTTTATATTTATTTTTCAATGTTTCCACGGTGAACCGCTACGAATGAGTGAAACACGAACAAGAAAACACTAAGCAAAAACCTTTGGCAGACGAGAGCGCAGGACTGCTTCCAGGCATCGCCCTCCTAATCACATCACTCCTACTCACAAATGCGTGCAATAACTTTATTTTCGCGAGGCAAAGCCACCTTTCCTAAGGCAATGTTCATAAGGGAAAGCCACTTGGGGCGTTTCGCGCTACCCGTATTTTGATATATGAAGTGTCCCACCTGTTTTCGTTGAATGAGGTCGTGGGGGAATTAGCGTTGAAGCATTTTTGGCACCCGAAAATAGTTTGATACCCGGGAACAGTGAATTTAGTCGAGTTCGTTTAGTAGGGTGTAGCTGTACCATCGTCGGTCAGCAGATAGTAGTAAACTGTTTGTTGCAAAGACTTTAGATCAAGAATTTTCGCAACTATTATGCAAGGCGCTAATAAACCGCGGAGAGACTGTATCACATGAATCGAGCCATGTGGCATTTTAATATGAATTCGTTTAGCATGATTTACTTACGCCAGGCTTCAAAGAGAAGAACGCTGGCGATGATGCAGTTCTCGCCGTTGAAGTACAGCACGTTAACAGGCAAGTCAGGAAAGAGATCTGAAAGGCTCAAGAAAATTTTGTCATTTGTCTTACCGGTCCTATCTAAGTATGCTTCTGTTGACGTATTCTTTGAATAAGACTGCACATCACAACTTTTACCTAACCAAGTTTGTCACAAGTGAGCGCGTACGTCAAATGCCCGCCACTGACTTCAAAACATAGCGTCAAAGTACGGCGCGAGTCGTTGCCTACGAACGCTTAAAAACAAGGCCCTTCCAACCACAGCCTGTCGAAGCACGCATGCTCACTCCGCAAGCCAGAGAAGACGCACGCAGAGACCGTGAACGTGTCTCCAAGCAAAAGCCCGCGCAAGATATCTGGAATAATCGAGAACGTGAGGCATGGAGCAAACCCACTAGAGACGGCTACCAACGACGTGCACAGCTTATCTGAAAAGGTTGCCACTCATACTCAGCTTCGCCTTTATCGTGAAGAGTTGAGGTATGTCGAAGCAATATAATCGCGTGTGGTTGATCTGGCAGTCAGCTTTGTGCTTACGAAAGATGTGTAATGAAATTACGCACAGCCGTCAGTGAAGTGAAAAGCTGTGAGAAGTATATCAGGCAGCCACGCCCAGAGGAGACATGTGACCAGCCGAGTGCGCACTGGTGCACTTGGTCAGCCCCTAGTCAAAGAGATCTAATGTGCGTCCCTGTTTCCACAAGTACCCCGGAGAAGCGCTCCAAGATTGTGTCGTGGACCGGACTTTAAAAAAGTCAGGTCTGGAAGCTTCAGGACGTAAATATACAGCAAATCAACGCATGCGTTGCTAACTCACGGGTAACACAGCGCAGGACTATGACATGATAAGATATTGTTAATAGAAAACTGCACACATATATATGTGGGCACTAAATCACCCGATTGATTGATATGTGGGGTTTAACGTCCCAAAACCACTATATGATTATGAGAGACGCCGTAGTGGAGGGCTCCGGAAATTTAGACCACCTGGGGTTCTTTAACGTGCACCCAAATCTGAGCACACGGGCCTACAACACTTCCGCCTCCATCGGAAATGCAGCCGCCGCAGCCGGGATACGAACCCGCGCCCTGCGGGTCAGCAGCCGAGTACCTTAACCACTAGACCACCGCGGCGGGGTCGCTAAATCACTCGTTAGAAATTCAGATAAGGGCGTCTTTACTTGGCTCTTTTATTGACTCGAGCAGATGCGATGAAGCAACAGTACCTTCAACCAGTAGTGGGGCACAACTCAATGTCACCGTCCCACCTCTCGTTGGAGGCGACTCTTCTCCTTCATTCAATAAATAAGAATAACTGAGACGAAACAACAATTAGGCATTCCCAAGCAATACCTAATTACGCAACATTTATGTCATACCCCCAGCATTTATTCTAGTTCACTTGTTTGTAGATGCAGGCGGCGTTTTTTTTTCTTCCTTTCATTTTTTTTCTTGCAACAGCACTTCTGCGGACATACTCGGTGGGTTTCTTGTTGTTGTCATATTCAATGCTTCATTGTTGCGTTGAAATTAACTTTTTTGAATACATCACTAGTGTTCTCTCACAGCACTATCAATAAAGTTTGACCAATCAACCAACCACCACCAACCACCTTCGCAGTTCAGTCAATACAAGCTTCGCTTGAAAAGCACGCTCAATAAGCTAAACCCGACAACTAGCAATTAGAAGCGTATAACGTATCCTATGGCATGAGAATCCCACAATGGCGAGGCAGCTTCAGAAAATGGCTACGATAAAATGCACGTAATCTACGCATCGAACATGACAACTAAATAATCATGACGGCATCAAATGAGACAATGGTTAGTAACTAGCAAATGTCTTCCTTTTTTTTGTTTGCACTTCTTTTCTCACAGCGCATATTCATTTTTTAAGAAACACTACACAGCAAAAAATGCATTAGGCCCCCTTCCACATTGTTAACAGGACCTTTCTTGCCGCAAGAAGACGCTTGGTAAGCAATAAAATGGGCAAAAAGAAAATGCAGCAAAAGCTGGTTGATTCGGGCTTCACGGGACCACAAAAAATGACCAAATTATTAAAAACATCAATGAACAAAGGGCAACTACGCCAATACGCTTTCATTTTCTTGATATATACGTATATGATGTAGTACTTACTTTGCATAACAGCGGTGTGATAGCCGCCATTTCCGCCACTCACGATATGGTTCACAGTGTGACTGTGAATAACATACTCCCTCTCCTAATGCAGAACACCCTAACCTAAAATTAACGCGAAACCTCGTCACCGGCGCTATCATATACGATCCATTCAGATGGCGATGGCGATGCATACTACACCGCCTCGTATAGGTTTGTCTGCGAACGTCGTCTTTGCACTTTTCTGTCGCGCTTTTCTGGTGATGTGCAACCGGTGAGCTACGACAGCCGTCCGAGTTAAACCGGCTACATTGTGTCATATATGGTAGAATTATCGAGAATTTGACAGCATTGCACAATAACCAATTGCTCAATTTCAGCTAAGTCTGCTATAATCTGCACAGCAGTTTTCATGTAAAATTAATTACATTGCGTACTAACAGAACCTGTCACATCACATAGCAAGTTTGACATGGCCAGTTAGGTCAAAACACAAGAAAATTCTTACAGTCTGTGCAGGCACAGTGACATTGATGTGCTCAAATTGCGGCACGACTTCCGATACTGAAATAATGCTACGCATTTTCTTGCCTACTTATTAACCTCTTGTTTGAAAATCAACGTTCAAGGACCTTTTTCTGGATAGTTACTCAGTGAAAATTTACTTATTCTTTTTAATTGGGGTATCTTCATAGTCACTCATGATTTCTCTGCTTTTCATCTCTTAATGATCGTGGTGCGGGCGTTCTGAGTAGCTACACAAGGAAAAAAATATATTTTGCGAGAGGCAAGGAGGAGTATACATGCTAATCCCTAAATAATATAAATATCCCACATTTAAAGCAGTGAAAGCTAAAGTCCGACAATAGCTGATTTATTTCAATTATTTATGGTATTCTCACATGGTGGCCAAAGTGCTGTTATGATCTCTATAATATACCCCAATGATTGATATATGAGGTTTCACGTCCCAAAACCACCATATCATTTTGAGAGACGCCGTAGTGGAGGACTCGGAAATTTTGACCACCTGGGGTTCTTTAACGTGAACCCAAATCTGAGCACATGGGCCTATAGCATTTTCGCCTCCATCGAAAATGCAGCCGCCGCCGCTGAGATTCAATCCTGCGACCTCAATCTCACGACAGGTCCGCAGAAGAGTACCTTAGCCAGTACACGACCGCGGCAGGGTATAATATACCCCAGTTCGACGTGTTCTTACCTCCACAAGGACCAAAGAGAAATTCACCCGGAGCCGACGTAGTGAGGTTGTTGCAAAATGGTGGCATCCTGTGTAAATAAAATTGGCTTCAATGACCGTATATATAATCAATAGCAGATATGAATAACAATGTGCAAGAGTCCGGACATTGAAATATAGAGCTAACATAGTTTATGTTCCGCCACTGTGTTTGTGAGGCAGTAAGTTGGTTAAGCAAGCTACATACTTCAATAGAGGTAGATTTATCTAAGAAGCAAGGCAATTTTGCATTTCGTGCTGAATGCTACAGTACCTTATATGCTTGCAAAACTAGCAAACTTGTTTATTTAATTATACGACACTAGTATTCCTCCTATCAAAAGCATTGTCACGTTTGATGATCAGCCAAGATTTCAAAATTCGTGAGACTGATTAAGCTGCAGCTCAAAGCTTTCATTATGTTAAGAACTCAAAACTTAGTTGCTTCCGCTACCCAAAAATGTAGGTATGTTATGCCTGCATGCATTTTACTGATATATGTCTGTATGGTATTAAGTTTAATACTATTTTTCCCATGGCTACAGCATCTCTGGCTTCATCACTTAGCAAAATTGCCTGCTTACTTTCCTCTTCTAAAAGTGTTTAAACAATAGCGTTTCAGTCTTTGCGGTCAGACTCTATAGCATCATAAAGAGACAAGACAAAAGATACTTTTTTGTTAAGCTGTGTGTGGAAGCGCTCGGCCATAAATTCAGAGTATCCCAGTCTGTCCTACCCTCGCGTTCTTCTCCTTCCTTAGTTGCTTGCCCCAGCCAAATACGTCCGAATAAGTCAAAGTAGCATGTAACGTGTCCCAGGTTGCTATGTGAGTGTATTACAGAATGTGTTGTGTGTCGAATACCATGTGTCAGCACATGTGGTGGTCCTTCAAGACGCATCTGCGGAATTTTTACATAATTACTTCGAAAGTAGCCCTTTAGAAAACGTGGCCGTGCGCACAACCATGTGTGTATATATGTTTGTGCGTGTGTGTGTCTCGTGGGTGTGGGTGTGTGGGTGTCTTAGTGTTTGTTCGTGTGCGTGTGTCTGCGTGATTGTGGGTGTTTGTGGGCATGGGCGCGTGAATGCGGTAATAGATATCAGTAAGTCAGAGAAAGTGATCGAACACCCACGCAACGGATGAACGGGGTATTGCATAAATCTTGCAAGTTAAAAGTGGAGATACCAAAGCTCAATGAGAAAATCGAAGCTTGTGAGACATTCGATTCGGGCATTCTCTCTGTACGTTCGGCCACGCTAGCACCTTATGTATTGCATTGCATTCGCTTGTTATTCTAAAACAAGCCTCGTCGTGTGGGCTCGTTTTTGCCAGCATGTGGCAGTATCGAGCAGCCCTATTACACACTGATTACGAACACTCGCCTTTGCTTATTTTCTTTTGTTATCACATCAATTTAAATATCAACAACTACTAGATCTCACAATGTCAGCTGTAAACTATTCTACGTACTCAATATAGCCGAGAAGAGTCTGTAACTGAAAAACATAGGTGGCCAGCTGGTCTTCTGGCCGAAGTTCTGTCAGTTCTGTGCTAAAGCAGTGCTCCTGTGGACTGTCGAGCGAACTGTAGATGGAAACCGCATTGTTCATTATTGACAGCGCATTAGCCAACTGGGAGCTCGTGGTTACCTGAACAGGAACGACATCCATCAGTACGTAGCCGTGGTGGCACGTAGGGATGTTTATTAAATGCGAAGCATTTTTTAGAGAACTTCGGTGACTTTGAGCGTATCTATCTATCCATCTATCTATCTATCTATCTATATATCTATCTATCTATCTATCTATCTATCCTCCTATGACTCTTAGCTCTCCTGGTCGTTTGACAATGGTATCGGTACCAAACTTGGTGTGGCATAACATAACTGTATAAAGAACATATTTAAATAGTCATAACATGAAAGTCCTGACACGATTGTCATGAATGTCTTTATTTCCATTTAATGATTCTGCAGCTCTTGCGGTGGTTTCGTTCACATGGCATGATGCAAAAACTGATATGGTATGACATGATTGCATGGTGAGCACAAGCAATAGATCCTCACATGAAAATCATGACATGCGTGTCATGAAACAACATGACTACATGCCACGCTCATATGAGTTCGGGGCCGTTTCGCTAGCGTCACATATACCAAATTTGGTATTATAGTACGTGAATGGATGACGAGCGAATGTGACTCGTGCAAATTTGATAATCATGATATGCGCGTCATGTAACAACATGACTACATCCACGCTCATGATGCGCTCGCGGCCGTTTCGCTAGCGTAACATATATCAAATTTGGTATTGCGGGACGTGAATGGATGATGAAATATGATACTTGTGCAAAGATGATAAACATGAGATGCATGTCATGTAACAACATGGCTACATGCTACGCTCGCCATGCACTCGCGGCCGTTTCGCTAGCATCCCATGTTCCGAATTCGGTATTATGCGCGACGCAAACAGACTGCATAGGTAAATGACACATCCAAGTTTGATAATCACGATATGCGGGTAATATACCAACATGACTACATGCCACATTCGTGATGCGCTCGAGGCCATTTGGCTAGCTTCAAAATTGTGAAATTCGGTATTACTTGACGGCAATGAATGACAAAGGTATGTGAATAGCGCAAACGTAATAATCATGAGATGCGTGACATGTGAGAACGTTACTACATGCCACCTTAAAGGCGCCAATACATTTCGACGTGACGCGGTGCGCGTGCTCGCTGGTGTTCATTTCGTCGCGTCACGCCGGCGTTGCCACTCCAGGCGCTAGTCCTGACTCGCAGGCGCGCGTCGCGCTTCCGTTGCTTTAACGCATGAGCGTTTAAGTGCATCCGGCGTCCCTTCATGACGAAAAGAGAGAGACGCAGTGTTGCCTGGGTAACGCATCGGCGCGAAATGCAGCATGTCGCATTTCGCGCTGGTGGCCGTCGGGCCGCGCCGACAGACGCTGGTCGTGCCGGTCACGCCTGGCGTTTGCTAACGATCGCATTTAGTGCTCGTGTTTTGCTAATGTAGCGTCGCTGTGCCCAGCGTGCGCGCGCGTCAACGCTACATCGCGACCGTGGCCGTTTCGCAATTTCCATTTATAGCAAATTTGATGTCGAGTGACGTCAATAAATGACAAAAATATATGACTGGTGCAAACATGATAATCCTAACACGCGTGTCATTTAAGAACATGATAATATACCGCGCTCACAGCGTGCTTGCTGCCGTTTCGCTAGCTCCACATATGCTAAATTTGGTATTACGCTACGTGAACAGATTACGAAGGTAAACGACACATTAAAACAGAATAGTCATGACACGGAAGTCATGTAGGGCATCATTTGCCTCCACCTCGTAACGTTGTGCTGATTTTAAAGAGACATATCAACCTTTGTCATTCGTGTTTCGCATATCATTGATTCCTACTGTGCATGGGATCTGCCATTGTTTTCTTTACGGGCATGTTTAAACACAGAACCACGTACCAAAATAAAGTGCTGACATTTGGTGCAGGCAGCACTTATATAAATGTCTGCTTTTCAGCTTATCACACCAAACTTCTGAAAAAAATATTTTTTAAATCAGCAGTGTGTATTTCTAACAGTTATTCAACTCAGTGAAGTGTGGTTTTCTCATGATCAAAAAAATACATTTATTATGCTCTAGTAATTAGCAGTAATCAGGTGGATAAACTTTCAAGTATTCTTTCCTACACATCTTCAACGAAGTATATTGTTGCGTAGCATATGAACAAGGTCAAACAGTTTTCTTCTTGCAAACATATATTAAATAATTTTGGGGACTTCTAGCAACGTGCGCGAGATTTAAAAAAAAATCACGTGACTCTCTATTCGCGCGCGTTGATGTTTCCACTGTCAAACAAATGGCGATCGTATTATGGCGAAGAATCTACGATGGTTACGATAGTGCCTAATGCTAATTATGAGAGCAGCTTCCTATTACGGCAAGGCCAACTGTGTTTGAACTTTTGGCTTTCTGCATGGTATACAATACGGCATGAATAATGTTTTCCGTCAAATATGGCAGCACCCACTTGACCATTACTCTTCTTTCTGAGAATAAGCGAGGTTCCCGCCACTTTGGTGATGCTGAATGTGACTGATGAGAATGAATAATCGTGATTGAGCACTTTTTATGAGCGTGTGGGAACCGCGAAAACACACATTCTTTACGCAATTCGCTTCGTGTCATGGCTTTTTCTCATTTTAATTTTCTGTCTAGGAGGTTTAGTGGCTCAGGTGCTCGGCTGCTGACCCAAAGGTCGTGGTTTTAATACCTCTTTGGCGTTCAAATATCGGAGCTCTATAAATAACACCAGATGGTCGAAATTTTTGGTGCTCTTCACTACCGGGCGTCCCTCACATTCATATTGTGGTTTGGAACGTAAAATTCCTGGAAATAATAGTATGAATATTAGGTCATGCAATATTATAAAGCCCAACGTGATCCGTAGCGTGACATAAAGCCTGCATATGGTTGTTTTCTTTTTTACTGATGTGTTTGAAGCACTAGTGAGGCATTCTGGAAGAATATTTGGCAGCGACTCCGACGGCTAAAGTTCAAATTCACTTCAATTACAAGAATTTTCTAAATCTTTTCATGTGTATTGGTTACTTTTTCATGCCTGTCAGTTAAGCAATTAACAACGACGGTGATTTTCATGTCGCGCAACGCAGGAGCGGGCGCCTCAGAACACCGATCTAAAAGACGCAGTTTTTCCGCAAAAGCAAAACTATGAATGCGATAACACACTGGACTGTTACACGGAGTAAGGTGATGGCAGCGAACTGATTTCACATCCCACCTGCCTTAAATAAGCGAAACAGTGGCATAAGTAAATGCAGCAGCTTCAGAGAGCAAAACCCCCTTCGCACTGTATATCACTTCAACGCAAACAAAGCGATATACACAGCGTATGGAATAGGCATGATCCATCTACTGAACCCTGCCAAGATGGAGTGTGCGCGAGATTTCAAGGCCACTCGAGATACGAAGATAATGCCGGAACCACGCAGACACTCCTGCCCGCCCCTTCCTCCGGGATCACCACTGGGCCTCTCGCTCGGTGGAAGTTGGCCGGATCGTTTCATCTCCCATTTAGCCGCGGTCATCGGTGGAACTCGCAAGCTTTCACTGACGCATAAAACATAGTACACGTGGAACTATATTCCCCCTCGAACGTTACATTGAACCACACGCCTATAAGAAAACGGTACCAGGAGGGTCCATATGACTGCTGTGGAAGCAATGATTTCTGGCGTTTTGCTTGCTGACACACCAATGACTATGAGATGACTACGACGTAGTAGGAGACTCGGGAATAACTCTAACTTTCATGAGCGCAGTCGAGGAAGAGGAGTAGTTCAAACTTCTCTGAATTTTCTAGTTTGTCAATGTAAATATACGCCCACACATACACAAGCACGCAAGAACAAGCATGACCTATAGGTTAATTGCACCCCCACCTCCTCCGAAAAAAGTTGTGACTGTGCCCCTTATACCCTTTACCTAATTAAAGATACTCTGGTGTAATTGACTCCCCCTTCCCCACGTTTTAATGTGGCTGCCATGGACAGGAATCAAATCACAACATTTAGCTCAGCAACGCAACACCCCAGTGTTCCTATTAACCAGAATAAGTCACATAACGAGCGAACGATAAATGCTGTGTGCCCCGCCGCGGCGGTCTAGTGGCTAAGGTACTCGGCTGCTGATCCGCAGGTCGCGCGTTCGAATCCCGGCTGCGGCGGCTGCATTTCCAATGGAGGCGGAAATGTTGTAGGCCCGTGTGCTCAGATTTGGGTGCACGTTAAAGAACCCCAGTTGGTCGAAATTTCCGGAGCCCTCTACTACGGCGTCTCTCATAATCAAATGGTGGTTTTGGGACGTTAAACCCCACATATCAATCAATAAATGCTGTGGGAGATGGACCCTGAGCGAAAATGATGAGGGGAGTCGGTACAATTTGTCATTTTCAATTCACCGTCAAGTGCCCTTACAGCATTCCTGGTCGATGGTATTATGCGTCACCAGCAAAAATGCTGACAGAGCCTCAAGAAAACAAAACATCGTTTATCGCTTATCATCATAGTCCGATTCGGTTCACTGCTTCAACAGACAAGCTATCTCACAAAACCTAAAAGTCTCGATAGCTGTATTCGACTCACTGCTCTTGCTTAAGGGACCTATAAATAGCTTCTGAAAATACAAAAAAGAGTGCTCTATTGGCCCCCTTGTTATCCGTTCTCGCGTCAAAAGTCATGACCTCAGCAGTTTGTTGAAGTGACGTCAGGATCAAAAACGCTCTCGATTGGTCAATATGTGAAAGATCCCTCTTGCGATTGGTTTTATACTGCCCTGCCGTGGTGGTATAGTCACTAAGGTACTCAGCTGCTGACCTGCAGGACGCGGGATCAAATCTCGGCTGCGGCGGCTGCATTATCGATAACGGTGGAAATGCTGTTGGCCCATGTACTCAGATTTGGGTGCACGTTAAAGAACCCCAGGTGGTCGCAATTTCCGGAGTGCTCCACTACGGCATCTTTCATATTTTATGGAGGTTTTGGGACGTTAAACTCCACATATTAATGGAATTGTTTTCTACTCTGCTTTAATCACAGAGTCCGAATTTAATATAGTCCCACCCCACAGTTCTGCCCATCAATTGCAGGACTATCGTGCGCGATAGTCTGTTATCACTTCGTTTTTCGCATTTGTGACTGCGCAAGCAGAAATCGCAATGTGTAGTCGAAGACAGCGATATATAAAGTGCCTCAACACTTGGTGCTCACAGCCCCGCCACGGTGGTCTAGTGGCTAAGGCACTCAGCTGCTGACCCGCTGGTCGCGGTATCGAATTCCGCCTGCGGCGGCTGCATTCCCGATGGAGGCGGAAATGTTTTAGGCCCGTGTGCTCAGATTTGGGTGCACGGTAAAGAACCCCAGGTGGTCGAAATTTCCGGAGCCCTCCACTACGGCGTCTCTCATAATCATACGGTGGTTTTGGGACGTTAAACCCCACAAATCAATCAACGTGGTGCTCACAATCATGAGTTGTATGAAGGAAAAAGTGGTGAAGAGAAAAAGATGTGAAGGCGAGACAAAAACTACTGTCTCGTCCTTGAACTAGGGGCGGCTCAGGGGTATCTTATTATTGCCTGCTCAAGCAGTCGGTCTGCGTCCAAATTTGATTGTATGCTCGTAGCATGTTCAATGGGACAAATTTTCCTTCCTGCTAGCGCCTACACTCGAGTTACCACTATCCATTCAGCACTGTCAAAGCTACCGGAGTGCAAGAATGTCACGTGCCACACGAAGACTTAATTCCACATACATAATTACCTTGCTCCGTTGAGCCATATGCCTTTTTTCAGTATCTTCTGCACATTAAAGGGCCCCTTACCACCCCACGTTCAAAGATAAGGGGGTGATGTTTCCTCCCCTTCATACACACGATGCGTCCTCCTCGCCCCTTAGTTCTTGAATGCACGTGTGCAATACAAGCACTAAGCGCTAGAGCTTATCAGGATTTCTCAATTTTCGGCTTCACGCTGTTATCACCGCTTGCGCAGTTGTAAACACACACAACAAAAAATTGGCAGATGCCACTTACAGTGGGAATCGATGATATGCGAAGCACCAAGGAGGAAGGTTAATATGCCACTTTAACTTCAGCAAAACGTTACGAGGCGGACGTAAATTATGCCGCACATCACTTTCATGTCATGATTACCATCTTTGGACGTGTCACTTACCTTGGTCATCTAATCACGTCACCTCATACCAAATTTGGTATATGTGGAGCAAGCAAAACGGCCGTTAGCGCGCTATGAGCGTAGGGTGTAGTCATGTTTTACACGACACGCATACTATGATTATAATGTTTGGACCTCTTATTTAGATTCGTCGTTCACTCGCGTGATGTAATACCAAATTTGGTATATGGGCTCTAGTGTAACGGCCGCGAGCACGCTATGAGCGTAACATGTAGTCACGCATATCGTGATCTTCGTGTTTGGACATGTCATTTACCTTCGTCATATATTAAAGTCATGTGGTACCAAATTTGGTTTAGCGAAACTGCAGTGAATGAATCATGGGCGTGGTATGTTGTCATGTTACTACATGGCACGCAGTTGATTATTATCATGTTTGCATCAGTCACATAACGTCGTCATTTATGGGCGTCTCGTATTACCAAATTTGGTATAATTGAAGCTAGCAACGTGAAGGGCCCAATATACTGTAACAGCGAGCTGTGATAAGATTGTTTTATTTACAGGAGGTGAATGATGGTCGTTTGCGGCAGCACACAGTGATCGTGCCAAGACTCTTCGTCGTCCTCTGCTTCTCTTCTCTACCTTTTTCTAGTCTGTTACGTTCCCTCGCAAGCAGACGAAGCCCATAGGGCAAGTTATGATGCACAACGAGGGTAGAAAGGTTTCAGGCGAGCAACGTGAGTGAGCTGCGTTCTGCTCGATCGTCCACCATTGGACAAAAGACGAGCTATTACGTAAGTGAGCTGACTTAGACGCTCCAAAACTACAAATGGGTCTGTATATCATGACCGAAGCTTTTGACAAAATCCACGCTTGCGTTGCGGTGTCCAAAGTAACACCAAGTCACCTTTTAGATGCGGAGCATCTAATACTCGAGGCTTGTAGTGCGGCGCCGTCCGCAAGCTTCCTCCTCCTTCTTCCACCATCTGTGCATCCCTTCCTCCTCTACACACCGCGTGCGCTTCTCCTCTTCACGAACATTCGCTAGCTGTATAATGTAGCGCGCATGCGCCGTCACGCTTCGAGAACATCGGCAGCTGACGCGCGCGCATGCACCGTCGCGCTTCGAGAACATCGGCAGCTGACGCGCGCGCATGCGCCGTTGCGCTTCTCCCCCTTCTCGAACATTCGACAGCTGACAGTGCATGCGCCGTCGCGCTGTATATATACTCAAGGTCGGTGCTCGCTCACTCAGTTGCCGCTCGTCGGTTGGTTTGTACGGCGCGTCGACGTCCAAGGTCGCAGTGAAATGAATTCCAACGAATCCACAAGCACAATGATCGACGTCCCTTCGACCAGCGCCGCCCTTTCGCATACGTGTGTACGTGTTCACTCATTTAACACCCCTTCCTACAACCACGTTAACCAATTTAGCCATCGACCCAAGTAAGTCGCAATTTAACACCCCATTTCACAACCACGTTAACCAATTTAGCCATCGACCCAAGTAAGTCGCACTTTAACACCCCGTTAACCAATAATATGCTCCGCATCCTCCTCAGTGTTTCCCCGAGGGAAGACGCGGGCAATTTTTTCGAATAAAACCGGTTCGTGACGGTCGTCGTATCGTTCCTTCGAACGACGTTGAGAGGCCAGAGTACGAAGACGAGCGATTCGACGGGCTTCTTCCGCGAGGCACAGGGTGTTTGATACAGAGTCGTCATTGTGTAGAATGAAGGGTAAGAAAGTGTCTAGAGGGCTTAGTGGCAACCTGGCGTACAACAGATACAATGGGCTGAAATTCATTGTTTAATGTTTTGCCGTGTTGTACGCAAACGTGATAAAAGGCGACACTTCATCCCAGTTCTTGTGATTGAAAGAAACGTACATGGCAAGCATGTTGGTCTGCGTTCTGTTTGTCCGTTCAATGAGGCCATTCGTGTGTGGGTGATACGGTGTGGAATGACGAAACTGTGTCGTGCACATGCGTAGTAATTCTTCAACGGCATCGGCAGTGAACTGGCGGCCACGGTCGCTGATAATAACACGCGGTGGGCCATCGCGAAGGACCACGGAGTGAAGCAAGAAGTCCGCCACGTATGCAGCGGTAGAAGAGGGAATAGCTGCGGTTTCGGCATACCGCGTAAGATGATCTACGCAGACGATTATCCAAAGCTTCTTATTGTTAGATAACGGAAATGGACCCATAATGCCGATTCCTACTTGTTCAAAAGGTGTGCTGGGTGGTGTTAACGGCTGAAGGGGACCTGGTGTAGCGGTGGCCGGGCGCTTGTGACGTTAGCACATCTCGCAGCTAGCGACGTAACGCTTCGTCGTTTCATACATCTTGGGCCAGTAAAAGCGTTCCTGCGTGCGGTTCAGCGTTCTAATGAAGCCGAAGTGACCGGCGTCGCATCGTCACGCATGGCACGTAGAACATCGGAGCGAAGGCTCTCGGGGACAACTAGAAGAAAACGTGCTCCAGGTCTGGAGTAGTTAGTTTTATAGAGCAACTTGTCTCGGACAGTAAAGCGACCACTGTGTTGGGAGACACGTGCGGCGGCAAAAAGAGGATTCAAGTTGAGATCGTTGCGTTGTTCTCTCTAGAAATCAGCCGCGTTGGGGAACGTGCTTGTAACAGCAGCAAGGCAGTCGTCAAAATTCTCACCATCGCAGTAAGTAGCCGCAAGAGGAATCCGGGAGAGGCAGTCTGTGTCAGCGTGACGACGGCCACTCTTGTACGACACCGTAAAGTCGTATTCCTGAAGTCGCAGCGCCCAACGTGCGAGGCGGCCAGAGGGGTCACGCAAACCGACCAGCCAGCATAACGAATGGTGGTCGGTAATTATCTTAAATGGCCTCCCGTAAAGATAACAACGAAACTTCTGTACAGCGAAAACAGCTGCCAGACATTCTTGTTCCGTAGCTGTGTAATTGCGTTCTGATTTGCTCAGGCAACGGCTGGCATATGCCACGACATGCTCTGCGCCATTGTGACATTGTACAAGCACCGCGCCTACACCGATACCACTAGCGTCCGTGTGGACCTCAGTCGGGCAAGATGGATCGAAGTGACGCAACAGTTGTGCTGAAGTTAGTATAAACTTAAGTTGTGAAATTGCGGCGTCACACTCTGGTGTCCAGTTGAAGGTTGCATCCTGTCGCAAGGCGTTTGTCAGCGGATACACGATTTCGGCAAATCGTTGAACAAAACGACGAAAATATGAGCTTAGGCCGACAAATGAGCGAAGTTCTCGTGCGGACTGCGGTGATTTAAAAGAGTTCACTGCTTCTATCTTGCGAGGATCGGGTCGTACTGAGAGTCTTGCTGATCATAGCGAGCATTAGATCTTCATTATGGCGAATATCACAAGCAGAAGAAGAGGTGGGGAGATCCGTAGCTATTGCTGCTATAGAGATGCATGAGGCTTCATCAAAGAGAGCTATCTTCATCCCGCGAGGAAGCAAAACCGGCGTGGCAGAACGGTTCAGCGCCCACAATGTTGCTACTCCTTTTGTCATGCACACAACAGAACAAGGCACAAGTATGTCCTTCTTAAAACAATTCTTGCGCAGAGGCCCCACTACGAGGTCAACACAAGCATCATCAACCGCTGAGGAAGAGACTTCAACGGGTGTCAGGCACCAAGATGGTGCTATCACTTCATCAATCACACTAAGTGTGTTCCTGTCTTCGCCACGGTAGTCTTCTTCGGAAAGCGACGCTAGAAACAAATTGTTTAGTGATATTTCCCCACTACCACACTCAACGAAAGCAGCGCATTGCTCCAGGAAATCTATACCAAGAATAACATCGTGCGAACAACGAGATAGAACCAGAAGTTCTGATACAAATCTTTTCCAGCCAATGAAACACTGGCAGCACATACACCAAGAGGATTAAGCCACTCGCCGCCTACACCACGAAATGTGATTGTATCATCCCATGAAAACATAACTTTGCGACCTAAGCGGTTTCTGAAGTCGAGACTCATCACAGAGTCAGTCGCCCCAGTGTCAACTAACGCCATTGTCGGTATTCCATCAATCAACACATTCACTTTGTTTTTTATCATAACAATGGGCAGAGGTATACCTTGAAAAGACCGTCCGGCGACCTCACCTCCATTGGCCACGGATGCTAGTTTCCCGGCGGCGGAGAAGAACGACGCAGAGGAGACGGCGAGTGACGAGAACGGTTGGATGGTGGTGTCAAACTGCGCTCGGATGCTGGCGAATCACTGCGTCTGGTCTCGCGCGAAAAACGGTCCCTTGGAAACAAGTCGGTTGTCCGCAGGTCATATGAAGCACCGGGTCTTGGTCGCGAAGACATGGCTGGTGTTCTTCGTGATTGGCGGCGTTGTTGGCGGCAATACCGAGCAATATGCCCAGTGAAACCACAGTTGTATCACACGGAAGGGTCATGGTTTATACTATATTCAATGGAACGAATCCTGGGCAGCTGCTGTCGGCGAGGAAGTTCGTTATCACGCGAAGAACGGGTTTATACCACTCTCTGGAATTCATTGTATTCGTCGTAAGTTACATCTTGGTAGTAGGGTTGGTACTGTCCTTGCCGCAGCGGGACATAATCTGGCTGAGAGCCCTGAGTATAAGAATGTGGCTGTGCTCGTGGTGATCGTGCGTCATAGGCAGGGCCTCAATCGTATAGACGTGGCTGATACTGAGGTGTGGCATCAGAATCCTCGAAGCCCTCCGCCACTCGGTGCGAGGATAATGAAGCAACCTTTCGCTCGAACTCTGGTGGCTGATAGGGGGAATGAGTGCTTGGGCGGTTTGCCACTTGCGCGTACAGGCCGAGTTCTTCACGCACTATCTGCCGGATTGTTGTTGCAAGATCAAGCGCCTGGTTGCTGTCTATGCTCGCGATGGTCGTCACATTGGGTAGCCTGCCGAACTTTGGCGTGATGCGTCTCGTCTTTAGTTGTTCAAAATTGCGGCAATGACGAATGACATCGGTGACAGATGTCAAGGTGTCTTTCGCGATCAGGAAACTGTAAACATCCTCGGCGATTCCTTTTAGAATGTGCCCGACTTTGTCTTCCTCAGACATTCCGGAGTGAATGGTCCTACTTAGCTTTATGACTTCCTCAATGTAGGTAGTGCAAGTTTCACCTGGCACTTGAGCGCGTTGCATTAGCGTCTGTTCTGCTCTTTTCTTTATCGTTGTTGGGTCGCCGAAACGCTCTTTGATTTCAGAAACAAATCTGTCCCACGTCGTTAGCGTTTTCTCCCGATTCTCGTACCACATTAATGCAGTATCCGTCAGAAAGAACGCGACGTACAAAAGCTGAGAAGCGGCATCCCATTTGTTAGCGGCGCTCACCCGTTTGTAGTAAATAAGCCAAGCCTCGACGTCTTCATCTGGTCTGCCGGCAAAGGGACGAGCATCTCTCAGTTGTGGAGCCGAACTGGTCGGCGCAGAAGTCGAGAGGGGTCGGTGTTCATTTGCGTTGTGGGACATGTCCAGACCAGATGGATTCGGTGGAAGTCCAGCAATGCGACGGCTCCGTCGAAGAACTTGCGGTTCACCATCCGTCTTCGGGTGTCGATTACCCAGCACGTCCACCACAACTGTAACAGCGAGCTGTGATAAGATGGTTTTATTTACAGGAGGTGAACGATGGTCGTTTGCGGCAGCACACTGATGCTGATGCTGATGACCTCTGATGGATGGCGCTTACCCACAAAGGGGGATGGGCCAAGAACCGGGCGGCAGGATACTTAAATAAAACTAAACTAAAAATGAAGCCAATCTGAAAAAGTAGCTTAAAATAATACTACCAAAAAAACAAAAATGTGTGCTGAGCAAGCGGTCAAACCATCTTTTGTTTTTGAAAGACATTACCATGAATTATAAACTAAAGATCTGAAAAGGTACTGGTTCACTAGCATGGTAATCTTTTAGTTGCGTTTATGTAGTCAAACACAGCGGAGCATACATCCCTGTGGCAGTAACCAAATGAAGTTCCGCCAAGTGATAAAATTACTTGTAAATTTACTTGTATTCCTAGCTTTTGTAATGGGGCTACTAAAAATCGTTTTCTCTGATAAGAATAACGATGACAGAATAAAAAGAAATGTTCAATTGTTTCAATTTTGTTGCACCAAATGCATAGCGGTGACGCCTTGAGCTGAGCTTTATTAAGGTAATAATTTAGTTGTGGAACTGCACAGCGCAATCTGGTATAAGTGACCTCTAACTGGCGATATAAACACCACTGTTTATTCCAGCCATAGCTCAAATGCTCGAAATCTTTGAAGTTATCCAAATTACCTTTTCCCCATTGCAGGCAAGCATTTCGGAACCTTAGCGCGGTTACGTAAGCCGTATCTGGCAAAACTGGAATGGTGGGCCCACCCAGGGATACTGCTGCTAAAGAGTCCGCCATTTCGTTCAAATATAATCCGCGGTGGCCTGGTACCCATAGCAAATGCAGCTTTTTTTACGTTTTTCGGTACTAAATGCCGAAACGTATTCATCAGCTCTGAATTTACTGCCACAGAAAGTGCATTACAAACTGATAACGAATCTGTAATGATCACTGCTAATGATTCGCTTGAGGGTAATTTGCGTAGGGCAAGAACAATGACCAATAATTCTGCCATGAATATCGGGGTATAATCTGGGAGTCGAATCGAAAAGGACCAGTCCAAAGAAGGAGAGAAGATGCCAACCCCAGCCTTTTCTTTTGACACAGATGCATCAGTCGCTATGATATTGCTTATCTCTAGGTGGGCTAGATAATCTGCTAACTGGTCATTTAAATACCTATATGCCAATTGTTTCGCGTTATGAGGAAATATATCATCGAACTGTATGCTAAGCATTGACTTTAGGTTGTGTATTGGACGAATATGTCTAATTTTTACATTCAGTTGCTGTAGTAGCGCTTGTGCAAATACTATTTGCGGGGTGTGTAGTCGCGACCAATGGGTTTCGAAAAATAAAGTCGGTTCTAGAATGAAAGCGTAAAATGAGAGTCTTTGGTGTGAACTGTATATCTTTAAGAATGCTTCCACATTAAGAATTTTAAACCTATTTAGCAGAGAAGGTAGGCGAGCTTCCATATACAACACGTTATTTGCAACAAACTTTGGTAGACCCAGACACAAACGCAACGCTTCTCTTTCCAGCAGTATTAGGGGTCTCACTTTATAGGCTGCGCTGCCAGAAAATAATACGCATCCGAATTCCATGATGGGCCACACATAAAGTTTATATATCATTATTAGCACATCTCTTCTTAAACCCGCTTTACGGTTTGCAAGCTTCCGTAGCCACCCCATGGCCCGTGTTGCCTTGGAGTACACATCATCAATGTGACTTCTCCAATTTAATGTGTCATTATATATGATGCCCAAATATTTAAGGGAATTCGCCTGCGGAATGAGCTCATTACTGTACATTAACGAGATGTTGATAGGCTGCAGAAAAGAGAATGCAAGGAGCACACTTTTCTTTACGTTCAGGGTCATATGAATATTTTTAAGCCATCTTTCTATCATATTGAGATAATTTTGTAGACTCTGGTATAATGATTGAAGGTCGGTATCACTTGCGAAGAAAGCAATATCGTCCACGTACACATATAACTGAATATCCTTAGTTGATGGAATGGAGCTTAAGAAAATGTTAAATAAAACTGGCGACAGGACAGCCCCCTGTGGTACTCCACGTGTCTGCTTATATCTATTCGATGAGTACCCATCTTTAAAGCAGTAATATTCTCTCTTTCTTAAAAACTCCGACACCCACGCAGTGATGTAGTTGGGAAAGTGGTGATATTCCATCTGTTTTAATACAATTGAATGCTCAACCCTATCGTACGCTTTAGCCAAATCTAAAGTTACTAAAGCACAGTATTGGCGCCGACGCCGAGCCAGTTGTATTCGGCTCTCTAAATCTACATGCGCACACCATATTGAGCAACCGGATCTAAAACCAATTTGACTGGGGTTTAATATTGCGTTATTATTAATATATTTCATTACCCGGGCATTCAAAACTCTTTCAATTAGCTTAACCAGATTTGACGTGATTGATATCGGCCTTACATTGTCCAAGGCGAATCCTTTTTCCTGCTTTTTAAGAAGTGGAATCACTCTAGACAGCTTTCATTCCGCAGGTATCCAAGCTTTTGTCAAAGAAAAATTCACCAGATTAAGTACTTCAGTTGGACAAATCTCGAATATTACTTTTATCATTGAATTTGTTACCCCGTCTGGTCCAGGTGTCGAAGGAGATAAGTGCCTTATTATCTCTGCCAGCTCATCTAAAGTAACCTCCTCGAAATCCTCGCCTGCCATTGGGTTCACAATGTGCAGTGGTAGAGTTGACATAAATCTATCTTGGAGCCCTTTCGCAATATTTTCTACTAAATCAGAGAGCTCACGGGGGGAAAGAACAGAAGAGTCAATATTTTCAGCGGGTGGTAACATCTTTTGAGATCTTAAAAATCTGAAGAGCGCTTTTTTGTTTTTAGCCCTAGAAAGATACTCATGTCGTTTCATATTATAACCATCTTTTGCTGTACTTACTGTGCGTTTGAAGTTTGCAGCTGCGAATTTATAATCACACCAATTTTTTGGACATTGGTTGACCAGCAGTTGTTTCCATGCAGCTTTCCGTTTTCTATAGCTTCTCGTGCACTCTTCAGTCCACCATGGACTAAAAGAACCTCTTGTGGCCGAGTCTAATTTAAACGTTGCGTCTTTTACTGATCTTTTTAACACTGCACACAGACTCATAGCCCTAATGTCACCTTGTATGTCCTTGCGGTGATCAAAAGTAGCCCTCAAGCCTTTTTCTAATTTTCTATAGTTGAGGAATGAGCGGGCCTTTTCGGCGACATGTATTCTTGGAAAGTTCAGTACAAAACTAATAGGCAAGTGGTCACTGTTAGTAGCACAGTCTAAAGTTTGCCACGAACATATATTTAGAGATGAGCTTGAAAATGTCAAGTCAATTACAGATTTAAAGAGACCTCGGACAAAAGTAGCAGATTGCGAATTTAAACAAGATAAATTCTTGTCAATTGCCCATTCCCACAATCGTTTTCCGCTTAAATCTGTTTTAAAACCCCAGGCCACATGATGTGAATTGAAGTCTCCAGTGATTAATATATCCTTTCTGCAGGCAGAGAACATATCGTCTAGACTTCGTGTGTCTTGCACCCCGGCTGGGAAATACGCATTTACAAACGACAAGGGAGAAGCGTCTGGTAATATTATGTCTACTATCAAAACTTCACAATCTGGAGTCACACAACGATAAGAGATCGTAGCTTTGTGACTAAACTTAGTTGCTATCAAGGCAGCAAGCCCACCACCTCTGCTAGGTCCGTCCAATCGAAATAGCCGATAATTTTTTAGGTGAAACTTCTGGCTGGTTGAAAGCCAGGTTTCTTGCAGTGATATAATATCCGGGGAAAGTTGTGAAGAAAGGTATGATAGGTCTGTGGCTGCGGAAAATATAGATCTGCAATTCCACTGTAATATGGTTAGTGAACCTATTTTGACGACAGAACCGTCGCAGAAACTGCTTGGTCAAAAATGTCCTTTCGCAAAAAGTCTTTCTTAGACATGTTCTCAAAGAATTCTTTTTTGGATAGATACTTTTTAGATTTCGAATTATGCGAAGAGTTTTTTTGATTGGGGAGATCGGGTTCGCTTCAGAGCCTTATGAGAGTCCATATCCATATCTGCACATGCTTCCGAATCATCCGTAAGATCACCGTCTTCCGTTGTTTTGGAAGTCCCTGCCTCAGGAGAAACCGCTCGCTGACGTGTTGTCGCACTTTCTATTTCCGTACGCTGCGATACCAATGATGTCTGAGGAGCCCAATCGTTCGTAGATGCTACACCTAGAATTTGAGATAGTTGATTGGAAACCAATTGTGCCAAGCTTTCAAAAAGGTTGTTTGCGAGGCGTTCCATTGCCTTTTCCATAGCCTTCTCTACGGCCTCTGCGATAGATGTTGCGAGAGATGCATCCATGGCGGTGGTATTACGTGCTGCAACACTGGCATATCCTTTGGATCTCTCCTGCATTTCTGCAACGGCTTCTCTCCGAGAACACCTCTTGCGTTCTACAATATCCAATATGGCAAGCTCCCTTTCTTTTGCTGCACAATCTGCGGAGTCTGCAGGGTGCGCCCCATTACATAAGCAGCACCTCTCTTTCTCAGAGCTGCACTCGCGGCTGTCATGATTTTCACCACACAGACGGCATCTAAGAACTGATCGGCACCCTCTGACGATATGTCCATATCGCCAACATTTCAAACACTGCAGGGGTTTGGGGGAAAGTGGCTCTACCTTATAGATCAGTGGCCATGCCTTAATTTCGGAAGGTCGGACTGTTCCTAAAAAGGTCACTATCACCGATTCCGTTGGTAATTTTATGTTGTCAATTGTACGGGTGCATCTGTACACTGAAATTACACCCGCTACCGAAAACAAATCGAGCACATCTGCAGGTGTCAGGCTTGTGTCTACACCGCGGACTAATCCTTTCGAGCATGCGAGGTGTGCCGGAATATATGGGCTTACCGGATGCGCTGCGAGCACACTGCGATCGTGCCAAGACTCTTCGTCTTCCTCTGCTTCTGTTCTCTACCTTTTTCTAGTCTGTTACAATACGTTGAAGTAACCGTTGAGGCGCGCGCTCGCTGGGCGCAACGACGCTACACTTGCAAAACGCGAGCACTCTATTGTCTGACGCCAGGTGCGACCAACGGGACCACCGTCCGTCGGCGTGATCCACCGGAAACCGGCGCAAAAGGCGACCTGCTGAATTTCGCGCCGATGACGTTACCCAGATCTATAGGTGTTTTGTGGCTCTACCTAGACAGCACTGCCCTTTTTCGTGATGGAGGGACGATGGGAGCGCTCAAACGGACATGCGCGTCACGCTCTGTTGCTCAAACACGATGCATTGCTCAAACGGCCGTGAGCGCACATCATGAGTTTGGCATGTAGTCATGCTGTTACATAACACGTATGTCGTGATTATCATATTTGGACGTGTCATTTACAAGTGTCATCTGATCGCATCACGTGTTACTGAATTTGGTACATGTGAAGCTATCAAAACGGCCGCGAGCACATGATGAGCGTAGCATGTTGTCATGTTGTTTCATGACACACATCTCATAATTATTATGGTCGCACCAGCCACTTACATTCGTCATTTATTCACGTCCCGTAATACCAGCCTTGGTAAATGTGAATCTACCGAAATGGCCGCGAGCGCATCACGAGCATGGCATGCATGTAGTCACGTTGTTAAATGACACGCACCTGATGATTATCTTGCCACACCAGTCATAAACCTTCGTCCTCCATTGACGCCACGTAACACAAAATTTGGTATATGTTGTGCTAGCGAAGCGGCTGCGAGCGCATCATGAGCGTGGCATGATGTCATGTTGTTACATGACATGCATATGATGATTGTCATGTTTGCACCACTCCAATACCTTCGTCATTCATTCACGTCCCGGAATACCAAATTTGATATATCCGAAAGTAGCCAAATGGCCGTGAGCAATTCTTGAGTGCGGCATGTAGTCATGTTGTTACATGACAAGCATTTGATGATTATCAAGTTTGCATCAGTCACATACCTTCGTCATCGATTCACGTCCCGTAATACCAGATTTGGTATATGCGAAGCTAGCGATACGGCCGTGAGCGCATCGTAAGTGTGGCATGTAGTCATGTTGTTACATGACACGCATGTCATGAATTTTATGTTAGGGTCTGGTGCTTGTGTTTCCTATTTAGCCATGTCATACCGTACCAGTTTTGCAACATGTCGTGTGAACGAAACCTCCGCAAGGGCAGCCAGACCATGAATGTAAATCATGACATTCATGACTTATATTATTTTCGTGTTATGACTAGTCACTTATGCTCGCCATGGAGTCATGTTATGACATACCAACTTTGGTATCGATACCATTATTAAAATGGCCAGGAGAGCTAAATGGCGTAAGCAGCTAGATAGATAGATAGATAGATAGATAGATAGATAGATAGATAGATAGATAGATAGATAGATAGATAGATAGATAGATAGATAGATAGATAGATAGATAGATAGATAGATAGATAGATAGATAGATAGATAGATAGATAGATAGATAGATAGATAGATAGATAGATAGATAGATAGATAGATAGATAGATAGATAGATAGATAGATAGATAGATAGATAGATAGATAGATAGATAGATAGATAGATAGATAGATAGATAGATAGATAGATAGGCTCAAAGTCGCTGAAGTTCGCTGACAAATGCTTCGCATTTAAAATGAAGGTAGTTATAGCGCAAGAACAGAACGACTGCAAAGAGACATGAAGGAGAACTTCTGTTCACGCGCTCTGACTATCCTCATGTCATATCAACTAGCCCACATAGTGCCACACTTTTAAGTTACAAAAATGAAGTTTGATCGGTAAAAAATGTGCACGATATCCGTGCGAGACAAAAAGGAACGGATGAGCGGCTGCATGACAAAGCAGTGCAGGAGACAATTTCCATGTGATACTTCGCGTAGATCAACGAATTGAGAGCATGTACGCTGTAGACATCATGAGAACTACTGTCTACGTCACACTAGCGTGCCAAGAATAAGAAAAAATATCTTGAAAGAATATTTCGCTATTTTTTGTATTTTGAGAGCCTGGTGAGTGGCACTTCAATAAGCAACGTATTGTTATTTTTTGTATCATTAACTGCATATTTATTTATCTGTTGTATCAGTAACAATGGAGAACTGGGGTTGAAAATTAACATAGTAGCGCACATGCATACAGCTTACCCGCTTCGATGCGAACTTACCCTTTACGCCCAACCAAAACGGTCACAACAACAAACGTATGGTGTGAGGCGCTATCGCTTTGTGCCATCCTACGATTAGGACAAAGTATTGGGTAGAATCTGTCAATATGGGTGAGATAACCTGTTTTTTTAAACCATGCCTGCTACATTACCGCGCCAAGAGTTTGACAATGAATCATAAAAATAGTGCAGCGGTCATGAATACATTGCTGTCGATTGTGACGATGAAGAACATTTGTTTATTGAAGTTATGAGCAGGGTGGGTGGGGACCAGTCTTTGAGGGGCCGCTCCGTACAAGCACTACGTGAGGGCTGCCACGAAAGAGCACCCAGGCAGGGCTGCCTCCCAGTCCTCCCGTGAAGGATTGGGTGGTGAGGTTTTGGGTGTTTAGGCACGCCCGCATCATGTAGAATGTGTCACAGCAATTTCCCTTAGTATGGAACTACCAAAATACAAATCTAAAGGACATACAAGGACCAGCTTTAAACTCACAGACCATAGAGCGCATGGCGACGAAAAAATCAACTCGAGGAGGAGAACAAACACCAGCGTCGTTGTGTGCAGCCATGTTCTATTTTTTCGGCGCTACCATATGCTGGCCGAACGTGTGCGCGCAGACACTACGGGGACGCTCAGCAGACGACGCAGCGTGGACATGTGGAGGCTAGTCACCCGTCCCGTTGGCTAAGAAGCCATACAGCCTCCACAGTGCTCAAGAAAACTTATGGGACTGAGTGCTCACACGCTATATTTTTTTAACGCTAAGCAGTTGCTTTACCATTCAGTGATGCACAGAAGTTACTATTCCGGAAACAAATATTTAGTAATGGAGTGGAATAACGTCCCACTGCTTTATATAGGTGCACAATCAAAAATTTTAAAAACAGGTGACCAAACTTCATCTATATTTATTCACTGTGAGGTACATCGTTGCCGTATTGTTTTTGGCAAGCAAAACTCTAGGAATATCTTCTCTTTAGTTATTTGCCTTATAATTGATGCAATTTCCCTCATCGCCGTTCGTCCGTTGAAGCAGTGCTGAAACGCTGCAACGTATATTACTGTTGATTGCTAGACACATCTTTATGAATACTACAAAACGTTCCAACAGCAAAAATACTAAGTGGTTTGCTTCTTGTAAATCATGTGTGACATTTTCAAAGCTGAGCACAATTTACCTAAATGGCCTCGCAAACTAATGGTGAAAAAAGCACAAATACATAGAATATAAAACCGCACTGAGTGCTCTGGATTGATCTTGAGCGCCTGGAGTTTTTTTTAGGTGCAGCTGTTCACGCTTGTTTATTTCTCTTTTGCCTTTCCTTTTCCTTGCATGCAGCAACAATGCTCTGAATTGTATAGCCGAGATATATCCGTAGGTCATCAGAGCGGGTCATTTCGACCAAAACTGTGGCACATGGCTGCATGCATGTAGATATTCCGAGATATCGCGGATGACTTTTGCGCACGCGAATAACTGTAAATACTAAAAAGATGCAGCTTTTATAGTCCGTAAAAAAGTTGGCCCGTATCTGCCTGTTACAGTGCAAATGCCGTCGAAAGACAATAGTCTTGCATCTGGAGAGATTGAGCAAAACGTTTACTTGATGTTCTGCACGAGAAAATTGGTGAATTATATTTAGGGGGTGCTGCGCTAGAGAGTCTTGATTCCTGCAGCGAAGGTGAACTAGCGCATCGAGGCACGTTAGACACGAGCGCTATCTGGTAGTTATTTTCGAAAACGAAGAAGGCGTAAGCGCCCGTCTTGGAGGCGATAAGGGGCAGAACGCAAAGCGACGGGCAGGTGCCACCACCATGTCGTCGTGGAAAAGCGTTTAAACACTTGCCTTTCTAAGCATCGTGTTGCATTTTCAGCGAAGTGTGATAAAAGCTACGGCCCTTAGAGACGTGATAAACGCTACGGTCCTTAGGTGCTAGAGAAGCCACACTTTTGTGCATCTTCTCTAGCATAAAGACACACATACAATATATTGGCTAGTAGTTACGGTGCCTAAGATATGTGAAATAATTGCTTTTTCAATGGTTATCGCACGCTGAAATTGAGAAATATCGGTGGGCACTGCAGATGGGGTTGGCCGTTTGGGGTATTGTTTCTTTGGTGCCGTTTGGAGTACTGTTGCGGCAGATAAACCGGCAAATGTACGGACAGACAGACCATTTTTTTTGCGTCGAATTACCCTAAGAAGGGCTATCGTCTATAAATGCGCGAATTTCGATGTTCACTGCCCCAAGTCGGGGCCCCGTTCGAGAGCTATGTTACAATGCTGCCATCATGGCTACTTTTTTTCAAAAGTGAGCTTCTAGCACACATGTTTTCTTGTGTTGCAGGCATTGCTGTGGGCTTTCGCTCATTCGTCTGATATGTACTGCGCAGGCCACATAGCAATGGCGGTTTTTGCGTGACGCGAAAACTAGGTAGTAGCTTTCTGTAAACGGTAAAGATGAACCACATTTGCCGACGCAATGCAATTTTCATAAGTGTGAGCCGTGAATGAAAAAGATTCGGTTTATTAACAGAAAAGAGACACAACGGCTCGAGAATTGTTGAAAACCGTCCTCATAGAAGCACGAGGCTCATCTTGTATGGGTGATGCGTACGTGTCTCTCTCGCAGGCAGAAAGCAAGTTCTTAGTTCACAGGCTGTGATTAGGATGGTTTGCGCTCGATATGTGCCTGACTCGCTGCGCATGCTTGTGGCAGTAAGTTTTGATGCAGGATATCACGAAATATATTCAAACGTTTGGGCTCCCTTTTACCGTTGCCCGCGTTTTTAGTCACGCAAAAACAGCAAAATCATTGTGGCCTGTTCAGCAACATGAACCAACTAGCCCAGAAAAATGCCCTTCAAGACCTAGCTGTCTTTACATGTGTGAAGAAGGACTTTGAATCTAGGGCTCTTTTAGACTTTAGCAAAAGCACTGGACGGTATACTGAGCTGCGGCGTACTATGCAAAGTGGCTCCTGTATAAACGCACCACCTCTTCCTGTCCCCATCATCACCCTTCACACCTCTTTCTTTCGTCAATCTTTTATGCCCCGTGTAGAGTAGCAGCTGGCTAGAGCGCATAAGCTGAGGCGGACCTCTCTGCCTTCTAATAAATCCTGACTTTCTTCAGAAGTTTTCAAAACTGCGCTGAAAACGGTTGACAGTTGGTGGGATACAGACTAACCAGAAGCTACGTTTGGAAATGAAACAAGAAAAAGCTAAACCCCAGGTGCGCACAAATGCTTCACTTTCACACCGAAAGTAGGGCATCTCTATATCTGAGCATCACGTCTGGATTATATACATGTTTCGTTTCAAATGTATCCTGTACTGAGGTCGCGTTCACGTCCCTCTCTTCAGCGCCGTTTTCCTAAAGGTGAAGCAATCACATAAAAATAAACTGCCTCTAAAGATTAACTTAAAAAAAACATCAAGGCCCATGGATAGGCCAGCGAACTCGTGAGTAGACTCACTCAGACTCAGATCAAGCCGTAAGTCTGAGTGAGTCTGGGTGAGTTATGTTTTGATGAGTTTGATTAAGAGTTTGCAGCTGACGTAAATTTTCGTGAGAATGAGTCCGGCTCCGGAAAAGTTAGGTGAGTCAAATAAGTGCGTTGTGCGTAAACTACTATTGTTGTTGACGGCAAGATGGCAAGCAGCAAGACGTCAAGCGGTAACGCTGCCGCTCCGTACACCCCCACTGCACATGCTCGCATCTCGTGCCAGCCCAGGAAGACATTGGCAAAACTGTCACTCCCTCCCATTTTCTCGCCACGCAAAGACGACGCCGACAGCATCTGAAAGTAAAAAAAACGGACTGCTCGCGCTGCACAACCATTCACTGGCCACCTCATATATCTAGGAACTAGATCACTGGTTCGGAATTCAGGCAACGGCGCCTATACTTGGCATTCGCTTGTAGAGTGGCAGCGTCGACGTCACAGTCAGTGTAAGCGCTAGCGCCTGCTGCTTCACATCCACACATGGTTGCCTTTAGCTGGAGATGGTGCAAGACGGTGTGAAGCTCCTAAAGGCGTGGGTATGTTCATTCATGTCTTTTGTGACCGGTTCATCGCCACCTAGTTCTATGGCTCACTCAGCAGGTGGTGCTAGTGTGAGTGCCAGACGGACGGACAGACATACAGACACGGACGAACGGACGCATGGACGGAGGGAGGGACAGACAAACAGACGGGCAGATGCACTAACTGACAGACATACAGACAGACAGACAGACAGAAAGACAGACAGACAGGCAGGCAGACAGACAGGCAGACCGACACACGGACTAATGGATGGACAGACACATGAATGGACCGACGTACGGATGGTAGTACGGACGCGCGGTCGAATAGACCTCATTGCCAATCACTGCATTGTACAGCACATGCTTTCCAAATATGTATTTCGATGTATCCATATGCAACCTACCAAGATCTGAGAGACATGCATCGACTTAGTGTTTGCAAAATTCCAATTGCAGCCAGTACCAGAACCTCCCTCGATTCATTTTACGGACCATAAAGCAGTAATAATGAAGGGACCTCGCAATCCAGCTGTCATGACAACGAAGAAATGAAAATAACAAAGAAGAAACGAAACGACAAACGAAGAAGCACAAAATAAAGTTGATTTGTATAATGTACACGCAGTCTTACGTAATGAAGCAATGGGCAAACATTTCACGTTAGAGTAACGGCCCATCGATGATCTCCCCCTCTCGAGCTTCGCCTACTTAACATCATTCATTCCGTGAATATGGAGTGATTTTTTTTCTGTGAACTCGTAGAATGCTATTTTTAAAGTACAACATGCATAAGCGAGAGCTTCACGTTTGACGCATGCGCAGCAACGACGAACGCTGAAGTGAAGCTCTGAGGACTCTGTCTATTTAAAATATATATACGCATGTACCTTATAAGGTTCACCAATGGGGAAAGGGAACTATTCCGATGGTGACTGTTTTCAATATGTGGTTAATAAAAATTGTGAATAGTTAAGAAAGTCGGGACAGACGCGAAAATTAAATGATATCGTGATCGGCACTGCTCGTTACATAACGAGTCGAAAAGCTAGTTATTGTGAAAAAAATCAACCTGTATTAAGCCCATTCATTTGATTTGTAGATCACTTCAACTGGTGTGTCGCGTTTTACAGAATTTTTTTTTGTGCCTTGACGCCTATACCGAAGAAGAATATTTCTCTGGCTCAAAGTGCTTATCGAAACGAAGGCTTAGTTCAAAATCAAACGACTTTTTTTTGCCGCTTTCCCGTTTCAAAGTGCTAATTATCCTGCTTACCGGCACACCAGCCTCCTGAGAAGTTGAAGCCGTGATGGCAAGAAGAAGCACAAAGGCAATGTACACGACCATTTGAAGTTCTGGATACTACACGTAGCTTCAAGCCACAAACTTCTGTTCCATTTATGTGCAACTCCGATTCTTATCATTGCGGTGTTGAATATATGAAGACAAGTGACAAAGTTTCTGTCACCCTCTGTCACCTCCGAGTAGGTAATTGGTACACCCGTTCTGCAGAAAGTCTGCAGAGCATGTGTAGCCCCACAGGATGCAGCATGCCTGCAGAATATTTGCGGAACATCTGCAAAAGGTCTAACAAAATTTGGCAGAATATCCGCAATGTTATGTCGCGATGAACGAAAAGTAATTATGAGCTACTTTTCGTGTTAGCACAAACATTCAAGGAACATGCAGCACCGAATGGTATAATACCGCACATACGCTCACCAAACACCAGCCCAACACATAAACGCAACAGGAGCAAAGTAAATACCCAACACAGAACTGCTCGCACTTCACAACCTAACACCGGCCACCCAGTATATATAGGCTTGGTATTTTGACCGGTCATTGAGTGCCAGTAAGAAAAATCCTATGCTTCGATATTTCACATTAATACGTACACATAATACGTGCAGAATTATGGTGGCCATGACGTGAGAATAAAATACACTGATTTTTAGTATACATAGATGAAATGTGCAACGTTCTTTCAATTAGTGACATTTAATTACCAGCTGACAGCCTGTTGCTTGGGGATGCAGAAAAACTGCAGCCTTTCTGCAGACAATGTGCAGACTAGAGTGATTCGTGAGTGATTGATACGTGAATCCCCTTTACTTATTGTTATAGAATGTGTCTATAGAATGTTATAGAATGTTGTATTGTTATATAATGTACATACTGGATGTGTATACCATATGCACATCGACACACGCACTCACAGGGCCCGCATTAAAAGACAAGTCTGCTGGCCATCTGCTCGGCGTCTGCTGAACTTCTGCCGACTAGGGGTGTACGGGGGTGACTGATGGGTGACTGAAAGGTGAAGGTCATTTAGCAATTGTTATCAATTGTGTCATGTGCCAGAAGTATAGATATATACGTATATAATATATACATCCACAAATCCACACACATGACCCCCATAAACAGACAAGTCTGCTCGGCGTCTGCAAAACATCTGCTGGCCAAGACTGGTGGGAGACTGATAGGTGACTGAAAGGTGAAGTCCATTTAGTTATTGTTATCAATTGTGTCGTGACCCAGACTGTAAAAATATATACGAATATACTATTTGCATCCTCACACGCACTCAAAGGGCCCAGATTAACAAACAGGTCTGCTTGCCCTCTACTGGGAATCTGCAGAAAATCTGCAGAGGAGGTCTGTACGGGGGTGACTGGTGGGTGAATAATAGGTCACTGAAAGGGGAAACCCATTTATTCATTACAATGAATTGTACCACCTTCCAAAATGTGTAGGTACATATATATATGTTAGATATGTTATGTGCACGATCTCTGGACGAACATTATCAAAAAGGTCTGCTTGCCGTTTGCTCTACGTCTGCAGACAATCTGCAGAGCAGGTCTACAGAAAGATCGAGTCTAAAGGAAGGTGACTAGGGTGACAGATAGGTGACTCGTGGTTGACAGGAAGGCGAAATCTATATTTGAAAGGGATGATATAGTTTAGAGCCACTAATTTTAAAACAATGATATTAAAAGAGCATAGTTTACGAAGGCTAAGTGATTCATTGCGAAGCGGACGCTGATGTTCTTCATTGTGGGCCACTTGTGAATTGGAATGTGTTAAACAGGCACAGCTTTATTTCAGAGCACTAAATATTCCGTTGGAAACAAAATATTTTCATTGTATGTTATTTTACGTGTCTTCTAGCAACTCATCGTGATTGAGTTGTAATTAAATATGTATTTACAACGAAGTCAATCGCGTTTGCGTCAGCACATATAGAAAGAAATGTCAAACTAGCATTTTAGTACAGATTGACTTTTTATTATTGCCAATATGCGCAAATGAAATATGTACTTTTCACAAGGCTCGCAGCAAGCATCAAGTTGAACGCCTCATCGAATGAGGCAGGGCCTTCAGCGAAGTGATCAAACACAGTAGCAAACAGCAAAATGACATTACAGAGAATCACGTAGAGCCACCAAAATATTGATATCATCCGACATTCATATAACCAAAGAACACAGAAAACTCAAATGCTCAAACGAACGCCGGCGTAGATTTCTATTTATTTTCTCAGGGCCGCATCAATGTCAGGAAGAAGTCTGAATGGTTTTAGTCAACATTTTAGATGTTGAAACTATTCGAGCACTGGTAAATATGCTCCCGTACACGTGTTTATGTAGTGAATCTTGTATGGTACGACTACATGCCGAATCGCAAAAGTGGTATGGTATGACATGACTGCAAGGCGAATGTAAGTGACAGACACTAACGTGGAAATCATGACACGCATGTCATGTAAGAGTATATCTAAACGCCGCGTTCATGTTACGCTCGCGGTCGTTTCGCTAGCTTCACATATACCAAATTCCGTATCACGTGACATGAATAGACGACAAAGCTAAATGACACGTTGGAACATGATAATCATGACATGCATGGCACGTAAAACACGACCACATGCCATGCTCATAGCACGCTTGCGGCTTGCGGCCGTTTCACTAGCTCCACATATTATAAATTTTGTATCGCGTGACGTGGATAGACGACAAAAGTAAATGACACGTCCAAACATGAAAATGATAAAATGCGTGTCATGTTAAACATGAATACATAATACGATCTTAGTGTGCTCGCGGCCGTTTCGCTAGCTCCACATAGACCAATATTGGTGTCACGTGACGTGAATAGACGACGAAGGTATATTACACGTTCAAGCTTCATAATCGTGATATGAAGTAATCTACGCATAATTTACGTCCGAATCGTTACGTTGCGTTGATTTTGGAGTAGAATAACAACCTTACTCATTCAGGCTTCGCATATTATTGATTCCCACAGTACGTGGGATCTGCTTTTTTTTTAGCATTTCGCGGGTATTTCCAGTTAGTAGGAAAACACTAAAAATTATCAAATATAAAGCTGAAATGGCCAGCTAAAACAAATTGCAAGCCGATGAAAAATTTTCGCATTGGAATGTCCGGCACAATTTTGTTGCCTAAAAAGTTAGTTAATAAAGGTAACTTAATTAGGCAATTAATCAGAACTCAAAGAATAGTCTGACTCCCTCCAGTCAACAGTCAGCAACATACATTTGATGGCGTCGTCATTGCATGTGTCGGCATGCTTTTAAACTGTGGCTAAAGACAGCTAGGGTACCCTGTACATCTGAGGTAAAGCAACGGTTTTTGCAAGCATTATTGTAAACATTGTGTTCTAATAGGTCCTCGAGTTATGAAACACCGGCTGGTTTACCTTGAGAAAAACAAATTCAAAGATAGCAGCTTTGAAAAAGCCGCCAGTGCAGACATTTTTTAAAAACACGTTTGTTCAACCGAAAGGCTTCAAAGAATGCGGCTTCCATCTTTATTACTCGTAATTTCATTTAAAAAAGATCGTCCCCTTAAAGTTATTACTTATGTTATTATATCGTCGTAACTTTCGAGAATGACAAAGGACGAAATCGCTCCCTACGTAAAGAATATTTGCTGTGTGAAGAAGAAGATGTGCCTGCAGCGAGCAGCATCGCCAACGCCCGGCTCCCTCGCCTCGTGCATCGGCTCGCTGCTGCGCCTGTCTCTGCTGGACGGTTCATCACGCTGTCTTGCCGTTGTCGTTAACTGCTAATAAACCTCTTCACATTTGGTGGAGCGTGCTGTTTATCCCCGTCGCTACACCCTGGAGCTGCGAAGCCGCACGCTACAGTCTGTCATGACTGACAACGCCAATCCATCGGCATCGTCGCCCCAGTTCAACTGTCCCGGCCATCCTA
This sequence comes from Rhipicephalus microplus, assembly GCF_043290135.1. Taxonomy (NCBI): domain Eukaryota; kingdom Metazoa; phylum Arthropoda; class Arachnida; order Ixodida; family Ixodidae; genus Rhipicephalus; species Rhipicephalus microplus. The sequence continues at coordinate 122,470,350 of NC_134701.1, forward strand.
GGCTACGGGACCCGAAGGTCTTCAGCGGTGCGGATGGGACTGACGTGGAAGACTGGCTCGACCACTACGAGCTGGTGAGCGCCAATAACAAGTGGGATGAAGCCGACAAGCTGGGCCACGTCATATTTTATCTCACTGGCGTCGCAGAATTGTGGTTTAACAACCGCAAACACAACATTCCCACATGGAGCGTCTTCAAGACGTCATGTGCCGAAGTGTTCGGTCGGCCGGCTGTCCGCAAGCAGCGAGCAGAACAGCGCTTGCGCGTCTGCTCTCAGCAGACTGGAGAAAATTTTACGAGCTATATTGAGGATGTCGTCGACCTTTGTCGACGCGCGAATGACACCGTGCCCGAGTCGGACAAAGTCAAACACATCCTGAAGGGAATCGACGATGGTGCTTTCCAATAGCTCTTGGCTAGGAATCCAAGCACAGTTTCTGAAGTCGTCAGGTTGTGTCACAGCTACGACAAGTTGAAGAAGCAACGCACTCTGACTAGGCAGCCTCAGCCTGGTGGTGAGTCGCTGTCCAGTTTCGAATCCATGCCTGACAATTCAGCATTGCTTCAGCAAGTCCGAGCCTTCATTCGTCAGGAAGTCGCCCGCCAACTTTCCCTAGTGCCCTTTACTCACGAGACCACCTCTGGTCTTCCTGCCCCGCTTTGCACTGCTATTTCGGAAGAGGTTGCCCAAGCTGTTCCCCTTGCGCACCACGAGCCGCCTCTGTCTAGCAGTGTTCACTGCCCCCGTGTCGCGCAGCCGGTAGGCGCTCCTCTCGCCTATCCCCCAGCCGTTCAGCCTGTGGCCGCGCCCCTAACCTATGCGACGCAGCATGTGGCTCCTCTTGTCACCTTTCGCAAGAGATGCAGCCCGTAGCCGCGCCGCTCACATATGCAGACGCTGTACGTAGGCTCCCGCAAGCCCTACACCACGCGCTCACAGCTCGCATACCCGGCTGCTTATACTGCACCTTGGGCGACAGCACCAGTCGCCAATCCCTGGAGGACGCCCGTTAACCGACCGATGATCTACGCCTGCTTCACTCCCGGACACGTTGCTCGCTAGTGCCACCGTCGACCTCAGACGTTCGGCAACTATGCCCGGTCGTCGCATCCCGGCAGCCAACCCTTCGTCCAATACGGGCTGGTCTTGCCACATCGCTATGCCCTTACTGACAACCTTGACTTCCAGCCTGGACGGTTCATCACGCTGTCTTGCCGTTGTCGTTAACTGCTAATAAACTTCTTCACAGCTGTATGTTTTCCTCGTAAATTTTGTAGTTGATAAAAAAACAAAGTTCATTCGCGGACTACCAGGTGGATGTACACAAAACATAAAATACTCAATCAAATTTACAATAGGAACCTTTGCACCCGCGCCGATCTCTCGTGTAATCACCCTATATAAATAACGTTAATAAAACCTAGCAAAGCCCGAAACGCCACTCTGCCACTTAGGATCGGCAAGCCCGGCTTTAATTAAGCCGGCATCTGAAACGATGGCGCAGATGCTCATGTAGGTGAAGATTGTCAAAATTGTCTATGCAATGACAGACTACCTAGAAACAATTGGTTATCGCTTTAGTGCATATTGCTGCGACGTGTTGTACGCCTATGAGCTTGGCACGTTTAATTAGGCTCACCTAACAATACAGATTATGACGGTGTTTGCTGAGGGCGACCCCTTTTTGTAAGTGATCTGAAAAAGACGCAGAGTTTTGAGCGCAGCATGTTTTCGTTGAACGCCGTGCTAAGCCAAAGAGGGAAGATGGGAGGGGGCCACGTCAAGTGTTCGTGTTCAATTCTGCGAGAATCTATGCTTGTGTTGGAGGACTTTATTCATGGCTTTGTCTAAAAATATGTACGAATTTATTCATGGCTTTGTCTAAAAATATGTACGAATTGCCTAAGTGTCTGTCACTGTGTATTGGATTTTAGGCATTAAAGCTGGGGAAAGGGCACCACAAATGCGTCTTAAAAGAAATGTATTCCTCTAAGGGCCAAAACTGCTGTTTCTCTGTATATATGTTTGCGTAAAAAGAACTCATAAGCTCAAGCCCACTTTTTAGGCCAATTTTAGGCTATAGGATGTTTATTACCTAGTGTATCTTCAAAAAGCTTGGACTGGTTCCTGTAATACTTTTGCTGCCAATAAAGTAATGCAAGCTGTTTCTTAATATTTTTTATGATCTGCGAAGGTTTTTTCGTAGAATTTTAAGAAATGTCGAACATGCTTTTTAGTATTTATTTTTGAGTAGGCCTAACTGTTGCTAAAAGCAAAAGTTTGAGGCCATTCATAAAATATACAGAGTTCTCCAGCTATCTTTAGACAGAGATTAAAAATTTGCCAACACGTGCAATCAGGGCGCAACCAAATGTTTGTTGCTGACCGTTTTCTGGGGTGAATCAGACTATTTTAGGGGCGAGGCTCCTTAAAGCGTGGGGCTGTCCATCCCTTGTATGTTTGTATATAGTAGTACGTAACCACACATGTTCACTAGATGGTCGCACGGACGAATGGATGGCCAGACAGACCAGCAGACGAACGGACGGATAGATAAACGCACGGACGTACGGACGAATGGACGCACGACAGACAAGCAGACAGACAGATGGATGAATGGACTCACGAACGGACGCATGAACAGACGAATGCACGCATGGATGGATGCACGGATGGTCACGCAGACAGACTGAAACAACAGCGAACGGACAGACTGAAGCACGGACTGGCTGACGGACGCTTCGCGCCTCTCATCATCATTTACTCCGTGGATATGCTGATATTTTTTCTCTTCCTATCAATTGGTTATTTAGACCCTTTTAAGTAAGTTCCGAAAGAACGAAGATGGGAGAAAAATTTTATTGAAAATGTTGTGGATTGGTTAGGAAAACGTCCAATTAGACAGTTTCAAACTTTACATCTGCTGATAATTAGTATTTTTATGCTCACTACAAACGCCCGCGAAGTACCAAAAAATACAAGAAAACCCACTGGTGCGCCTATACGTGCGTCTTGATTCTGGCGCTCGAGGTGGCTTTGAAAAGAAGAAAAAAGAAGAAAAAGTGCGGTTCCGTTACTGCCTCTCTAAATGAAGGGCACCTCCACAGTTCTGCGCAGAGAATGGGGTCCCTTACATTCCGCGTACGAACTATACGCTTTCGTCGCACCGGTTCGTGACAGTGGTAAGCACTTACAGCTGTTATCGTGGCCAATGCCGAAACGCGTTCAACGCAAAGACACCACCATCATTGCGGCCCTCTCGAGCCAGCCCAATCGGGCAAATGCTATTGGCTGCGAGTTCGCGCAGAGTCACCGCCTGGCGGCAACTGGCTGAAACCGTGAAGTGTAGACTGCTGCTGGCGTCGCCTACTAGCCACATCGTGTTTATAGGGGTGCCTACGTCATGCACGTTCTCAAAGTGTGGTTTGTACGATCATGTCAGCGCGAGCGTAGCTGTTTCTACGTATGCCTGAAACGACGCATGAAAGCACTTGCTGTTGCTTGGCTGCTAATGCATTGTAATAAGATCGGCGAGTGCAACATTTTGGAGTGCCGTTTATTTTCGTTTACCCTCCATTCACCAAAATATTTTCATAATGGGTACCACTTTCTGTTTCAAGCACATCACAAAATGCTCTTGGCATCCTCCCGAACATGAGGACTATTAAATGCTGTGTGAACGCAGCATTTTATGGCGACTCGGTAGAAAAAAAAAACGGCGTTTAGACCACGCAATTGCGTGCTGTTGGTAGGTGTACAACTATGGCGCTGTAGTCTCTCGATCATGCCAGGAGCCTTGGAGGTGTCAATCTAGCCATGGTACCACCATATATAATTATTACTATATTTCTATATCTATATTACTATCATATTGTGAGGTGCCGTTCAATATACTGGGTTCCAAGGCGGCCTAAGAAAGACGTCCACACTCTTTTAAGATCTAGAAGAGACTGCCAAATCCTGTTTTATTCGGCGTTCCTCGAGCGCCCGCGAGCTCAGCGCCGATCTACTTCGTTTTCCTCGCACGAAGGCGCGAGACACACACCAAGCGTCGTGTACTATGACTCGTCACATGCCCGGGTTTGGAAACTAGTCGTCCCCACTCCATACATAAAACATTAAAACAGAAATAAAAAGCAGACATAACTAAACTAACTTTAACAGTTCTATCTGTCTGTAGTTACAAATATCAAGAAATATTGTCTATCCACTTTCAGGCACACAAAACTATATACAGGCACCAACAACTATTTACACTGCACGACACCCATGTACACCTTAGTTTTAAGCATTAGGTTGCTCCATGTGAGCGATGGGACTCAAATATGGTCTTAATTTTGCAACTCGGGCAATGTTATTTCCCATGCTATCCATGAGTATAATCTCGTAGTTCACGAAAGACAGTTTGTTCACTATCTTGTGAGAACCGGTTTACGATGTAGTTGTTTTCACACCCGACATTGGAGCCTTGAGGAACACCCGTGCCCTCTTTCACACACAACGTTCTTGTGGTGCTTGTCAAAGTGCCGCTTCTGTTTTCATGGGCCAGTCGGACGTGCGTGGCTGCGGGCTCCCTGGCTTTATGCAGTCGTTCACACACTACCGCGAAATAGTTTGATTCTTCTTTGAGCTCTTCAAGCTCTCGGCGGCTGTATACAACATTCAATGGTAGCACAGGATCTCTACCATAGACCAGGAAGAAGAAAGTTTGGCGAACCGTGTCTTGGTACCCGGTGTTGTAACAGAATACAATATAAGATAGGGCATCAGCGCATTTTTCTCACCCGGCGGTAATCATGGCAATCATTTGTTTGATTGTATTCCTGACTCTTTCGTACAAGCCGTTTGCTAAGGAGTGATATGCGCTAGTGGCATCATGTCTGATGCCCTGATGAATGAAGTATGCTTAAGCAGAGCACGCCATCATTTGAATACCGCGGTCTGTGATAATTGTGGCTGGGCATCGGTGCTTGAAGATTATCTGTCGTTCGACAAACTTCTGGATGGTTACGACCTCTATGCTCAGGAGTGATTTTGCCTCCACGAAATTTGTGAGGTAATCAATGACTACAGTGAGGTACTTGTAACCTATTGAAGTTTTTAATGACCCTATTATATCCATCACAACTGTGTGAAATGGGCTGTGCACTTCTATTGTCCGTAATAGGCCATAAGGCACCGATGCCGATATCTTCATCCTCTGACAAAGGTCACAGTGACGCACAACCGCCTGACATCTGCCTGGAGCTTCGGCTAGTAATACTTAGACCTTGGAGAATCAAATGTTTGCCTGATGCCCATGTGGCCACCGTATCGCCCTTCATGCCTTACACGGAGTGCCTCAGCTTGTCGTTGTGTAGGAAGGCAGAGCAGAAATCTACTGCTGACTTGGCCTTAGTCTCTTTTGTACAACACGTATTTATGCGTGATAAACTTCTTTTGCACCCGTTTATATTGCTTTTTTGTGCACAGAGCACCCCTATGCACATCCAGGCTTTAACGCAAAATGCATCCTAACACTGCTCCTAACACTGCAAAAATGCATCCTAACACTGCAAAGGAATCGCAGTGATGGGTATGATACTGCAAGGATTGGTTCAGCTTCATCAACAATGGGGAATTCATTAAAAAACAATCTGGTGCGCTGCTCAGGATTTCCAATTCATAGATGACATCAAAGTCAAACTCAAAGTTTAGGCCCAGCACAGTCCATGGTGGTCGCTAAACTTTTGAAATTTTCGGCCTCTCAGGTATGGTAATAGCTCTTCTAATGCCCACTTTACTGCAAGAGCTTCCAATCTGTCGAAGAATAATTAAACTAGGCGCCTTTGAGAGATCGACTCAAGTATAGCGCTGAACAATATCGTCGCCCTTCATCTTCTTGCAGCAATAGACTTCCCAAGCCCAGCCAGGATACACCTTGGTGTACCTAGATACCGAATTCTGGATTTTCGGAGAATAGCTAAAGGACAAGTGGCTGGGGCAACGCGCACTTTTATGTCTGAAATGCCACTTGGTGATCTTTAACCCAGAAAAGTAGCGTTTTTTTTGGGAGTGATCGAAGAGGTGCTGTGATAACGCTGTATTCGGGATAAACTTCCTGAAGTACGATGTAAACCTGATGAATTATTGTTGTTCCTGTACATGTCAAGAAGGCCCGAAAATCTGAACCGTTGCCTGCTTTGATGGGTCAGGAGATACACCATATTTTGTGACAACGGCAGTAGAAAAAAAGAAACACTTCTTTAGCTTCAACTTCAAGGGTGCTGTTTTGAACTTTGTAAAGATGTTCTGATGGTGCAAAACGTGTTCTTAAAAGCTCCGGCTGAAGATTACGCAGTCATCTATATACACAAGGGCATTGTTGTACTTAATACCGTCAGTGATCGTACCTTTGGCTCGCTGACATGTGCATGGGGCACCTTTGAGGCCAAATGGTTTATGGAGGAATTAGTAAAGACCCCACGGCGTAACGAAGGCAGTCTTCTGTGTGTCATCTGGATGCAAAGCAATCTGATAAAATCCAGACACCAAGTTCCTAACAGAGAAGTACTTGCTTCCGGTGAGTGCCTGTGGTGCATCTTCAATTCTTTATAAAAGAGTGCACAATGTTCTCAGTGACGGCATCGAGACGTCGATAACCAACGCATATGCGCGGCGTCTCATCTTTTTTTGCTACAAGGACAAGAGGTGACGCCCAAAGACTCCGAGAAGGTCGCACTATGTTGAATCCATGAAGTCCTTGATGATACTCTTGACGAGATCACGCTGTGCTGGTGACAATCTGCGAGAACGTCGCGATATTGGCTTTGTGTTTCCAGTTTGAATGCAATGTCGTTAACTGTGCAACAGCCTACATCTGTACTTGACTGTGCAAAGCAAACCGAATTTAGCGCCAACAAATCTTTCGCGACCTGCAGCTCATTGGAAGATAACGCTGCTCCAATTTTAAAGCTGACGTCTCCTATTGCAATTGAATGGTGTTGCGAATGATTGACCGCATGAGTTGGTGGCTCATCAAGGTCCTCAGGACAATGCAGTTATAAAACTTGGAGGATCTGTTTGCAGTCCTCTCCAGAAAGTTCAATATCCGCAATTCTGCTTGCTTCTTCAATGATGCCGATTGTGATCTGATATGGAAGCAAGACGGCTTGAAAAGAGCAGTTCGGAATCAGACCTCCGTTGTATTTTCCGATGCAGCTATTACTTGGGTTTTAGCAGCGCGAAAAATGCACAAAAGACAAGAAAGGGACGAGACAAGCACTGACTTCCAACTGAAATTTTATTGACGGGAAGACCGTTAATATGCAATGGAGCACAAAGAGTGAAAAAATGACGTATTTTAAGATACAAATTATCAACTAACGCCATGCCTGCTGCGCCTACCCTCGCACCTCAAGAAACATATCTCTTTATCTGAAAGAGCAACTGAAGGCTTGCTTACACATGCGCTGCTTTCAAGCTCCATTTGAGCAGCCTCATAAATTATACGCACGTTTTCCTCTTTAATCTTGCATAGAACTGTTGTTTTTTCAAACAGCGGAGTGCACCCACACGTGCTCACGTGTTGCGCTAAGAAGCCATCTTTTCCGCCACGAACATTATTGGCATGTTCCCGTAAGCGATCGTTAAGGCATCTGCCCGTCTGGCCCACATAACATGCACCGCAAGAAAAAGGGGTCCTGTAAACGACGCCTAACGCGCAGTCCACAAACTGCGTTCTGTGCCTCACCATACACCGTTTTCTCATACTCTTTACGGGGCAGGTCCTGTTTGTCAACTGGGACAACTTATCAGGGGCACTGAAGACCACTTTCACATTGAGGCGCTGTCCTATTTTCTTTAGGCGGTGTGACACAGAATGCATGTACGGAATAACCGCTACCTTTTCCCTCTTCTCCGCTGTGGTGCCATCACTGTTGCAAACAGTGCCCAATCGTTTCCTTTTTCTGTGCATTGCCTCCGCCACGGAAATGAGCAAAGTGCGAGGGTAAGTTGTCCCAGTTGACAAACAGGACCTGCCCCGTAAAGAGTATGAGAAAACGGTGTATGGTGAGGCACAGAACGCAGTTTGTGGACTGCGCGTTAGGCGTCGTTTACAGGACCCCTTTTTCTTGCGGTGCATGTTATGTGGGCCAGACGGGCAGATGCCTTAACGATCGCTTACGGGAACATGCCAATAATGTTCGTGGCGGAAAAGATGGCTTCTTAGCGCAACACGTGAGCACGTGTGGGTGCACTCCGCTGTTTGAAAAAACAACAGTTCTATGCAAGATTAAAGAGGAAAACGTGCGTATAATTTATGAGGCTGCTCAAATGGAGCTTGAAAGCAGCGCATGTGTAAGCAAGCCTTCAGTTGCTCTTTCAGATAAAGAGATATGTTTCTTGAGGTGCGAGGGTAGGCGCAGCAGGCATGGCGTTAGTTGATAATTTGTATCTTAAAATACGTCATTTTTTCACTCTTTGTGCTCCATTGCATATTAACGGTCTTCCCGTCAATAAAATTTCAGTTGGAAGTCAGTGCTTGTCTCGTCCCTTTCTTGTCTTTTGTGCATTTTTCGCGCTGCTAAAACCCAAGTATGCCATACCAACTAGCCCAGTCAACCGCTCTATTGCAGCTATTACGTTCTGCTATGACTGAATAGTGCTGGTACAGCAGCTTTGACCTTGGGATGACCATTAAAAGATCTTCATCTCCCGACATGCGATACCAAACCACAGGAACCAACTTCTACAATAAAATTGGCAGTGCTTGCTCCCTAACCATATAGACCTTGCATAGCCTTTGAGGGACCGATACCGCGAAGCTCTCCAAGCCCCAGTCTCTTACGGCTCTTGAAGCCCGCAAGAAGTCATCGCCTCCTTCGTTAGTTAACTGGGGAACAACAACAATGTCATTTTGTAGTGTTTGGTCGTCCATTGTAGCCTCAGCACTGATTAGGCCTAAATTTTGTAGCTGATGGCCGCTTGCTCCTACCAAACGTAGGCACGAATGCCTTATGCTTAGTTCGATTTTTTCAATCATTGGTGCCGTAATTAAGCTTTTCACAGCTCCAGAGTCCAATATGCCTTTAATCGTCTGTTCGTTGATGGTGACACGAACAAAAAAAAGTACCCAATTCAGAGGCGCATGACACTTGCTCAATTACTGGTGACTGCTCGTGGGCGTCGGCGTCACCAGATGTTCGTTTCCCCGCTGCCATTTCAAAAATTCTGTCAGCAGCGGTAAACGACACTGAGGAACGAAATGGCCACTCTTGGAGCAGTTCGAGCACAGTTTACGAATTCTTGGAGCGTTTTCTTTCGACCTTTCAGAAACAACCGCTGCGGAATGAGTCAATTGCCACGACTCTGCCGGCTTCACTTTCGTATCTCCTCCTTTTAGCACCTTTCTCCGAGCTACATCATCATCTGAGGAATCGCTAGACTCTAGACTGTCCGAGCGTATATGACGGTGCATAGGCTTCTGAGGCGAACGCTTTGCCATAACACGGTATTCGGCGGACGGCGTTGTGGATGGCGTTCCGCGTTCTTCCACAGTCAAAGTTTGAATACGTGAATCCACAGACGAAATGGAATGCTTGAAAATATAAATCTCTGATCTGGTCAAAGCTCAGAAAACCTTAGCATATCGTCTAGCCGCATGACTGTTTTAATAAAAAATGGGCAGATTCTACGTACAGTGGGAATCGATGATATGCCAAAAACGAATGAGGAAGGTTGAAATGTCTTTTTCAAATCACCACAACGTTACGAGGTGGAAGTAAATTAGGCCATACACGAATTCCGTGTCATGATTATCATGTTTGGATGCGTCGTTTACCTTCATATATTTACATCACGTGATACCAAATTTAGCATAAATGAAGCTAGCGAGACGGCTGCAAGCACGCTATGAGCGTGGTATGTTGTCATGTCCTAACATGACACGCGTGTCAGGATTATCATGTTTGCACGAGTCATATATTTCGCCATTCATTGACGTCACGTAACACCAAATTTGGTATATTTGGAGCTAGCAAAATGGCCACGAGGGCATAATGAATGGCCAAATATACTCCTATGTGGTATTGACGAGCGCGCACGCAGGGCACAGCGACGCTACGTTAGCAAAACGCGACCACTCTATAGTCTGACACCAGGCGTGACCGGCGCGACCAGCGCCCGTCGGCGCGGCCCGACGGCAACCGGCGTGAAATGTGAAATGCTTCATCTAGTGCCGGTGCGTTACCATGACAGAACTGCGTCTGCCTCTTTTCAGGACGGAGGGACGCCGGACGCACTGAAACGCCCATGCGTCAAAGCAACGCAGCGCGGCACGCGTATGCGAGTATATGGCAGGACCGGCGCCTGGCGTGGCAACGCTGATGTGACGCGACGAAACGAACACCACCAAGCACGTGCATCGCGTCACGTCGAAATGTATTGGCGCTTTGACTGTGGCATGTAGTCATGTTTTCACGTGACACGCATCTTATGATTACCATGTTTGCACCAGTCACATACCTTCGTCATTCATTGGCGTCGCGTAATACAAAACTTGGCATATCTGAAGCTAGCGAAACGGCCGCGAGCTCATCATGAGTGTGGCATATAGTCATGATGTTACATGACACGCATGTCGTGATTATCATGTTTCAGCCAGTCTCATACCTTCGTCATTCATTGAAGTTCCATAATTCGAAATGTGGTATGAGCGAAGCTAGCGAAACGGCGGCCTGCCCATCATCAGCGTAGCATGTAGTCATGTCGTTACATGACACGCATCTCATGATTATCATGTTAGCGTCTGTGGCTTGTGTTCGCCATGCAATCATGTCATAACATACCAGTTTTGCAACATGTCATGTGAACGAAACCACCGGAAGAGCAGCAAGACCATGGAACTTAAATCAATACATTCATGACATACGTCATTATTTTCATTTTATGACTAGGTAAATATGCTCGTCATACAGTCATGTTTGCCATACCAAGATTCGTATTGATACCATTATCCAAATGGCCAGGAGAGCTACAAGTCGTAGGTGGATAGATAGATAGATAGATAGATAGATAGATAGATAGACAGATAGATAGATAGATAGATAGATAGACAGATAGATAGATAGATAGATAGATAGATAGATAGATAGATAGATAGATAGATAGATAGATAGATAGATAGATAGATAGATAGATAGATAGATAGATAGATAGATAGATAGACAGACAGACAGATAGACAGATAGATAGATAGATAGATAGATAGATAGATAGATAGATAGATAGATAGATAGATAGATAGATAGATAGATAGATAGATAGATAAATAGATAGATAGATAGATAGATAGATAAATAGATAGATAGATAGATAGATAGATAGATAGATAGATAGATAGATAGATAGATAGATAGATAGATAGATAGATAGATAGATAGATAGATAGATAGATAGATAGATAGATAGATAGATAGATAGATAGATAGATAGATAGACAGACAGACAGACAGACAGATAGATAGATAGATAGATAGATAGATAGATAGATAGATAGATAGATAGATAGATAGATAGATAGATAGATAGATAGATAGATAGATAGATAGATAGATAGATAGATAGATAGATAGATAGATAGACGGACGGACGGGCGGGCGGGCGGGCGGGCGGACGGACGTTCAGACAGACAGACAGACAGACAGACAGACAGACAGACAGACAGACAGATAGATAGATAGATAGATAGATAGATAGATAGATAGATAGATAGATAGATAGATAGATAGATAGATAGATAGATAGATAGATAGATAGATAGATAGATAGATAGATAGATAGATAGATAGATAGATACGCTCGAAGTTACCAAAGTTCGCTAAGAAATGCTTCGCATTTAAAAAGTGCTTCTTCCCCTTGGGTGACACATTAGCCATGATAACTTGTCACTTTTCCTGTTGTACTACATGATAATTGCACTGCTCGACCAGGTCCAGTTTTCGGTATCCGAAGTCTGTGCAAGACTCGCCTGTGCGTTGCGCTGCGCAGAACATTCGTTCCTTAGATGTTGCATTGTATACATGTTATAACAATGGCGGAATGCTGCCTTCATGTCTGAAGAAAGGGCACCTAGCCCGCAGAAGGAGGCAGAACCAAAGAACGTTTATTCTTCGTTGTTACGGGCTTTATATCTACCAAGAAAAGGTCACAATTCTCGTCATGATAAGCAAAAGTACGGCACATGCAAACAGTACTGATCTTGTCATACATCAGTGTGCGTGTTTGATAACACTGCATCGCTCCCTATTAAGCTGGAGTAGGTGAGACGATCCGGTGGTTTCCGCTGGCAAGTCGAACGTCGTAGCGGTTGTTGGTCTTCGGCTTGAGAGTTGACTTCTCTTACGCCCGTATCTTGACGAGCGTCTGTCTGCTTGGGAGAACCCTGAGCTACGTTGTTGACTTCGCTCCGCTTGTTGAGTGATGACCTCGAGTCCAGGCGCGGCCGGAGTTGATCCAAGTGGCACCGCTGTGGTTCCTCAGGTGTTTCTAGTGTAGCTATGCGTGCTCCCGATGTGGACACTACTGTCGCCGGCATCCATCTCTGACCAGACTGATACTGGCGGGACCATACACACCTTCCTGGATGGAACCGCGTTTCGGCTTTTGCTTGTACAGGTTGGCCGGAACCATCCTTTCCAACCACCTTTTTGTCTGTAAGTGAGGCCGTCAGCCTGGTTCGGGGACGAATGCTAGCAATTCTGCTGGCGATTTTCCTCCTTTCAAAGGGGTCGTTCTGTAGCGTACTACGAACTTTATCAGTCGTTTTTGCAACGTACCAGTCGGAATCTTTTGAAGCCCTTTCTTTATGGTCCACACGGCCCGCTCCGCCACCCCATTTGACTGCGAATAGTATGGGGCGGTTCTCACGTAGTTTTCCTGCAAGAAACTTGACATGGTGCCACTTGAAAACTGAGGTCCGTTATCTGATACTAAGCAGTACGGGGGCCAAACGTGCGAAAATGCCTTGGAGTACGTGAACGGTGGCCTCCGCCGTGGCGGTCCTCAAATGTATGGCCTCAATCTATTTAGTCTCGGCGCCCGCCAACACAAAAACTTGGAAGCCATTGATGGGGCCCGCAAAATCCATGTGCAACCATGTCTTGTTGCTCGCTGGCCAAGAATACGGAACTTCTGCGGCAGGCTTGAGCCAGGACTGTATGCACTAAGGGCAACTTTGAACCAACAGTTCGATGTCCCTGTCGAATCCGGGATACCAAAAAAGTGGACGCGCTGTGCGCTTCATCGCGCTGATACCGGGGTGACTTTCGTGCAGTTCTCTTAGCATGCACCATCGCGCCGCATCGGGCAACATTAC